>NC_080073.1:63967574-64280767 GCF_949987535.1 Balaenoptera acutorostrata | reverse complement strand
ACTTAGTTGCTCCACAGTATGTGGGATCTTCCCGGACCAGGGATCGAACCCATGTCCCCTGCATTGGCAGGTGGATTACCAAGCACTGTGCCACAAGGGAAGTCTCAACTGCTCACATTTTTGACTAACTCAAGTCAAGGTGAAGCCCAACGGCAGGGGGCAGTAAAACAGACTCTTCTCATGGAAGGTGGTTCTCTAAGCCACATGGCATTGGGTGGTAGGAGTTTAATTCATTACAGTGAAAGAGGAGTGAATCCTCCTACAAAATAATACAATCGGTGGGGAGGGATAAATTAGTAGTTTGGCATTAATAGATACACACTACTATATATAAAATGGATAAACAACAAAGTCCTATTGTATAGCAAAGGGAACTATATTCAATATCTTGTAATAAGCTATAACGGAAAAAATCTGAAAAAGAACATACATACATATATGTATATGTGTATATATATATATATATATATATATATATATATATATATATATGACTGAATCACTTTGCTGTACACCTGAAAATAACACAACTTTGTAAATCAACTATACTTCAATCTTAAAAATAAATAAGTAAATAAATAATACAATCTATCTCAACTCCCTTTCTACATGTGAGCAGCATGAGGCTCAGAGGTTAAACTAACTTGTCCAAGGCTACTGCAGCCAGTGGATGACTCAACTAAGATTGTGATGGAGTTCTGGTTCCAAAGCCAGGGTTCTTTGCTATGAGCAGTCAAGTTGAAAAGTAGAGAGGTAAACGTTGCAGTTCTCTCCTCTATGACTCTTTCTTCTTTCATGCCAAATCTATTCCAATACATCGTGTTGTCTCAAGAACCTAAGGGTCATCTTTGATTTAACTTTGCATTTTTAATATCAAATAAAACTCTAAATTATATAATATTTTAAAATTGTGTAATTTATTGAGCACTTATTTTGTGCCAAGCACAGTTCCAAACTTTCTTTATATATTGTCACATTTAATTTTTAATTAAATTTTGTGGTTGGCATTATCCGATTTTAAAGCTAAGGGAACAGAGGACCAGTAAGTTGCCTAAAATGACAGCTCTGGGAGGAGGCAGAATCCAGATCTGATTCTGATGCTTCTGCTACTCTCTGATCATTCTGCTTTCCAACAGAAAACTCTTTGTTTTAAATATGCCCTTACATTTCCTCTCTTCTCTACTCCAACTTCTCCCACCTATTTTTAGTTTTCATCTTCCCATGCCTAAACTGCTGCTGTAGCTTCCTTATTAGATCTCCCCATCATGGATAGACTAATTCTCGAACTTTGACTTGATCTTGTTATTTCTGTGTGCTCTCCACTGCCACTGCTTTCATCTCTCCCACATCTGAATGCCTTCATCCAATTTTCAAGGACACCCAAAATGTAAATCAGCCTTATTTCCCACCATTCATCAAATGCGTACCTTTCCCCTAGGTGTCCTTTATCAATTTCCACTGCGCTTGAAGCACATTATTCACCTTACCCAAAATTCCATTGAGAATTTCATGAGAACAGGGTCATGTACCATCCCACGAATGTACCCCATGTTGATTGTCATGGCACTAGCTTTGAAGTAGGAAATAATTACTCAACTGGAAAATCTTTACTTGGGTCCAAATATGCTGGTTTCTGTCCCATGGTCCTGTGGACATTTATAGGTGACTAGGTATAAATGATCCATGAACTCTTAGCTCTGCTGGAATGGCTCTCCGAAGTAGAGGGCAGATTCTAAAATCTCCATATCCCATGAGGACAAGTTGAGAAATTGAAGAATAGCAGATTAACTAGCAGCAAACCTGGAATTAATGTTGCATCACGCCGACCACTCCAAGAGGCAATAAAAGTAGCGTTTGGGAGATCAGACATCTCCCAAACCACAGGATGAAAATTTTGCTTGACTCCCAGGAGTAGAGAACAAGAGAAATTATGGTGTCAGGTGCTTGTGAATATGTGTGCTTAATAGAGGAAAGGATTATAAATTAGAGCCTACATTGATGGGCACAAAATATTGTTCATATGGTGTTCTCTGAATTTCCATTGACTAAGTACAGATAAGAATCCTTAATAAATATTTATGCCCACCCAAATACATAAATATTTGCCTGTAAGTCACATATGCACCCGTTTTGCAAGATTTTTAAATGGATTCCCAGATATAACCCATGGAGAAAATAAAGGTACGTAAAGTGTGCCCCACTAGTATAGTATATACTTGTAGCAAAAAAGCACATAGTTTATTTTCTCTTACCTAGAATTTTACAAAGTTGTCTACTTATGGGCTCTTTGATTTTTCTAGCACATAAAAGTATTCTGCAGAGCTAGCGTTTCATGGAACAGCTTAGAAAACTCTGCCTCTTCTAACAAACCTGGACTTTCCTGTGTCTACCTGGAATCAGGTTTCTGAAATAGAAAATGACAGAAGGTTCTACTTCAGTCAGTTGGCCTCGGGAGATCTTTCTAAGGAAAGGGGACAAGGGAGAAAAGAAGGAAGGGAAAAGAGAAGGAGACAAAGAACCACAAAAGGAACCCCTTCGTTTATCCCTGTTTCCCTTCCCTTCCTCCCCACCTGTGCACATTTCTTCTCATGGAAGTTCCCAAGAGCTCTGCCATTTTAATATTAATTTTAATATTATTTTTCACTCTCAAAAATCTTGCAAACATAGATATTACTAGTCTCATTTTACAAATGAGAACACTGAAGCTCAGAGAAATTCTCAAAATTCTCCTCATCCGATGACCAAGATGCTTACTCTTCGCCCATCAATGAACAAACTTGACTGCTAGAATTAATCACCAGGTGAAATAGTTTCTTAACAGATTTTTGTTGATTGGGCAACAATATGCATGGCGGTTGGGATACTGAATTTACATTTTAAGAAGTGATAATATGTGAAAAATATGTGATTAATGTGAAGACCCTTGGCTAATGTCAGTTAAAGATGAGAAAGAACTAAACATGATATAATTATATATTTCAAAATGTATGCCACTGTACAGGGGCAGATCATGTGTTATTTCAGACATGAAACTTGCTCATACACATTTTTTGGCCATCAGATAATCGCATGGGCATGGCATTGTGTAATCCATGTTATATTGTAAATTAGATGGATATGATGTCTATTCTCAAGAAGGTTGCTGTCCAAGAAGAATTAACAGTATATCTCATACTTTGGTATTCAACTTTTTGCTGAAGATTCGCAAATGTATGTGCATTGAAAAAATACTACAATTGTATAATTTTTTTCTCATTTTAAAACTCGGTAACTTACAAAATTTTCTGAATCACCTCATCATGCCAAATGACTATGAAGTCTCTCCAAAAATGTATTTCTACCCTTTATTTTTTTCCCTAACTCTCTTTTCCTTGGTGTTTTCCATCGGTGTATGAAAAAATTGTGTACACCTGCCAGGTAAAGTCTTGTACATTTCCAAAAGGGGTAGACACTAGTGAATCATTCAGTTCCAAACAAAGACATCAGAAAGCTATCTGGACAGTTAATGGTATTGCCACGTATACTTTTTCATTAAAAAAATTCTGTACGTTAAAAACCTCCAAACATGAAAACATAAACTTTTAAAATTGATAAAATATAGTGTAGATTATTCCCATTCTTAGCTTACATTTGTCTTATTACAAGACCTCCTATATAATTCAAGGTAAAAATTCAGCATCTCCTAGAATGTAATTCACAGTAAAAATTACTGTTCCATTTTGGGAACACATTTTTGTCTATTGAACTCATTCCAGATATAGACAGATTTAAACCGTGGGATTACTTTATATTTTTCATCTGAGACTCAGGTTGTATTGATGTAGACATACATTACAGCAACAACAAAAAAAATAGTTACACTGCTCTTTTGTGTATTATTCTTTGTATGCCCTTTGTCTGGTGAATACTCCGGAAAACTTTACATATGGTCCTAACTCTACATCTGTAAAAACAGAAAATACTCATATTGATATCATAGTCTAAGATATCACCTTGAAAATTATGGCATTCATTTTTTTTTAATATTTCTGTTAAATGTCAAAGTTAAAGTGGTTGATTTATTTGATTTGAAATAGAAAATGATGAACATATTTCAGAGGTGTGTGCAAGTTGAAAAATCCTACAGGTATACGTGAGGCATTTCAGATGCTTTAGTTATTAGATTTTATGTCTTCTATTGTGATTTTCATCAACAGAAAATTATATATATGTATATTATATATATAATCATGGATATTTGTGATCAGATAATACTACTAAATGCTTCTTATTGTACAACACTATCAAATTCAACTGGTCCCTATTATTTTTCAAATCTATTTCCTAATCCATATGGCTGCCACATTAGAAAAAGCTGAAAATGTTTTACATGCTTTTGTGGTCTCCACGACGTTTTTCAAAATATATATTTGGTAGAAAAATTTGCTACAAATTACATCTTCACTATTTATCAACTCTGTGATCTTGGACAAGACAGCTATTCTGAGTTTCTTTAAGTTGAGCTAATAATTCCTATGTGGCTAGTTGTTATAAAATTTAAAGTGTTTGTCAAAGTGCCTTGTAAAGTGTTAAGCACCATATACATGGAAGTAAAGCATTTTGTATGTTACATGAGTACGTGCATGCATCTCTCTCTGCCATTCTGTATACAGATATATGAACATATATATTCTGCCATCATCATCATCATCACCTAGGAAGCTTTAAGAGATTCAGTATCTCTGCATTATCCCAGACCTACTGAATCAAAATTGCCATTTTAAGATAAACAGAAGATTCATATTAATGTTTGGAAAGCATTGCTCTGTGTGGTCTAGTGACAGTGAGATCTCTCTCTCTCTCTCTCTCTCTCTATCTCTCTCCCCACAAACACACATATACATGTAGCAGCCAGAGAGCTAGGCAGTGATACCAACAAAGTAAAGTAGATTTATCATCTTGAGTTGATAAAAGAACAGCCTAGAAAGCTACTTCCTATTTTAATTAGAACTGACCATCAATAGTAATAGAAGGGTAAAAAGTATTAAGCAGCTCATTCCTGGAATGGTGATGACAGTCCAGAATGAGGCAGAATGGATCACTGCACTGAAATTTTGACTAAAATAATCTAAGAAGTCCCATCCAATTTTGTAATTCTACCCTACATACACACTTGTGTATTTACAGATATATACCCTAACCACAAATATTATATTCCTATTTTCAATCTATATCTTTAGATCTATTTTGTATGAGCCCAAAACTACAGATGACAGATTTTTTTCTTATGTTCAAGCTTTAAAACATGGCCTTCTAAAACAATAATACTATATTGATCAAATCTAGTGTTAGTTTTCAGAAATAGTATCATTTTCATTCCAATTGTCATCTCAGTGACTATTTCATTATTTGCAGAAACTATTAAGAAAAACATGGAACGTTTGAAATATTTTAGTAGTGCAGTTGAAACTCACCATAATCACCAAGCAAATCCATTAGACATGTGAACACCACTGTCATTCAACCACAGATAAAAGAGTGGTTACCAGGCTTGTCAATGCAGTCATTTACTAACACTGAGCTTTTGGCTCATGACAAAAGATCTAGGCAACTATTCTTGAAGGTATACTTATTCATTTATATGTTTTTTGGTTTTGTTTTGGTTTTGGTTTTGATATACAGAAAGCTGTACATATTTAATGCATACAGCTTGATGAGTTTGAAGATAAGTATACACCATGAAACCATCACCACAATCTATACCATAAGCATATCCATCACCTCCAAAGATTCCCTGCCATCCTCTGTTATTATTTTGTGTGATAATGTAAATGATCAGGGCCCTATGGGGTTTTCCTGGGACAGATCCCTACCCCATACCCTCTGCTTTAGCTCCTAGCATCTGATGCATATTTCCTGAGTTTTTCAGATGCTTAAACCACCACCAAATGGAAGAAATTAACTACTTGATGATCATGAGCTTGTAGTCTGAAACTTCTGATGCCTAAGGATTGATAATGTTAACTGCCCAGTTACCTCAATATCAACCAATCAGAGAATTGTGCATGAGCTGATCACACACCCTGCAACCCCTCCCCTCACCTGGCCTTTAAAATGCTTTTCTGGAACCCTGCAGGGAGTTCAGGGTAATTTGAGTACGAGCCACCAGTTTTCCTTGCTGGGCCCTGCAATAAACCTTTCTGTGCTCCAAACTCCGACATTTCAGTTTGTTTGGGTTCACTGTGTGTTGGGCACACGAACTTGCGTTTGGTAATAATTTGAGCACTTAACCTAAGATCTATCTTCTCAGAAAAATTGTAAACATACGATTCAGTACTGTTAATGATAGGCACTATGGTGTACAGTAGATTCCTAGACTCATTCATCTTGCATCACTGAAACTTCATACCCGTTGACTAATAACTCCTAAGTTTCTGCTTCCCCCCAGCCCCTGGCAACCACAGTGTGTTTAGCCACAGTGGAAGAAAATAAACCTAAGACATGTTTTTATCTTCTTTGAAGTTTGTGAACTAAATAAAGGGATATGCCTCATTGATGCATGCTATGACTGTTTAGGGAAAGCATATTATTTAGTTGGTTTAGTTTTTACTACATACATTTTAGTAGCAATGATGTTATATCCATGTTAGGTGTTTACACCTTGATTTATCATATTACTAAAGTATTGGTTTTTCAAACTTGTAGCTGCTGATATGTTTTCCCTTCTTCCCAGCAGCAATGCTCCTTAGATCCACTTCAGCAGGATGTTTTCATACACTGATGATCAAAAGAGTCCATGATGCATGGAATCTCAATCCTGATCGTAAGGTGAAACAATTCAAAACTCACTTATAATTTACATACCTTCAGATGAGACAATATTGACCAAATTATAAATAAAACCGACCCTGGGATACCCAAGAAGATCATCCTTGAATTTTCATTCTCACTAAGATGTTGCCATGGTATTGGTGCTCTTTTATTTAAACTTCTAAAGAGAACAATAGAATTTTAACTATGCCATGAGATGTATTAATGGGGATAAATTAGGATTTTGGAATTAACATACACACACTACTATATATAAAATAGATAACCAACAAGGACCTACTGTATAGCACAGTGAACTATATTTAATATCTTTTAATAACCTATAATGGAAAAGAATCTGAAAAAGAATATATATATATATATATATATATATATATATATATATATATAACTGAATCCCTTTGCTGTACACCTGAAACTAACACAATATTGTAAATCAATTATACTTCCATTAGAAAAAGACAGCTACAAAAATAAATTTTAAAAACTGTTCTATGAAAATATTCATTTTCATCAATTTTTTCCTCCAATGAGACTCTTCTAGATTATGCTTTATTTAAATTTTAATTGAAGGTTTACAGATTTGCAGTTTGTGCTAAGTTTAATTTCTGTTTCAAGAATTCTGACATTTATTTTTAAATCATTAATTTGTGCATGATTTACCACATTTTTTACAATGCATTTACCACTTCATATAAATTATACAAAGTCGTGGTTTGGTCTGCATCAGCTCTCAGCCACTGCTGTACAAGGCTTTTGGAAGAAAAAAGGAGAAATGATCCCATCTCTGAAGCTCATTTGGGGAGAATACTATATAAATTTGTTCTTACTGTAAGGTTGAAATTAATCTTGATTTCCTGTCAAATGTACAGGGATTTTACAATATAGTTCATAATAATGTTTAATTCCTCTAGGGTAGGAGTTAAGATAAACAAGTCACTGACAGTGTTTATCTATAAATATAGCAAATGGTGTGGGACTGAGGTTGGTTATTAATTCTGCCGACTTTAATTTCATGGTTATAAAACACAGTAAATCTCACTGTTTATAAAAGGTGGGAAAGAATCTCCAATGGGCTTCAGTAGCCAAGAAACCTTCTGTAACATTAATCTCTCTAACTGATATTTGGTATCCTCCTAGGGTGCAATATTTAAGATTGTGGAGTGAC
Source organism: Balaenoptera acutorostrata (assembly GCF_949987535.1). Classification (NCBI taxonomy): domain Eukaryota; kingdom Metazoa; phylum Chordata; class Mammalia; order Artiodactyla; family Balaenopteridae; genus Balaenoptera; species Balaenoptera acutorostrata. The sequence continues at coordinate 64,272,789 of NC_080073.1, read as the reverse complement.
TGCTAGTCACATTAAAATTTTCACTGGGATCATTAGCTAGCATTTCTGTCATTGATCTATTATAACTTTGTTAATGAGTTCCATGTGAGTGAAATTTAGTGAATGAGACTATTCTTTCTAAGCCTTGCTAGGTGAATGTTTAACAATTAATTTAGGCAGTTATATATCTAAAAGATAGCCTAATTAATCAAAATCATACCTTTTTTCTTATACAAAGATGAATTGTAATACCTAACTAGGCAAGATGTACTGAATAATCAGCCAGTGTACATTATATACATTTACATTTAGGTCATGAATCTGCCTAAAATGTCACAAAATGCCATAAAATTAAAAAAGAAACAAAATAATTTATTCTTAATATTCCAATTTATTTAAATATAAGATTTGATTATGATCACTTACTTCCCTAAAAATCTGTGTGCTTGGGCTTTCCTGGTGGCGCAGTGCCTAAGAATCCGCCTGCCAATGCAGGGGACATGGGTTCAAGCCCTGGTCCGGGAAGATCCCACATGCTGCGGAGCAACTGAGCCCGTGCACCACAACTACTGAGCCTGCACTCTAGAGCTCACGACCCACAACTACTGAGCCCACGTGCCACAACTACTGAAGCCCACACGTCCTAGAGCCCGTGCTCCACAACAAGAGAAGCCACGGCAATGAGAAGCCCGCACACCGCAGCAAAGAGTAGCCCCAGCTCACTGCAGCTAGAGAAAGCCCGTGCACAGCAACGAAGACCCAACACAGCCATAAATAAATTTATTTTAAAAAATCTGTATGCTTAATTTGATTGAAATTAATTCTTCCCTCAAAAAGGACCACTGTTATAAAAATGGTATTTTTGAAATAGCTCGATTTTTCCATTCCGACTTGCTAGTGAATAACAGAATTATTTTGTAACCACAAAAGTGAAAAAAAATCACAGCCTCTACCTCTATTGCTTTTACATTCAGAAGAGGTTGATTTTTCACTTCCCAAGAAGGTCAGACTTTTATAAATATAGGATAATCTGATATGTGAGTTGGGGATTAAAACAATCTTGAACTAAAAATGTCTAACTGTATTGGAGGTCAGACTCCTTGAGAATGAGTTTTCAATGACAAAATCCTCAGTTACTTTTCAGCTCTTGTATTGGGCTGTTTCTCCTGGACCCACCCTGAGAGTTTTATTACTGATCTGAAACAGTCTGGCTCCTGTGCTTTCTACCAATTAGTCTCAACATAGATCTCAAACCTTGGCTTCCAAGGAGCTGGCTTCTGACAACATCAGCCCTGGGTGGAGAGAGGCTGAATGGAACTGTTGGTAATATACCTTCTCATCTCCTTTCCTGCTCAGAGCCTCTTGTCACTCATGTCATTGGATGCAATACCCCGCTATTTGATACACTCACTTCCACAAAAAACTATCCAGTCAGACTTAGACTTCCAGGTCTCAAAATGCATGAAACATCTATAAAAGACAGCAAATGCTCTCTCAAGTGGAGGCTTTATCTGTTCCCCACCCCCTTTTTTTAAGCCTCAAAACCCACCTGAACCAATTATCATCAAAGAAATTGGTTATTGTGTTATTGGTATGTTTGACATTCATATATGTGTTGACTTGAATCAAAGCTAGGGATGCTTTCACTTCAAAGTTATCAATAAAGTCACCTAAAATAGATCTATCAGTTAAGTCTATGGATTACATCTTCTTGTCTTATGAGTTGTGAACTGAGGGTGGAAATGTGTTTAGTAAAACATGGTCAAGAAGACAAGGGCCACAGAATGGCCAAGAGGATCCCTTCGGTAAGGCAAAAGTAGGTAAAAGCAATAGAAAGTGAAGGGGCTAAAAAAGGGAGACAGAATAGGGGAAATAGCAAAACCAGATATGGAAGTGTTTAGGTAGAGGCAAACAGTGTGATTTGTTTAAGGAGCCTCCTTTACGTACTTTAAGAATTCATAAATACTGTGGGTCTTAGGGAAATGAGATATTGTTAAAAGCACATTCAAACAATCACTCTTGTAAAGAAGGACTCTTTTTCTGTATCCCAATGGTTAGCCTTAAATTACTGTTTTTTTTTTTTTTTTCCTAGTCTATGTGTAAGGTACAATGAGCTGTCTTATAAAATGTAATCATTTTCCTAGTCATGGTTTGGGAAAAACAACAACAACAACAACAACAACCACACAACTGCTATTATGAAATTATTTGATTAAAGGGTGAAAAAAGAGCTGTTAAAATTGAATAAAAGTACTCCCCGTTTCACCCAAATCTATCATATTTTATTAAGATAATGTCATAGAAATAAATTGTTGCCTTATAATACAAAGCAAATTACAACCCACAGGATAAAGATAATGCATGACTTTTAATACTTTCATCTCATTTTCATTATTTTCTTTCAGATTATCTGACCCTGCATAATGTCAAAGGCATTGCATTGCATAAAGGAAAACATGCAAAGGAAATAACTCTCAGCGGATTTCATTCCCCCTTCAATGGTCAGTGAAAAATCCATCCTCTAAAATATTTTTAGTATTTGTTCTCTCTAAAAATCCAGTAATTAAAAAAAATCTTTTGTTTCTAGAAGTCATCTATGCTGTCATGTGCATGACAGTCATCTGTGGAATTCTTCTTTTGGTGATGGTCAAACTGAGGTAACTGGATGCAACTCAGAAGGGAAGGGCTAGAAAGGGACCAGCCCTGTGAAAGCACATTTCACAATGGCAGAGCTTACCAGGGCCGAGAAGGAAAGCTTCTCCATTAAGACTTAGGAAACCATTCTTAATGTGGGATGGGTACATGAAAACGTTACTCTGTCTTCATATGTAAGGTAAATGTGATCACAGGGATTCTTTCATGTTGCATTTTATAAGCACATATGCATTGTTCTCCCAATGAAATGGCTCCCAATCATTCCCCTCGTTTTCTTACAAAATCCAGATTGAACTTTGCTGCATGCCTTAATCAGATCACTTGCAGGATTAATCAGCTCATATAATGGACCTGCTGTGTACTTCATACACTTTATACTTAACTGAAAATTTACTCTTCACTCTAATTTCTTATATGCTAATGAGCTTTATTCATATTTTACCATGTAGTTATTAAATGAGAAATGTAATGAGGCCTCACTGGGTAACCTTAGAAAGACATATTACTATTGCCTGATGTTAATTCCCTCTTTCCAAATCTTCTGTTTCCTTGGCTGCCTTCATTGTGAATGTGAGACCTCAGGTTAGAGATACATCAACTTCTAGATTTCTACATGTCTAGGGTTTAAAATATTTCTACTTATATAACACTTACAAATAGATATAAAGTGGTGTTCAGTTGCTTAGTTTTAATTTTTAAAAAACCCTCATATTTAAATATCAATGCTGTTCATTTGCTTATTCATGATACAAATGTATACATTTTGTATACAAAATGGAATACAAATATTCCATCACAGAGGTATAATTTGAGCATCATAAATGTTAATGAAGAAATATATATTAAGTGTGTATATACATCTATATTATATACATACACATAAAATATACTTCTCAGTAAGATTAGGCCTGAGGGCAGCAGAGGTGGTGGACATTTCTCTGATCTCATGACGCTCAGAGAAGAAGAGTCAGTAAACTTGATGATGCTTGTACACATATGGTTCCTCAGACTCCAAGGCTTTGATGACCAGACAGATCAAGTGCAAGATTTAGTGGGGAAGGTGTATGATGGTACCAAGGAGTTGGGAACGTGATGAGTGTGTGCTCTGTCTACAGACATTCAAACTTACTTATTTTTAAAAGTAATCCCAGCTAAACATATTCCCTTGTTGGATCCAGCTCCTCTAACTGTTTAATTTAATGCTGACCAATATCAATACCAAACAAACTGCTTCTCTCCAAGGCCTTAAAAGTTGTATTTGTATGAAAAGATATTCTTTGAGTTCCAAGATATAGTTTAAAGGCCAACAAATAAGAGTCAGTTTCAAGAGGGAAAAATAGCATTTGGAATTTATTAAACTTTCCTTTATTTGGTTTAAAATATTTGCGAGCATGGTTCAGTTACTGGGCCTGTCTAGATATTCCATCACAGAGGTATTGTTTGAGAGAAGCACAAAATAACTTTCTAGCTTAACAAAAATCTTAAAGGTTTTCAATCTTTATTTTTTAGTCACTCACTTAATGTATAAAGTTCACATCTGTCACCTTGTTTTTTTTTACAGATTACTGTTGTGCCCCAGATAGATAAGGCCTATGGCTATTCAAAATTTCCTATATATCAGCTGTTATTTCACCTCCTTTCTTGCCCACAGAGAAAGACATATTCCTTTACTGGATGACAATGGGAGTGTTATAGGCAAAAATCTTGAATTGATTCTAATATGTATTTAAAAGCAAATCATTCATATTATATATTATAATATTTTTATTAGTTATAATATCACATTGTAATATATTATAATTATATTATACCATTATTATTATATTACATTTAGTTATCAATTATTTTCCATGCAATTTAAATTTGATCCTTACATGTAATCTGAAAGATCCAGACCCAGGGTTAAGAAATGACAAAAGTAAAAGCCATCATGGAAAGAAGGAACAAAACAAAACAGAAGCATCAGTAACAACAAAACCTGTGTTACCTCACATTGGAGATCAATAATACCTTCTTCATAAAGCAGGCTGCTTGCCACTCACCTGGTGGGCAAGTCTAATCCATGTGAATACCTTCTGCAGTAAAGATTAAGGATTTTGCATTTGCTCCATGTTATGCTAAATTAAAACAGCCCTAAATCTTCAAAGAAATTTGCAGCGAAACCAATGACTAAAGTTTAAATATTTGAGAAAAAAGACTATTTTTCTTTTTGAAAATGGTTACTTGGAGATCATAGTTAAGTGCATGATACTTAGAAACACCATAGAATATTCTACTTTTGAAACTTTACATTCAAAAACTTAATTATCTTCCCCTCCAGGCATAGAATCCAACCAAAAAATAAGTACAGACACATTTGTAAAATCCTTAAAATAGCATATTGTTAACTTTTACTTTTACTTTTATATAGAACCTTCAGAATATCAAGTCAAAACAAGAGACCCTTCACCAATCCGAATACCTGGAGGACTCATGATTCATTGAGAGTCACGAATCATTAAAAATCACTTTCTTTAAAGCAAGTCTTTGTAGCCAGTCAACAGAATATCTTATCCATTGTCAACAAAGAAAATGTTAGGATGGATTTAATGATACCGGATCATTAAGTATGTTCATGTAAGGTATAATAATTGGAATGATGTTAGATTTGTTTTTTCTTAGGAAAAAATTCAAGTATAAATTTACAGTGGTATCTTTGGACACTAGTATAGAATTACAGAATTACCCTTGAAGGCAAAAACAAGTGTTATTCTAAGCTACACTCTGCGTGATTTGTTTCATAGCAAATTTGAGTCCATATAAGAGTAATTGGTTGTATAATAATATAACATTTTATAGTTAGCAGAGTATTTTCTGATCAATTTTATAAATCCCTATTAACTTGCCAAAAGGAAACTGCTAATAAAACTATCCAGTATATGTGCCATTTGTATATCCATTTCCAAATCATCAACTACATCATTAGCCTTAACTTTAAGTTTCTAAATATATTTGATAAGATGATTAGTCTTAAAAACCAGAAGTGATATCTTTGGATTTTTGTAATTTGAATACTATTGAACTGTACTTTGTTAACTTGATGTTTTTATGTCATGTTCATAAAGATGTAAAGCAACTACACTGGCCAAAAAATCCATGTGCATTTCAATGATATATTTCATTTGTAAATTTACTTTTTTCCTATGCTAATTATTATGAACTTCTGCAATAATAAAGTAATATGATAATTGTTACTTTCTATATTGTTATTATAATGTTACTTTTGGCCTGATTTGACATCAGAATATAACTGTGAATAGAAAATTGTGGAAAAGATGTTTGTTAAGTTTTTGATACATATGTGCTTTTTAACTCTCTGCAATCACATTATACCCATTTCTAAGAACACACATGAGTTAGTTTTATCTGTAGTGACACAGAGACTCAAATATTCAAGAACAGGAACATATATTTAGTGATATATTTACAATTAAAGGTCAAACATTTTCTACCCGTTGGTATCAGATCTATTGCTCTTCACTATACTTCAGATCAAATTGTCTACATTAAATCAAATTTGAAGTTAACATTTGGCTATGTTTATTTGGAGTAATGGAAAAGCCATCCTTTATCTTTTCAAACAGGGAAGAATAATTTGGTGAGTCACAAAGCTCCCTCAAGGAGCTCTCCATATTCCAGTGGTTGCTAATTCTCTTAGTTATGGGAAGAGAATGTAGGTCTTTCCATCTCCAAATCACTGCCATTTATTGCAGGCTTGCTAATGCCTGGGAAAAGAACTGTTCCCTAGAAAACAGAGGAACGAAGTCAAGTTGCTTTTAGAAATATATTTGTGTTGAGCAGAAAAGGGGGGGACAGAGTGTGAAGTAATAACTAATAGTTAAAGAGATTAAGCAATTTCTCAAAGTCTCGCACTAGTCAATATAAAAATTAGTAATTGAACACAGATATAGCAGATTTTAGAATCTTTTATCTTAATTCCTAAACTCTACTGCCAGTCACTTATCCCAGCTGTAATTGTGTCATTTTTGTACATAAACAACCAGGAAATACCTGTTTTAAATATTCTTCTCTGAAGTACCATCTATATCAACCTAGATTACATGTCTAGTAATTAGATGCTTTTACCTGTAATAAAATGGCTTAAACGATAAGGAATACATAATATTTCCTATAACAAGAGGCCCAAAGCAGAACATCTCAAGGGTCGGTTGACTTAGCAGTTCAGTGATACCTTCCAGGACTCAAATTTTTCTTTTCCACCCTTTTCATAGTCAATGAATGACTGGCACAGGTCAGACTTTATAAGAAGTCATGGAAATATAGGAATTCAAATTGCCATAATTGATAGTCTAATCCCTGAATCACCTGAGGAAAGGGTGAATTTCCAAGTAAAATCAGAGTTCTACTTAGCAAGGATGAACGGGAGAGGAATCTTAGGTAGGTAGTCAATAGTTTCTGCTACAAAAGTCTAGACTATCTCCTTTGTAAATTAAATGATGCCTCTCATGACCTCAAACAAGTAAACTGAACAGTTTGGGCTTAAGTTCTATTTTTCATTGGGCTCTTTGGAACTAAAGAGCCCAAACCTAAAACAGTGTTTCTCAGGCTGTCAAGGAGCTCAAGTTCTACCAATTCAGGATTTTTTTTCTATTCATTAACGAACACAATTCGTTTGGTAGAAAACAATATTGGTTGTTTTATGTAGGCAAGAACATTTCATCTTCCAGTGAATCTTTTTCCAGAAACATGGAGATCACCCATTCGTTGGCAGGGGAAATGCTTGAAGTTTATGTTACTGACTGTCAAGTTACAGGATCCGGTGAGTGATGAGGTAAACACTACTGCCTGGGTTTTTTTGTGGGAACTGCCATCCAAGCAGAGGTGCACTTCAGAGGACTCATCTGTGTTGGGAACCTCTGCCTCAGTTGCACTAGAAAGGTTAAATAAATGTTTCCCAGATTAGTATTAGTAGACAATGTATTAGTATACAATGTTTCCAGATATTAATAAAATAAAACATCAGGGGTCCCTGATGCCAAATAAATGTACCATCAAGACAGAAGCGTCATGCTTAGAAGGTAAAGGTGAGATACAAGCTATGAAGAAAAACTTTGGGAAACAAAATTTCCACAAAGAAGAAATTCAGAAGTTATAGATGTTCTGCTAAGAGCAAGCTTCAGAGACACCTATTCTTTTGGGATCATGCCATCAAAATTATTCTCTGCAAACATTAAGCAACTGGACTGAAACAGTAGAATGCAAAGGTGTTTAATAGGAAAAAAAAGTTTGTTAATGCCCCTGATACCTCAATAGTAGAGGTCTTCCGATGTTTGAAGATCAGTTTTGAGGGATTTGAAAGAGCGAAATGGTTGATGGGAACATGAAGATTTATCTAGCCTTTCATGTTTGTATTGAAACTTGTTAGAACCGGGGGCGGGCAGAGGGGGGTGTAGGAGTGAGGATCAGGAGTGAGCAGAAGAGGGAGTGCTCAGCATTGTTGACGGAAGTATTGAAATTCACGAGGATTGTTCATCATACAAATTATAAGGTGTATTCCACCCATGATGGTAGTTCTTATTTCAAGCATACAGCTAGGTAATAAAGAAAACAAAACATCATTTTACACATTCATCTGGCTGTCTTACAAATACTGTAAATTTCTTTCATCACAGGTATTAATCCTTTTTCATATTTTCTCCCTCCACTCCTGCCATCTTTCTTTCCTCTAATTTTTTTCAAGTTTCATAAAGGATGGGAGGGAAACAACCTCAGGAAAGGAGAAATCAGTTAGAAGCAGAATACTGTAAAATGGCTAACAAAGAGGCATTGCCCATAAGAACATTTAGATCCACGCTTTAAGTCATTTCACATCCCATTCTCTTTCACAAATGCATTTCAAGTGAAATAACTTATAAAGTAACATAAGTACACACCTTATCTCATAAGCTATCAGCCTGAAGACAATTAGACATCGAAGGTGATACCACCTCACACTTGTGAGAATGGCCATCATCAAAAAGAAAAGAGGTGAGTGTTGGTGAGGATGTGGAGAAAAGGGAACCCTCCTGCACTGTTGGTGGGAATGTAAATTGGTACAGCCACTATGGAGAACAGTATGGAGGTTCCTAAAAAATTAAAAATAGATCTACCATATGATCCAGGAATCCCACTCCTGGATATATACCCAAATGATATGAAACCAGAATCATGAAGACATATCCACACTCCCATGTTCATTACAGCATTATTCACAGTAACCAAGATATGGAAACAGCCTAAGTGTCCATCTATGGATGAATGGATAAAGAAGATACACACACACACACCCACACACACAGGAATATTATTAAGCCATAAGAAAAGGAGAATCCTGTCACTGGCAACAACACGGAGGGAACTTGAGGGCATTATGCTAAGTGAAATAAGTCAGAGAAAGACAAACTCTGCATTATCTCACTGATATGTGGAATCTAAAAAAAGCTGAACTCATAGAAACAGAGAGTAGAGTGGTGGCTCCCAGGGGCTGGAGTCTGGACAAAATGGAGGGATGGTGGTCAAAGGGTACAAACTTCCAGTTATAAGATGAATAAGTTCTAGGCATGTAATGTACAGCATGGTGACTGTAGTTAACAATACTATATTTTATACTTGAAAGTTGTTAGAGTAGATCAGAAGAAATGGTAATTATGTGAGGTGATGAAGGTGTTAACTAACCCTAGTGTGGCAATCATTTCTCAATATATAATTGTATCAAATCATCACATTGTACTTCTTAAATTTATCCAATGTTTCATGTAAATTATATCTCAATAAAGCTAGGGGAAAAAAAGAATTAATCTTGATTTCCAATCATGTCCAAAAATACATGTTTGAGTCTTTGAATCATTCAGTAGGAAAAAAGAGAAAGTAGAGAGAACTATTAGCAAATAACTTATATTTTTATATAAATATTCAGAAAATTGGTAAGAATAGCCAGATTTTGGTTATGGGACTACCAAACCTATGGACTAAGCATGAAGGGAACATTGTTAGTGTGGGTGTCTGATGTAATGCATGTAACCCATGTTTGGACAGGCAACACCTAGAGAAGTTGGCTTCTGCCAGTTGCATTTCAGCTTATTCATCTTCTTTGAGTGACTGGGAGACAAAAGTATACAAAGAATAAATATTAAAAACTAAATATTTTAGGGGTTGAAGAAGACAAATAGTCCCTCTTATCTGTCAGGATACTACTTTATAAGTCCACATTCTCATCTATTGACTTACAACATATTATAGCATATATGTAATGGTAATGGATATTTACATTTATTTATTCATTGTCTGGTCTCAGAAGGCTCTATTTCCCTGATGATGAGAAACATATCTTAAAGTTACCAAGAAAGGTAACCAAAATGCTTATTCACCTGAACTCAGTCCTCTTGGAAAACGAATCAGCTATTTTAACTTTGAATTCCCAGTTCGAGGACATCTCACCTCTTTCTCTCCTCTCCCTCTCCAAGAGGGTATATTTATGAATGTAGAGTATGCTTAAGTATATGCATGCTGCCTTCTGTATCTTTGCTGGTGTCTGCTGTGAGTGACTGTCCTGTCTGGTCTCTGGTCACACTGCAGCAGAGTCTGCTGAGGATGGCTGGTCCACCCTGCTACTTTGGGTACCGTGGTTCCTTGTCTTGGCTTTCAGTTTTGAGACTCCCATATATGGCAGCTTTCTTCCTCTTAGGCTGGGCCTCTTCTGGCTCCCTAGAGAGGGTCTCCACATTCTTGCATTCCTCTGAGGAGCAAAAGGGCCGTCTACTTTCTTTGCACATGGCTATATTATGCACTATTTTGTTGAAGCTAACTTCAAATCCTTCCTTCAGTCATGGGTCCTGTCCTGCTAGAGTTCCAGTGCCATGCAGATTTGGCAATATAATTAATGTACAACTTTGCTGAGAGGAAAGAAGTAAAGCCTTTTATACTGGGATTTTCCCCAAACTTATATGGGTGTAAGCATTGGTCCTCATTTCTGCCCTGGTCCCTAACACCCAGTGAGATCCCCCATGGATGGGTTGGGATGATGATGGGGTAAGGGGGTGAGTGGTGGTTAGGAAGGAGTTGGGGCAGGATGCCAAAGCTTAAACTCTCGCCTCTGCCTTTCTCTCTCCTCCATCTCTCCAAGGTCACCATCTAAAGTGGCCTTTTCTTGCCCTATGTCCTCCATATTTTTTATGCTATATCTTTTAGTGCAACTTTACCACTCAAGTTTACCAGAGTTGGATCATGATATATACAAGGACGGTTTTATCAATAGAACTTAGAAAGCGCTACTCTCTTCACAAAGCCTGGCTTTCAATGCCATTGTTCCTTTAAGTACTTGAAAAGGCTAGGTTTTAAGCTCCAACTGAACAATGACTCCTTTGTTCTAAGACTGTACCCAGTCTTTTTCGGGAGTAATGGATACTTGTTGCTTCACTGGTTTTGGAGCTGTAGAGAATCACGATTCAAGGAAAATGAAAAAAAAAAAAAAAAAGTGATGGCTTAAGATTTTCCATTATGTTTCTATCACAGACATACAATGTTTCAACTAAAAACTAAAGTTATTAGAGAGGAAATAAAGACAAGGGAAATGAGAGGAAAAGAGAAGAGAAAAAGGGGGAAAAAAAAAGAGAACAAGTGCCAGAGGATTTGACAAATTGCCCCTGTTTCCCTCTTTTTCCATTTTCTGAATTATCTCCGCTTTGTTGCAGGCAGAAGACAAGAGGGTGCCTATTACAGGGGAGAACCCCGAATATAAAACCACCTATGAGACAATGCTTGTAGGTCTATTCAGATTAGGCCTTTGGAGGTTGTAGTTTTGTAGATCACTGGAATTATCATCACCACAGGTCAATCAGAGAAGCCCCCAAATCAAACAATTTCCCCACATTGGATTTAATTTGTTGGTCAAATGTAAAAATTTTTTTTGTTAAAGTCCACAGGGCATAGTTGAGATTTCTGAACTAGAAGTAGTTTGATTCCCCTTAGGAACTGATTTGCTTTTATATAATGGACATTGAATGTAGCACCTCAATATATTTGCCTTTATTTGATAGTGGCTGCTAGAAAACTCAGAGTTTCATTTGCATCTAACCTTTAGAAAGTACCCCTGGTTATACAGACTTTTATGATATTTTTTTTTCCAATATATATTTGAATTTGCCTTCATTATCTACCTTATTTATGATAATACTCCTAGTAATAAGTGTGATAGGCTGGGTTATCCTACAGTAACAAGCAATCATGAAATGGCAGTGGATTACAATAACAAAGCTCATTACAGGTAAGCTCTGATGCCATAATGGGGAGGTCCAGGTTGACAAAGCAGTTTTTCTCCAGACTATTACCAGAGGTAAATTAGAGATTGTGACAAAGTACATGTTGGGTCTTAAAAGTTCCATCAAGGATAATACCTGTCATTTCCACTCACATTTCATTGGCCAAAGTAAGTCATATGGCTGCCTGAATCAGTGAAGTATAATCTTCCTCCAGAGAGGCCCAGGGAATATTTGGGGATAACAATATAGTCTATCAAAATAGGTAGCATTTATTTAAATAATTCTTTGGAACCTGGCATTCTTCTAAGACAGGCATTCTTCTAACCCTAACCCTAACCCTAATCCTAACTTTAGACACCATTTTATACCAGTTCTTGTGGTGGACCTGGACGTGACAGCCAAGGGCTGAAAGTCAAGTAGGGGTGACTTAGACTAAATAATAATTAATATCAATTGTGGCAGCATTAAAACATTTTGACAACACATCCCTTTGCACTCTCATTACTTGGTATCCTGAATTTGACAGGAAAGCAACATGCGGATGTATTCATTTCAAGTTTACTATCAACAGAATGGTTGAATCTCAATGGAATGGTTGTATCTCCCCCAAACACATATACTGGAATCCTAACCCCCAGTGTGATGGTATTTGGAGGTGGAGCCTTTGGGAGGTCATTTAGGTCATGAGGGTGGAGTCCTCATGAGTGGGGTTAGTGCCCTTATAAAAGAGACCCCAAGAAATCCCTAGCTTTCTTTCCCCCATGGGAAGACAAGGCAAGAAGCCAGCAGGTTGCAACCTGGAAGAGGGTTCTTACATGAATCCAAACATGCCAGCCCTCACATCTCACAATCCCAACCTCCAGAGCTGTGAGAAATAAATTTTTTTTCTTTATACGTCACCCAGTCTATGGTACTTTGTTGCAGCAGCCCAAACTGACTAAGACATATTATGATTAATTTATACTATATAATAGAAGGCAGGCATTTGGAGTCTTGTAGATAACTATTCATGCCCAGGCAGGGATATGGAAATATTTTTTTATCAGAATTGAAAATTTATGCCTTGAAGCTGACCATTTTTGAAGGCTTACAATTTTAAAAAATTTCCTTATGAAATTTAAAAAGAATTCTATTTAGTACTTAATAGATTACACATCATTCAAAAATAATTTCACATGTACTTATGAGTAAACATTAATGTAGAAAATATCTTTTGTTAAAATTTCTTCCATTTCTTCTTATGAGAACTGAAATTATGTTATGATAGACTTCTTTTAAAGTCTATGAAAATAAGAAGTACTATAAATTTAACTTTACTATAATAAAGTGCCTTGCATTTTCTGGTTTCCAGAATATATAACCATACATTATGTTCATTCTTGAATATCTTGAAGCATACATACTAGGAAGTTTAGCATGAAAGAAACAGGCACTCAAGCAGGTGGATAACATAATTTTCATTTTCCTAATGTATACCAGAGTCTAAATTGCATCTTGCCTTCATTTGAAACCCAACCATTCAGTTTATGGTAAACTGACTTGATGGGAAGTTTATCTTAAGACTTATGTAATCTTTGCCCCTTGTGTATCATGATATTTGGGGGAATATATTTTCTGGGGATAACATACGGTGGAGCAATCTTTCAGGTTACCTCTTGTGACCCCGAGTTTGCCTTATGGGGGAAAAATATGTTTCCAATTAAAGTTGTCCTATAGGGACGCTATTCTTTATGAATTCAGAGTGAACAATAGCTAAGGACTCTGGTTCGTGTTTGACAACTGGTGCAAAGCACCTTGAATCAATAAAACTGTTATTAATTCCATCCTAAGTACTTGCTATTGGTTCACCTTGACATGATTCTATAAAGAACTGCAGATTTGAAAACCTCTAATACAGGTTATTGTCCAGAATAAGGCCAGTATTCCTGAAAAAGGCCAACATACAGACAAAAATATTAGAACATCATATAAATAAAGAACTTCACAACAGCAGTGTGTGGTCACTGTTTTAGGTACTTTGAGGGTCACAAAGAAATGTAAAGACATACTTTATTTCCCTAAATGATACTTCTAGAAAACAAGACATAGAACTTTAACTTAAAGCTATGTAGACCAGGGTTTATAGTTCTTATCAAATACATAAATTCACTTTGTGTCAAATGATCCAACCATTCTTTAAAGATCTCCTAGGTTGAACCCTGCATAATGCTAAGTCTACTAAACATTCTTCAGAGTCAAGTAAAATCTAATTACGGGATAATTTATCTTTTTTTTCCCCTTACTGTTCCCAAAGCATAGTCTTTCAAGTTCTTCCATATTTAGTTTATCATCCAGTGCAAAGCAGGACAACACAAAGCCGTGTTAATTATTCATCACTTCGCCTTCATGACACATCTCTAGTTTGTTACTATACCCTATTTGTTTTCTGGAGCATAGTTTACAATTTTACCCTCCGATTCACGACTGAGTATCCAGATCCAAAGAGAAAATAATTTTCTCTTGCGTTACTAGAGCCCCGCATCTCCAGGAAAAAATCAACTTGATAGGCAATAATGGGGGAGGAGTTGACCATTCATTCCCTTCCTCCCATTACAAGAATATCAAGGTAATTTAAAAAAATGTAAAAGATACGTTTCTCTCTGCAAATGCTCCTTAACAGACAGTCAACAGGAGGAAAGATACACCCGTCTATTTTTTATATTTATTTAAACCTAAGGAATTGAGTGCAGTTTGAGAAACATTTATTGGAATAATGACATATCACATGGCAAAATTAATTCCTCTTAAGTAATTTAGCCCTTTTTAAATGTTTGCCTTCTTTTACCAAACAAATACATAGATGCAAAGAGTGATTGCTATGTCTTATCCATGACCACCTGGGTGTGGAAGAAGTTCAAGGCTCTAAACATAACTCCCAAGTATCTGCCCATCTGAATTCCTGCATATTATAATTTCTGAGCTCTTTATCAACCAGCTGCGTCCACACACCCACATTCCCCCATTTTCCCCTGTGCTTCTGCCACACTGACATTCTTTGAGTTTCCCAGATGCATCCTTCCTTCCAAAGGGTCTTTACACATAATGTTCCCTTCAACATGAAATGGTCTTTTCCCTCCTCTTCTACTATTTAGCAACTTAATTCTTTTTTCAGGTCTCATCTCTTGAATCATGTCCTACAGATGGAAATACTTGACAAGGTCATACCTTCTACCATGCACATTTAAAGATTAGTTTCTCCCTCTGGCACTTATTACACATGTAATTGACATTTGATGATACTTTCTATGATCCCCACCATCAGACAGTTCCATAAGGGACCACTGGTCATTTTGCTCATTATTATATCCCAGGCTCCTCTTTAGCCTGGCTGATATAGACGGTTGCTTCCCAGAATCCAGTCTCATGCATGTCCAGACAGAGAATTATGATTTTGTTTGGGGTAGAAATATACTCAAGTAAAATGCTTGAATTTCCTGACTTTAGCAGCTAAGCATAGTGATGTGACACAGTTCTGGCCAATGTCAATGAGTAAGTTACAATTTTCCTGATAAATAGAGACAGATGCACCAAGTCTTTTATTGTCCATCCTTCTGGCCTTGAATGTGAATATAAAGACTGGAGCTATAGAAGCCATATTGGGACCATGAGGAAACCAGCATAAAAATGAAAAATAACGTATTTTCATTGTGGTGAAGCAGGAAGATAGCATTATAGGGTGTAATGCTATCTACTCACATAGATGGGATGGGCCTCCACCAAAACGAGTTCAGATGTGGAGACTGATGACGCCAAACACACCAAAAGAGTATGAAGAGATGTATTTCTCACATAGGGATTCTTTCTGAGAAGATCAAGGAAGATATTCAAGCAGATCTGAAAATGGCTTGTGGAAGGAAGGGGTGAATGGCCCTGTGCTTTACTGTGCTGGGGAGTAGAGCCAAGGGGCGGGGTGGTTCCTGCACAGTTTGAAATTCCCTGCTGGTGATGGCATGGTTTGAACTTCCCCTCCAGCACCAATGGACGGAGCACCAGGGCTTTCTTAAGAGCTTGCCCAGATCTGGCACAGAAGGATAATGGCGTGTGGGGGTACTTAAGTGCTATCAGTGGTCACGTGTCAAAAATGGGGTCAGACATTTTATTATTTAAGGCGTTAGAAAAATAACTGCAACCATGTACCTCTGTATTCTCATTAGTCACAGACATATACAATCTTAATTGTACAGTAGGTGCTCAATAAATACTTATTTTTTTATTGAAGTATAATTGACATTTTAGTTTCAGTTGTACAACATAGTGATTTAATATTTGTGTATATTACAAAATAGTCATCACAATAAATCTAGCTAACATCCATCACTATACATAATTACAATTTTTTTCTTGTGATAAGGACTTTTAAGATCTACCCTCTTAACAATTTTCAAATATGCAATACAGTATTATTAACTACTGTCACCATTCTGTACATTACATCCTTATGACTTACTTATTTTATAACTGGAAGTTTGTTCCTTTTGACCCCCCTTTATCCATTCTGCCCACTCCCCATTCCCTGTCTCTGGCAACCACCAACCTGTTCTGTGTACTTATGAGCTTAATTATATTATATACTTGAAAGTTGCTAAGAGAGTAGACTGTAAATGTTTTCATCACAAAAAAGTAATGGTAAGTATGTGACATGGTGGAGGTGTTAATTAACACCATGGTGGTGATCATTTTGTAATATATCAGTGCATCGGGTCACCTCATTGTACATCTTAAACTTACACAATGTTACATGTCAATTATATCTCAATAAAGTTGGGGGGAAAGAAAGCAAGCTACCAAAGATAGGTGACTAGAAACAGAAATGCACCAGGGCTAAACTTACAAAACCATGACTGAGGTTTTAAGTCCCATCCACCAGTTTCATAGAAAAGGTTTTATTGAAATTCACTAAGTGGCTGCCATGTATATGTCAGTTATTCTTACAGAGTTACCAGAAGAAATTGGATTTTTATATTTTAAGCAAATGAATTTTAAAAAGAAAACTACTGGGATTCTTGTTGGAAGGTTTTTAGACAAAATGAAGTAGTCATTTTCCAATGTTGTCTTATAGTGAGAAGATAGAAAGTTTTTATGGGGGGGCATACATTGTTTTTAGAAAAAATAAATCTAAAAATGGAAATATTTCCAAATAAACTATTTTTGGAAGGTAGGAAGGAAGGAAGGAAGGAAGGAAGACAGGAAGGAAGGAAGGAACAAAGAAACAAAGAAAAAAGAAAGAGCCAGACACTGGTATTCCAATTTCATTGTTTCCCCTCTACTTTGGAATATACACACATTCAGAATATGAATTTTATCAGCTGACTCCCAGATGATCCAGTTACATCTAGACGAAGCTCTTGGGGGAAGAAAGAAAAACAGGTGGTGCTTCTCAGAAAGTTTCCAGAATATCTGCCCAACAATCCAATATATTAGCATCCATGTACAGATAGAGAGGGGCCACCGTGAAACTGTCTGATTGAGAGACAGCTCTTCAGGGTTCAGACGACTCAGGATAATGGTGTGGTTAGCCGAGACATGTTGTTGCTCTACTTTACCAATGATCTTAAAGAACTAGCTGTAGAAAGGAAAGTTCAGATGAAACAGTTACCAGAAGTTATGAGATATTACCATTTGATTCCTAGAAGGGTATAAGCCCTTCCCTAAGCCACATAAGCTTGATACTATGGCTCAGTTAGGTCAGAGGTTGGATGGCTCCCACGGAACCAAAGAATAGACTTTTTCAACAAAGCTCACGACTTCATGATCGAAGCATGTAGAATGATATTCTGTAGAACAAGGAGAAAAGAGAAGTCTGCCTAACTTGATAGCCCACCAAGGAAACACTGGCAGCTCCAATGTGGCAATAGACACCAATCCAATCATGCAACCATCAAAAGAGTAGGAATAAATTCCTAATGTTCATGAAATTTCTGTCTTTAGGTGATGCAGGATATGGAGATTAAGGCTGTTAATGATGTTCTTTAGACAGGGTTACTCAGCAAAAGTCTAATAGTAAGTTCTTACAGTAACTACAGTCCCATGAAATACAGAAAAGTCAGCTCAGAAGGCATAGTTCAATGACACAGTGTAAGAGTGAAGCATGGAAATTTGCTGCCAATTTAAGATTACACTGTTCTGGAGTTTAATGGTGAGCTGTCTCTTTTGGAATCATAGCAGGCCTTTTAAGACAATGCACCCTTTTCACGGAACAGAATACAGGATGATCTTTTATGAGAGCCTCCCTGAGTGTTAAACCACTCATAAGGGAGGAGGACTTCCACTCCAGGGCAGTGCCCTAGAAAGGGGCAATAAAAATGATGATAGTTAACATTTATTGACCACTTTTGGGCACTTTGCCAAACACCTGTAAGCATTATTTCATGAAATTCTTCCAACAGCTGTGTAAATAAGTGCCATTATTATCCAAGTTTTATATGTAAAGGAAGTGAGGTTTGAAGCGAGGTTTAAAGGGATTGGTAAATCGACTGAGGTTGCACAGCAGTTAAGTAATAGATCAGATGATGCCAAAGACAGCTCAGGACAGATGGATGGGCAGTAAGTCCAGTACACCTCCTCTCTTCTGGGGCTGAGCATTTGGGTCAGTGTCTCCTTCTCACAATTGATGTGTATATCTTAATTTGCTGTTATAATAAGCTTGAGGGATAGAACGTATAGAAAATTGGTGAAATCTGTCTCCGATCCAAGCATCCTGGAGAAATCCTGATTATGAGCCTGTTTAATTGGATCTTGTCAGGAAACAGAGTCAAGGGGAGGAAGGTGGCAGGGGATGTGACATTTGTGTCACATACTCCCCTTCTTGTTTGAAATTAACTCATTTCTATTTTTATTTTTCCACCTAACCACCATGTAATAGATAGCTATTATGCCAGGCCCTAAGGAAGTAAGAATGTTGGACACAGCAAAGACCCTGCTCTCTTAGAGCATGTATTCTCTGGGGAAAGAAAGAAAATAAACAACTAAATAAACAAGTAAAGAGTTAAATAAACAAATAAAGAGTTAAATGAAACAAGTTGATGTGAGAGAAAGTAACTAACTTTACTTACTTACTCTGCCTTACTTTAGTCAGAGTTGTCTGGGAAGACTCACTAAGGAGGTGATATTTATGCTGTCAGGACCTGAGTGACCAGAAATCACAGCCAGGGAAGGAGCATGACCCATGACTCTCAGAGACAATAACCAGGTAAAGGACCTGCAATGGGTCCCAGACTGGCTTGTTCCAGGAGCAGAGAAAAGACAACAGGCTAGGACACAACACACAAGGGGAAGTGCCACAAGGTATTTGGAATACATGGAGCTTCCAATACCCATTAGATACCTGAGAGGAGGTGTCAAACTGGTAAGTGCTTCTCAAACTTTAAAAAACATATGAGTCCTGCAAGGATCTTGTTAAAAATGCAGACGGTGATGCAGTCAGTCTGGAGTGGAGCCCCAGATTCTGTTTTTCCCAAAAGCTCCCAGGTGATGACAACCCTGCTGGCCATGGAACACATTTGGATAAGGGAGCAGGGTGGCAATTTTGCATTTGTGAGTCTCTAGTTAAACACAATGGAGAGAAGAAGGAGACCAAACAATGAAAGAGGTGGTAGGACCTGGGACCAAGGATGTAGTAGGACCCAGGAGAGAGCAGGGCCACAGAAACCAAGAAGTGCTTCAGAGAACACCCACTGAATGCTGGCAGAAAACGTCCGACCTCCACAAAGGCAAGAAACTCCCCCCGTACTTGGGTAGGGCAAAAGAAAAAAGAAATAACAGAGACAAAAGAATAGGGATGGCACCTGCACCAGTGGGAGGGAGCTGTGAAGGAGGAAAGATTTCCACACACTAGGAAGCCCCTTCACGGGCAGAGACTGCGGGTGGCAGAGGGGGGAAGCTTCGGAGCCAGGGAGGAGAGCGCAGCCACAGGGGTGCGGAGGGCAAAGCGGAGAGATTCCCGCACAGAGGTTCGGCGCCGAGCAGCACTCACCAGCCCAAGAGAGGCTTGTCTGCTCCCCCGCCAGGGCGGGCGGGGCTGGGAGCTGAGGCTCGGGCTTCCGTCGGATCGCAGGGAGAGGACTGGGGTTGTCGGTGTAAACACAGCCTGAAGGGGTTAGTGCACCACAGCTAAACGGGAGGGAGTCCGGGAAAAAGTCTGCAGCTGCTGAAGAGGCAAGAGACTTTTTCTTCCCTCTTTGTTTCCTGGTGCGCGAGGAGAGGGGATTCAGAGGGCCGCCTAAACGAGCTCCAGAGATGGGCGCGAGCCGCGGCTATCAGCGCGGATCCCACAGCAACAGGGGCGCAGAGGAAAAAACGGAGAGACTCCCGCACAGAGGCTCGGCGCCGAGCAGGGCTCACCAGCCCGAGAGGCTTGTCTGCTCAGCCCCGGGGTGGGCGGGGCTGGGAGCTGAGGCTCAGCTTGGTTGGATCGCAGGGAGAGGACTGGGGTTGGCAGCGTGAACACAGCCTGAAGGGGTTAGCGCACCACAGCTGGCTGGGAGGGAGTCCGGGAAAAACTCTGCAGCTGCTGAAGAGGCAAGAGACTTTTTCTTGCCTCTTCGTTTCACGGCGTGCGAGGAGAGGGGATTCAGAACGCCGCCTAAACGAGCTCCAGAGACGGGTGCGAGCCGCGGTAATCAGCGTGGACCACAGAGATGGGCGTGAGACGCTGGGGCTGCTGCTGCCGCCTACAAAAAGCCTGTGTGTGAGCACAGGTCACTCTCCACACCGCCCCTCCCGGGAGCCTGTGCAGCTCGCCACTGCCAGGGTCCCATGATCCGGGGACAACTTCCCCGGGAGAACGCACTGCGCGCCTCAGGCTGCTGCAACGTCACGCCGGGCTCTGCCGCTGCAGGCTCGCCCCGCCTCCTCCGTACCCCTCCCTCCCCACGGACTGGGTGAGCCAGAGCCCCCGAAGCAGCTGCTCCTTCAACCCCGTCCTGTCTGGGCGGGGAACAGACGCCCTCAGGCGACCTACACGCAGAGGCGGGTCCAAATCCAAAGCTGAACCCCAGGAGCTGTGCGAACAGAAAAGAGAAGGGGAAATCTCTCCCAACAGCCTCAGAAGCAGCGGATTAAATCTACACAAACAACTTGATGTGCCTGCATCTGTTGAATACCTGAATAGACAACGAATCATCCCAAATTCAGGAGGTGGACTTTTGGAGCAGGATATATTAATTTTTCCCCTTTTCCTTTTTTTTGTGAGTGTATATGTATATGCTTCTGGGCGAGATTTTGTCTGTATAGCTCTGCTTTATAATAGCTTTATTTTACTTCACTATATTATAGCCTCTTTCTTTCTTTCTACTTTTTCTCCCTTTTACTCTGAGCCATGTGGACGAAAGGCTCTTGGTGCTCCAGCCAGGCATCAGGGCCGTGCCTCTGAGGTGGGAGAGCCAACTTCAGGAAATTGGTCCACAAGAGACCTCCCAGCTCCATGTAATACCAAACGGTGAAAATCTCTCAGAGATCTCCATCTCAACATCAAGACCCAGCTTCACTCAATGACCAGCAAGCTACAGTGCTGGACACCCTATGCCAAACAACTAGCAAGACAGGAACACAGCCCCATCCATTAGTAGAGAGGCTGCCTAAAATCATAATAAGGCCACAGACACCCCAAAATACACCACCAGACGTGGACGTGCCCACCAGAAAGACAAGATCCAGCCTCATCCACCAGAACTCAGGCACTAGTTCCCTCCACCAGGAAGCCTACACAACCCACTGAACCAACCTTAACCACTGGGGACAGATACCAAAAACAACGGGAACTACGAACCTGCAGCCTGTGAAAAGGAGACCCCAAACACAGTAAGATAAGCAAAATGAGAAGACAGAAAAACACACAGCAGATGAAGGAGCAAGGTCAAAACACACCAGACCTAACAAATGAAGAGGAAATAGACAGTCTACCTGAAAAAAAATTCAGAATAATGATAGTAAGGATGATCCAAAATCTTGGAAATAGAATAGACAAAATGCAAGAAACATTTAACAAGGATGTAGAAGAACTAAAAAGGAACCAAGCAATGATGAAAAACACAATAAATGAAACTAAAAATACTCTAGATGGGATCAATAGCAGAATAACTGAGGCAGAAGAAAGGATAAGTGACCTAGAAGATAAAATGGTGGAAATAACTACTGCAGAGCAGGATAAAGAAAAAAGAATGAAAAGAACTGAGGACAGTCTCAGGGACCTCTGGGACAACATTAAACGCACCAACATTCGAATTATAGGGGTCCCAGAAGAAGAAGAGAAAAAGAAAGGGACTGAGAAAATATTTGAAGAGATTATAGTTGAAAACTTCCCTAATATGGGAAAGGAAATAGTTAATCAAGTCCTGGAAGCACAGAGAGTCCCATACAGGATAAACCCAAGGAGAAACATGCCAAGACACATATTAATCAAACTATCAAAAATTAAATATAAGGAAAACATATTAAAGGCAGCAAGGGAAAAACAACAAATAACACACAAGGGAATCCCCATAAGGTTAACATCTGATCTTTCAGCAGAAACTCTGCAAGCCAGAAGGGAGTGGCAGGATATACTTAAAGTGATGAAGGAGAAAAACCTACAACCAAGGTTACTCTACCCAGCAAGGATCTCATTCAGATTTGATGGAGAAATTAAAACCTTTACAGACAAGCAAAAGCTGAGAGAGTTCAGCACCACCAAACCAGCTTTACAACAAATGCTAAAGGAACTTCTCTAGGCAAGAAACACAAGAGAAGGAAAACACCTACAATAACAAACCCAATACATTTAAGAAAATGGGAATAGGAACATACATATCGATAATTACCTTGAATGTAAATGGACTAAATGCTCCCACCAAAAGACACAGGCTGGCTGAATGGATACAAAAACAAGACCCATATATATGCTGTCTACAAGAGACCCACTTCAGACCTAGAGACACATACAGACTGAAAGTGAGGGGATGGAAAAAGATATTCCATGCAAATGGAAATTGAAAGAAAGCTGGAGTAGCAATTCTCATATCAGACAAAATAGACTTTAAAATAAAGACTATTACAAGAGACAAAGAAGGACACTATATAATGATCAAGGGATCGATCCAAGAGGAAGGTATAACAATTGTAAATATTTATGCACCCAACATAGGAGCACCTCAATCCATAAGGCAAATACTAACAGCCATAAAAGGGGAAATCGACAGCAACACAATCATAGTAGGGGACTTTAACACCCCACTTTCACCAATGGACAGATCATCCAAAATGAAAATAAATAAGGAAACACAAGCTTTAAATGGTACATTAAACAAGATGGACTTAATTGATATTTATAGGACATTCCACCCAAAAACAACAGAATACACATTTTTCTCAAGTGCTCATGGAACATTCTCCAGGATAGATCATATCTTGGGTCACAAATCAAGCCTTGGTAAATTTAAGAAAATTTAAATCGTATCAAGTATCTTTTCCGACCACAACGCTATGAGACTAGATATCAATTACAGGAAAAGATCTGTAAAAAATACAAACACATGGAGGCTACACAATACAATACTTAATAACGAAGTGATCACTGAAGAAATCAAAGGGGAAATCAAAAAATACCTAGAAACAAATGACAATGGAGATACGATGACCCAAAACCTATGGGACGCAGCAAAAGCAGTGCTAAGAGGGAATTTTATAGCAATACAAGCCTACCTCAAGAAACAGGAAACATCTCGAATAAACAACCTAACCTTGCACCTAAAGGAATTAGAGAAAGAAGAACAAAAAAACCCCAAAGCCAGCAGAAGGAAAGAAATTATAAAGATCAGGTCAGAAATAAATGAAAAAGAAATGAAGGAAACAATAGCAAAAATCAATGAAACTAAAAGCTGGTTCTTTGAGAAGATAAACAAAATTGATAAACCATTAGCCAGACTCATCAAGAGAAAAAGGGAGAAGACTCAAATCAATAGAATTAGAAATGAAAAAGAAGAAGTAACAACTGACACTGCAGAAATACAAACGATCATGAGAGATTACTGCAAGCAACCCTAGGCCAATAAAATGGACAACCTGGAAGAAATGGACAGCTTCTTAGAAATGCACAGCCTGCCGAGACTGAACCAGGAAGAAATAGAAAATATGAACAGACCAATCACAAGCACTGAAATTGAAACTGTGATTAAAAACCTTCCAACAAACAAAAGCCCAGGACCAGATGGCTTCACAGGTGAATTCTATCAAACATTTAGAGAAGAGCTAACACCTATCCTTCTCAAACTCTTCCAAAATATTGCAGAGGGAGGAACACTCCCAAACTCATTCTACGAGGCCACCATCACCCTGATACCAAAACCAGACAAAGATGTCACAAAGAAAAAAAACTACAGGCCAATATCATTGATGAATATAGATGCAAAAATCCTCAACAAAATACTAGCAAACAGAATCCAACAGCACATTAAAAGGATCATACACCATGATCAAGTGGGGTTTATCCCAGGAATGCAAGGATTCTTCAATATACGCAAATCAATCAATGTGATACACCATATTAACAAATTGAAGGAGAAAAACCATATGATCATCTCAATAGATGCAGAGAAAGCTTTCGACAAAATTCAACACCCATTTATGATAAAAGCCCTGCAGAAAGTAGGCATAGAGGGAACTTTCCTCAACATAATAAAGGCCATATATGACAAACCCACAGCCAACATTGTCCTCAATGGTGAGAAACTGAAACCATTTCCACTAAGATCAGGAACAAGACAAGGTTGCCCACTCTCACCATTATTATTTAACATAGTTTTGGAAGTCTTAGCCACAGCAATCAGAGAAGACAAAGAAATAAAAGGAATCCAAATCGGAATAGAAGAAGTAAAGCTGTCACTATTTGCAGATGACATGATACTATACATAGAGAATCCTAAAGATGCTACCAGAAAACTCCTAGAGCTAATCAATGAATTTGGTAAAGTAGCAGGATACCAAATTAATGCACAGAAATCTCTTGCATTTCTATACACTAATGACAAAAAATCTGAAAGTGAAATTAAGAAAACACTCCCGTTTACCATTGCAACCAAAAGAATAAAATATCTAGGAATAAACCTACCTAAGGAGACAAAAGACCTGTATGCAGAAAATTATAAGACACTGATGAAAGAAATTAAAGATGATACAAATAGATGGAGAGATATACCATGTTCCTGGATTGGAAGAATCAACATTGTGAAAATGACTCTACTACCCAAAGCAATCTACAGATTCAATGCAATCCCTATCAAACTACCACTGGCATTTTTCACAGAACTAGAACAAAAAATTTCACAATTTGTATGGAAACACAAAAGACCCTGAATAGCCAAAGCAATCTTGAGAACGAAAAATAGAGCTGGGGGAATCAGGCTCCCTGACTTCAGACTATATTACAAAGCTACAGTAATCAAGACAGTTTGGTACTGGCACAAAAACAGAAATATAGATCAATGGAACAGGATAGAAAGCCCAGAGATAAACCCACACACATATGGTCACCTTATCTTTGATAAATGAGGCAAGCATATACAGTGGAGAAAAGACAGCCTCTTCAATAAGTGGTGCTGGGAAAATTGGACAGATACATGTAAAAGTATGAAATTAGAACACTCCCTGACACCATGCACAAAAATAAACTGAAAATGGATTAAAGACCTAAGTGTAAGGCACACTATCAAACTCTTAGAGGAAAACATAGGCAGAACACTCTATGACATACATCACAGCAAGATTCTTTTTGACCCAGCTCCCAGAGAAATGGAAATAAGAACACAAATAAACAAATGGGACCTAATGAAACTTAAAAGCTTTTGCACAGCAAAGGAAACCATAAACAAGACCAAAAGATAACCATCAGAATGGGAGAAAATATTTGCAAATGAAGCAACTGACAAAGGATTAATCTCCAAGATTTACAAGCAGCTCATGCAGCTCAATAACAAAAAAACAAACAACCCAATCCAAAAATGGGCAGAAGACCTAAATAGACATTTCTCCAAAGAAGATATACAGATTGCCAACAGACACATGAAAGAATGCTCAACATCATTAATCATTAGAGAAATGCAAATCAAAACTGCAATGAGAAATCATCTCACACCGATCAGAATGGCCATCATCAAAATATCTAGAAATAATAAATGCTGGAGAGGGTGTGGAGGAAAGGGAACACTCTTGCACTGTTGGTGGGAATGTAAATTGATACAGCCACTATGGAGAATAGTATGGAGGTTCCTTAAAAACCTAAAAATAGAACTACCATACGACCCAGCAATCCCACTACTGGGCATATACCCTGAGAAAACCATAGTTCAAAAAGAGTCATGTACCAAAATGTTCATTGCAGCTCTATTTACAATAGCCAGGACATGGAAGCAACCTAAATGTCCATCAACAGATGAATGGATAAAGAAGATGTGGCACATATATACAATGGAATATTACTCAGCCATAAAAAGAAATGAAATGGAGGTATTTGTAATGAGGTGGTTGGAGTTAGAGTCTGTCATACAGAGTGAAGTAAGTCAGAGAGAGAAAAACAAATACAGTATGCTAACACATATATACGGAATCTAAGGAAAAAAAAAAAAAAAAGGCCATGAAGAACCTAGTGGCAAGACGGGAATAAAGACACAGACCTACCAGAGAATGGACTTGAGGATATGGGGAGGGGGTGGGGTGAGATGTGACAGGGTAAGAGAGGGTCATGGACATATATACACTACCAAATGTAAAATAGATAGCTAGTGGGAAGCAGCCACGTAGCACAGGGAGATCAGCTCGGTGCTTTGTGACCACCTAGAGGGGTGGGATGGGGAGGGTGGGAGGGAGGGAGATGCAAGAGGGGAGAGATATGGGAACATATTGTATGTGTATAACTGATTCACTTTGTTATAAAGCAGAAGCTAACACACCATTGTAAGGCAATTATACTTCAATAAAGATGTTTAAAAAAAAAAGAAGTGCTTCAAGTAGGAGGGAGTGTGTGGAACACAGAGGTGTAAAGGTAGCATGAGGACCAGAAAGTGGACTTAGATTTAGCACATAACAGCCCCTGGAAAACTGTTATAGAGTAAGTTAACTTCCTTTTTTTTTTAATTGAAGTATAGGTGATTTACAATATTGTTAGTTTCTGGTGTACAGCAAAGTGATTCAGTTATATGTATATATGTATATATCCATATTCTTTTTTTTCTATTCTTTCCCATTATAGGTTATTGTAAGACATTGAATATAGTTCCCTGTGCTATACAGTAAATCTTTGTTGCTTATTTATTTTACATATGGTAGTGTACATCTGTTAATCCCAAACTCCTAATTTATCTGCCCCCCCCCCCACCTTTCCCCTTTGGTAACCATAAGTTTGTTTTCTATGTCTGTGGGTCTATTTCTGTTTTGTAAATAAGTTCATCTGTACTATTTTTTTAGAGTACGTTAACCTCTAATACTGCTCTGGGTGGGTTTCACACGTTACCATTCTTCTCAAGCCCTCACTCCACCCCCAGCTGTAATGCTCGCAGATCTCACTTCCTACCTTCCTGAAAAATATAGAGACCAATTAGCAAGATGGACTACTTTCCCCTTAAAACCTACTCCTCGCACGTTTGAAACTTTTTCTATTTCCATCCTTTCCTCCAGTTTCAGAGAACTTGGATACAGCTCCTTCCTGAGAGGTGTGAGCTCTTCTGCCTTCAATTCTCCCACCCTGTCTCACCAGGAAACGTGCTCCTACAGGGTCCTCTTTCCTCACCACTGCACGGATCCACTCAAGGTCACCCATACCCTTGGCTTGTGTATCCTAATGGTCTATTCCCCACGTAAGTGGTTAAGGGAGGGGCACATGATGATGTTCTGCCCAGTGAAACAGGAGAGGAAGTTTGGGATGGGGTGGGGGAAACGCTCTTCATTGATTAAAAACAGGCATTCCAGAAGAAAAAGCCTTCAGCAGAGGCTGAGCCCTGTGGGAAGGGTGAAGCCCAGAAGTGCTACAACCATCTTGCAACTCCGAGGAGCAGGAGCCCGAAGGTGTCAACAGGGAAATGGGCAGAAACTCTTATCTTGTAACATAATTGAGCCACGAAGCTAAATGATGGTGGAAAAGCAATATTTCTGAGATATCTGAGAAAACTGTTGCTGCTTAAGCCCATGGAGTTGAGGTTTTCTATTGCCTGCAGTTTAAAGCAGCCTAACTGATGCTTCTACCAGAGCAGGAGATGACTTCCACTGGAGCTGCTCACAGGCAGGATGTAAATATAGTTTCTCAACCCTCTCTTTCTCTCCCTCCCTCTCTCCCCACCGTCTCCTCCTCCTTCCATCCTGCATCCCTCCTCCCTGCCTTCGTCCCTAGCCCACCCGTTCCTCCCTCGCTCTATACCTCCAAAACTATTTTTTTTTTAACTTTTAGACCTGCCCCACACCAGCATAAAACTATCTTCTAGTCCACAAAAGCACTTTGCAAATGGATATTCACAGCAATTCTTCACGTGCCTATTTAATACAGATTTCTGGAGGGTTCCCAGGCCTTATTTTATCTCTCCTTTACTGCTGTGATAGGGATATTGCTGGCTTACGTATTCAATGCTAAGTAACTTGTCACTTGCATGTCTGGAGTTCATGCACATATATAGAAATGAATAGCCATATAAGTGTAGCTAAAAGGGTATTTATTAAACGTTATAGTGATCAGAATAAATAGCATAAAAGGGCATTCTGAATTTTCTCAGCAAGTCATAGGCAGTTTCCATTTCTTTGCTTTATGAATTTCATGAATCCAGAATTTAGAAAATTTCTACTTTTTACAGTAGTCTTAAAGGGCAGATGTCATAAAAGGTTACTTCTATATGTATTTCATAATTGCTTTGCCATTCCTAAGCTTTTACCCAGGGCAAACCCTGGTGTGGGTTTATGTGTGGGTGGGTTGTTTGGGTAGGTCCTACAATGATTTCAAAGTTTCCTGGTTAGTGGAAATATAGCTTTGAAGGGATTTTGCCTATGAACTTCAGGCAGCTTTGCTGATTATGTGATTTTTTTCCCCCCAAACCAGAAAAGAAACTCTCTTTAAGTTAGCAGAAGGGTTTAGATGGTTTGGGTGGAGAAAGGATAACAGATATCTAAAACACAAACTTTCCCTGTGGTGCGTGTGATTAGGAATCTTCCAGGTGTTCTGGGATATGAACTGGTAGACTGACGTGTGTGCCATGCAAG
Organism: Balaenoptera acutorostrata; assembly: GCF_949987535.1. Taxonomy (NCBI): domain Eukaryota; kingdom Metazoa; phylum Chordata; class Mammalia; order Artiodactyla; family Balaenopteridae; genus Balaenoptera; species Balaenoptera acutorostrata. Next base: position 64,243,612 of record NC_080073.1, on the reverse strand, counting down.
TGTGTGCTAGGCTGCACCTGGAGTTCTCACGACTTGCTCTGCCTTTTGGAGAGTCCGTGGTTTTTATTTCTAAACAGCAAAGTTTTGTCCTTCACTGTTTCTATAAGCAGTTTGCATCAACTGATGCTTTTCCAAACATCTCAAAACTAAGAATTCCACAGTTGCATAAGAGAGGGGAAAAGTCAGTCTCCTCAGAAGATGGGTAGATACCCTGCTGTGCACACTAGGGCACGTGTCCCACTCCTGCCCCAGGGTGCAGTGTCATGTTCTTCCTAAAAAGAGAGATGTAACAGATCCACAAAGAGCTGCAATTTTGCTTGCTCTCTGCACTGACCCTGCCCCAGCACTAACCCAAATGCAAAGAGTCATTCAGTTCTGATGACAAGCTCCTGCTCTGTCACCCATCACGACCTGAGCGTTAGCCTTATCCATAGGAACTCAGTTTTTGTCAATTTCCAATAGGCTTCCCTTGTGATCCTTTTCTTATGATTGTGTATCTTTAAAGTTAACGTAGTTATAATCAGTACTTCTCTTATTTTCTTGAATTTCTTTTTATTTCTGAGGTTTTGATGAATATTTAATAGAAAGCCCACAATGCTCACTTTCATATTTCAAATTCTATTCAAATTTATTCAAAGATAAGATCACTCAGTATCGTTGGAGAAGGCTACATAAATAATAAAACTGACGATTCAGATCCACATGGAATAATACTGTCCCCATATGATCTGCATAGGTTACAGAAATGTTTTTTTCTTAACATAGCCGTCCTGTGCCTCTTCTCAACTTTAATATATTAATTTTTGCTATTTCTGGTAATGCTATTACAAAGATAAAATTTCAGCCACTTCAACATTAAAAATAACCATAAAACGTCAACCCTCCCCAAACAGATGTGATTTAATCAAACTGAATCAATGGAAAAGTTTTTTTTTTTCATGAATTTTAATAACTGCCTTAATATTCTTAGGATCACAGTGACATTTCTTGGACAATTTGAAGTGAGCTGAAAATGATAAAAGTACATGTATCACTCTATTCTCATCACTGCAACTTAGACATCGGGATGAAGGTTGTACCTCTTATTTCTCAATAGCTGAGTAACACGCTCCTGGTTTTCACTACAGCTGATGAGAGGGAAAGCAAGGTAAACTGGATGCATGTGACAAACACGGAAGGTAATATGTTTCCAGGATGTGGCATCTTGTCACTGACCACAGCCTCTTGGAACAAGATAAAGCCACTGAAATAATTAACAGATGTTAGCATACTTGAAATATAAAAGTTGTATCGCTAAAAATTATGTAGGGTCAGATGGAGATTTGGCACTTGGTCCATAATTTAACTGACTTGGCAAATGGGAAGTTGAGATCCAGAGGCACATAACGTATAATACGGAGGCCACACACTTTGCACACCATGCAGGAGCTCATAAACTACTGATGATATGTACGCTGTGCTAAGCCAGCTTGATTAAGTATTAACACAGTTTTTGATACTTAGGGAAATCTGAAGTCAATTTTCACATCGACTAAATTAAAAAGTTATTTCTGTAAGAGCAAAAGAGTAGACTTTTCTCCAAGTTCAAAGCATGTCTACAAATTTTATTATTTAGCCTCGGCTTGCAATTCACCTGATGACTGGTGTATCTTCCTGTCAATTTTGTAATCTATCCAGCCTACTCTTTTTCAAAGTATCTCTTTTTTCCCCCCACTCTTGTCTATTACTTAACATTTCAGAACAAGTTGGCAGTAATGATTTTCAGATGAGTATCTGTAGCTGAAATGGAGCTTCTCAGCCTTAACTCACAAATGCATTCAAGTCAAGCGTTGAATGAGGCTTGTGCTACTTTAGAGTTTGTAGTTTTATTCACAGCTTTGCAGATGAAGTCGCCAGCTTCCATCACTTTGTAAAGATTCACACCCTGGTGAGACAAAGATGACAGTGATACCAGGTGGGAAGGAGGGTTAAGGAGAAAGAAGACAAAACAGATTCTTTTAAATTGTATTAGTAGTTACTTAACCATTTAAAATTACTAAACAAAATACTGTTCATTATTGATGGGGGGGCAGCATTTATCTCCATGAATTGTGTAGATTTAGATTTTTCTGCTTTATTAAAACATATCTTGAATCTGACCCTAGTATAAAACCATAGGCTAGCCACACCTGAATAACTCAGTGTAATTCATGCTGATACCTAAACTCTACAAAGGACAACAGTGGAACCAGAAAGACTCTACAAAATATCAGTGAAGGGCAATTAAAATGATAATCGTTTGGAGGAGTTCAAAGATAAGGACTTGGGGGGGGGGGAAACCCTCTTAGTATATCTTAGTATGTAAAGAAACAAACCTTATAAAGCTGTAAGAAATATAGGAAAGATGAATGTATAATTTTTAACCATGTTCAGAAACACTCTTACTGGCATGAAATTGAAGGAGGCAGTCCAATAAAATGAAGTAGTATTTAGTACACATCTGGAACTTGTTTGCCTGAGAGGTTGTACTGTCTGAAAGCATAAGTAGGATCAACAAAGGCTTTGGTAAATCCATGGATGACAGATCGACAGTTGGGTATGAAGGCCAAGTTCAAGGCAGGCTCGTCATCTTGGGCTTGGTGCAGCCAAAGATCACCATCATCGAGGTTTCCACCCTGCACCTGTGCTGTCACTGGGGGGGAGGGGGGTGGAACGGGGGCACAGTGTTAGGTGGATTAACCAGAGATTTGCCCCATGTAGTATTTCGTAAGCTCCTATGTCCTCCCTCAACTCAGACTAGAAACAACAGGGACTTAAAATCAAACAGACTCAGGCTCCTTGCTATTAAGGAGTAATTTTTTAAATTTATGTAAGTTTGTCGTTTTCTTAAAACAGACGAGTATAAATACTCATAGGGGCTTTTCATACAAGTGATCAAAAAGAGATCATCATTTTAATATAGGTAGTTACTTCTCTCTAGAAACTTTTAGGGCACTGTTTTCTTTGTAGTTTACTTCTGTTTAAAAATCATCAAAAATATTTTGTAAAATGACAAGTAAGTAATTTTCACTGTTTCTTTTTATTATGAAGTTGTTTTTAGGGTACTAACATGTGCTTTGGTTTTGTCATGGTAATGGTTTTGGCTGGAGTATCTGTTAGGCACATTTTGGTTTTACATCCTTAATCTAGTAATGCGTAAATTTTGTAAATAATAAGCTACATGTGTGTCTTTCATTTCTTAATTACATCTAACAAAAGATAATAAGATTTTAGTCACCAGCATTCTTCTTTGCTTTCCAGTAATTCCATTTATAGCAATTACGCAGTGGGATTGGTTGGTATTGTACCAAAGGATTCTGGTTGGTATTGTACCAAAGGATTCTGTTTTGGTCTTCCTCTACTGTTTTATTTAATGAACAGATATCTTTATGAAGTAATGTTGCATTTATTCTTAAATCATTTAGCACTTAAACCAGGTGCTTAAATATATCTCATGTACTATGATCCATTCTGGGGTTTCAAGAACTTCTCACAGAATATGGCTGCTGTCTTGAGGGTGCCTGTGGTCAAGCAGGCAATATGGAGCCCTAAACAGGAAATCCAGTACTTCCACTAAAGTCACTGAGAGAGAGAGATGCTCGGATGATCGTGAGGGCAGAGCTGCAGGGTAGTCAACCCACTGAGGAAAAGAATATGGAAACAAATGGAGAGGAATGTGTCAGGGAAGGGTTCCAGGAAGGTAAATCCTGACCTAAGGCTTGTACGGACAGTATGAGTCCTTGAGAAGAAGTAAGAGGAATGAGGCACTGTCGGCAGAGAAGAGTACGAGACATCTGAAAAATACCATGGGATACATGGAAAGTAATGGGCAGAGGTGACTGGAAAAGGTATAAAAGGTATAGAACACAGCCTTGCTTTTCAGGAAATGGGAATCCACTGACGAGTACCCAAGCAGGAGCAAGGCATATTCATATTTGTATTTTAGATAAAATCTTTTATGGTAGCATGGAGGATGAGTTTAAAGGCAGTCTGAAGCTAGCAGACTAGTATGGAGGATGAATATCCAGGAAAGAGATAAGAACTTGTGCTGATGTAGCTACAGCAAGGATAGTAAGGAAGGAACAAACAACCAAAATATTTTAGAGGTTGAAGCAGTAGCTCTTGGTAGTTGAGTAAGCATGGGAGATATAGTGATACAGGTTGTACAGAGAATCTTGGCTTGTTGGCTGATATCCAATGCAACAACTGTCCTTGAACTGTGAAATTCTTAGGAATGGAGACATGGCTTATTTGCATTTGGACCCGCATGGCCTGACACATATGAATCAGAGTTCATATGTTGACTCAGCTGAGTTCAACCAAGTCATTTAAATCTTCAAGAAAGGATTTCTATGAATTGGGAGTTTGGGATCAGCAGATGCAAACTATTATATACCAGACGTATAAAACAACAAGGCCCTACTGTATAGCACAGGGAAATGTATTCAATATCCTGTGATAAACCATAATGGAAAAGAATATTAAAAAGAATATATATATATATATATATATATATATATATATAACTGAATCACTTTGCTGTACAGTAGAAATTGACACAACATTGCAGGTCAACTATACTTCAATAAAATAAATTTTAAGAAAAGAAAGGATTTCTACTTCTGTCATGGTCATACATTTCTAATGGAAATGACGGAAACAATCAGGCTACTTTGTAATAGCTATTTCTAACCAGAGAAGAGAGGCTCCTGGTGTTTAGTGCCAAGTGGTATCAGTCTTTCACTGAACATTATTGAGGTTATCTAGGCAACAGTCACCTGTGAATCAGCTGTCATACTATATTTCTGCCTGCAGGGAGACCTAGACACAGAAAGAAGATGATTCTACAACCTCGTGGTAGGTTCAGAGGAAGACACAGAGGTAGCCTGGAAACACGGAGGAGAGGAACCCAGCAGTGTGGGCCTGGGGAATCAGCAGGGAGATGTTAGAAGGTGTGTTATTGAGGATGGTGGTGCCTCACTCTCCAGGTGAAATCAAGTATGGGCAGTAAGGCTATTCCAAGGGGTGGTGAAAGCAGGAGCAAGGGGTGGAGGTGAGAAACCGAATGCCACAGGGAGGGAGACTGCAGACAAGCTGGCTGCTGCAGGAACATCGCTCAGTAGAGTGAGGGAAGAGGAGAGAGAGGAGATATGGAGAGGACAATTCCATTCTGTAATCCAGGTGATGCTTTACATCTCAGAAAACATTTTGAACTTCTGATAATCTGTGAACAGTTGTTTGCCCTTTATATTTTATCCTTAAAAATAAAATCTGCCTTAGAATGGTAGGCCATTTTAACAAGCATGTGGCAAAACAAGGTACTAATTTTGGTGGGTTATTATAGAGCATGTGACTTTTTCAGGTAGCACTTGGAAAGAGAATATTCTTGTTCACATGCTAAGTATTATTAAGCTCTGGTCCTCCACTGGCCATTTTAAAAGTGCCGTGGGCTCTCTTCCAGAAGCCCTACTTGTCACCATGAGAAAATCAAGATCTTAGTTTTCCTCCAAGGAAAACAAAACAGCAAAAACAATAATCATAATAGCGAAGACAGGCTCAAATACGCAAAGCGTGTGAAATCAAACTGGATACTAGATGAAAAAGGACTTTGGAGGTCATGCAGCACCATAAAAATGTGAAATGGTAGCATTATTGGTGATCTAACTATAGCAATAAGTTACTTTATAAAGCCCCCCACAAGAATGTTTTATTGCATTTTCCCACTGTGCATTTTAGCAAAGAGCAAAAGTGTAGTAAAACTTGACCTCAAAGTTGCTTCCCAAATCCAAGAAGCATTCCAATTTGAATCTGCAAGGAATGTATGAATATTAAAATATGCTAAGTTAACTTACTGTCTTGACCCCCAGGCCATTAAGCATGTAGATCAAATCCTCAGTGGCTACGTTCCCAGAGGCACCTTTTGCATAAGGGCAACCACCTAATCCGGATACTGCAGAATCCACCACATTAATCCCCATCTGGAAAACAAACCCAGACACTCAAGGTTTGTCCCTTTATGGCATGTAAGTTGTTGCATTTCTATTTAACCTGTTCCAAAGAGCAAATAAGGAAAATCTGAACCATGATTCCAACCTATTCACTTACCGACCTGCTGCTAGAACAGTCCCCGAGGTGCTAATTTATTTTCTGACTAATCTCATCTTTTAGGCTAACAGACACTCTGCTAAGGATCTCGGGAATGAGAATAATCTTAGATCAAAATGGAAATGGTGTTTTCATTGATAACATAACAAAGGTAGGGGATGAAGATTGAAGTAAGATAAATACACACATGGGGTGTATTTTCCAACCTAATTTTGAGCTTTAGTCTAAAAACCTTATATAACCAACATGAAAGATTTCCAACATCCTGACTCAAAATCAAGGTGCCTTAGAAGACAGACGGAGTGTGGTGGGGAGCTGTCCTTATGTTTGAACTTGTATTTTGTGGGCTCAACGTATTCACTCAATTCACCCAATCTTTACTGAGCCATTACTTTATTTTGTGCACAAAACCCTGCTGTTTTGGGAGAAGTGAAGAGACACTTAAGAGGCGGGATATCCACCATTAACAATTGTAGTAGCTCACATTTACTGGGTCCTCACTAAGTGCTGGATATTATTATTAATACCTTATGATACTAACCCACAATTCCCACAAAAACCCAGGAGATACTCTTCCATCATCCCCAAATCACAGATGAAGAAACTCAAGTACAGAGGGATCACACAATTTGCCCAAGGTCACCGGTGTCTCCAGAGAATTCACACTCTGCTGTGATTTGTGGCCTCTGGAAACATGCAAGTTGGTTCATGTTATGAGTCTAGGGATATCCAACGTGGAGATCTCTGTGGACTGGAAAAGTTGTGAAAGACATGAGCACAAAAGGGTCTGAAAGGGACCCTGGGTATCAGATTTGAGTAACATAAGAAGAGAGGCAAGCAGAGCAGCCCTCTGTGCAAAAGGGACAATTGGGAAATCAGAAGCCACCAACAGGCTAATCTGACTCTTCACTCCTGGACATTGAAGAAAAAGTAACACGATCTCAGCTAAAATGAGAAGTGCTGGGAAACAGAGCCCTTGGCCAATCTGCTAGAGTTTCTGATTCTGGAGGTCTGGGCTGGGCCCTGAGAATTTGAATTTTTAACAAGATCCCAGATGCTGTTCTCACTGCTGCTCTGGGGAATCACACTTTCTTTCTTTTTCCTTTACTTTTTTGATAAACTTTTTATTTTAGAATAGTTTTAGATTTTCAGAAAATTTGGGAAGAAAGTACACAGCATTTCCATACATTACACACAATTTCCCCTATTGTTCACATCTTACATCATTATGGTATATTTGTCACAACTAACGAACACATATAATATGTTATTTTTAACTAAAGTCCACACATGATTCAGATTTCCTTAGTTTAGAAGCTAATGTCCTTTTCCTGTTCCAGGAACTCATCCGGGTACCACATTACATGTAGTTGTCTTGTCTCCTGCTGTGGCTGTGACACCTTCTCAGACGTTCTTTGTCCTCATTGACCTTGACAATTTTGAATTGTTACTTGTCATGTGTTTTGCACAATGTCTTTCAATGTGGGTATGTCTGATGTTTTCTCATGGTTAGACTGGAGTCCTGAAGTTTTGTGAGGAGAGCAACACAGGGGAAGTGCCATTCTTAACACATCATATCAAGGGTGCATACTATATGGTTTACAACTGGTGATGTTCACCTTTACCCCATGCCCCCTTGTCCATATGGTACTTTTGGGAAAAAAGTCACTATGTGCAGCTCACACCTAAGGAGTGGAGAATACCTACCTAAATTATTTAGAAATTTCCCATATGAGAGATTTGTCTATTCCCCCATATTTATTTATTTCTTCAAACATTTGTTTATATCAGTAGAGACTCATGGGTATTTATTTAGTACTTTGGGTTGTAATCCAATATTCCCTTATATGTCTTGTCACTCACGTTGTTTGAGATTTAGCTGTTGGGAGCTCTTCAGGTGGCTCCTATCTCCTTTGACATGCCAAGGGGGCTGCACATATTTTTAATTGAAGTATAGTTGATTTACAATGTCGTGTTAATTTCTGCTGTACAGCAAAGTGATTCAGTTTCATATATATGTATATACATATATATACACACACACACAGATATATATATACACATATATATATACATATATACAAACACACACACAGATATATATATACACATATATATATACATATATACACACACACACACACACACACACACACACACACATTCTTTTTTATGTTCTTTTCCATTACGGTTCAAGGGGCTGCACAATTTTACTGTTCTGAATTTTCTCTGGTGAGACCTAGCATGTTTACCAAGGCTCCCAAGGGCAGAAACATAGTCCAAAAGCCATGGATGCCTTTGGGACTAATGCAAGTTTACAGATATAATTTGTTTGCTTCTGTACTTCCGTTTCTCCTCATTATACTCTTCAACATGGGAATGTGGCAATGGCTCTTCTTCCTTTATCACGACCTCTCTCAAAGCTTAATCATATTTGGGTGTTAATAACTGACCAGCTAAAGTACTGGTCCATTTAAGGCAGTCTACATTTGCGGTGAATCAAAATAGTAAGTTTAAAGAATTATGCTCTAGGAGTGAAATCTGTGGAATTGTACAGTAGTTGGAAAAGACAAAGGTTCAGACACTGAGCTCATCTCTGGAAGTCTGCCAGGACATCAGATAGGCAGAGGCATTCTTCACCTATAGGTTAAAATTTATCTATTCAGTAGAATTGAATCTATCACTCCAGGAGAAAGAGGTTTCAGTGGTTCTCAATCCCTGCCAATTATAATCACCCGGGGACCTTTTAAAACTAACAGCCAAGCTTCTCCCCAGAATCTTTGTCTGGGAATGGGGTCAGGCATTGGTATTTCTTTAAAGCTTCCCTCTGGTGATTCTCTTGTGTAATTAGTGTGGGAACCCCTGAGGTAATTTTCTCATTCATCTCTGACTTTATCAACTGTGGGTATGAGTGAGCTTTCATTTAGAGATGCTCTGTACCCTGGGGCAGCAAAGAGTTAATCAGGATGGATCAACTTTTCAAGAAAACCTATTTTTGAAAGAACACCCCAAAAAGTATGAGGTAGTGAATGTCAGCAGTACCAGCATGAGAGGTGAAAGATGGCTTCAGCCTACTATGAGGGCTTATGATTTGTGCAATTTTCTGTATGTGCATTAGACTTTGATAAACATCAGTGACAAAAAGGAGGTGTTGTTGGAACTGAAGGTAAACAAGAAAACTTAAACTGGTAGGAAAATAACCTGGAACTTTTTTTCTGTTGAGCAATTAACTAGTAATTAGTCTTAATTGCCAATATCCATTATCCTAGAAATCCCTATCAAAAAAGTACTTCCTAGGAATATTTCCCAAATTCTAAGTAAATAATTAGGTAAGAAATAAAAACAGATATATATGGGTGAGTGTATGTGTCACACATGAAACACACCCCTTATATATAGATTCATTACAGTATGTTTTATATGAATAAAATTTGAAAACCATCCAAATGTCTGTAATGGGGACTAATTTAAATTAATTAAGGTGTAGCTGTAAAATGGAATGATAAATGCTATGTAAATGCATAGTTAAGGGAAAGAAACATATTACAGGACATTATAATGGTATATGGAAACATAATCCCATCTTCTAAAAAAAAAAAAAAGGTAGAATTTGGATGATATACCAAAATGCCAACAGCAGTGATCACTGGGTGGTGTGACTATAGGTAATTTATTTTATTTTAATTCTGTTTGTCTTTGTTTTCTAATGGTCCCACAATGAATGTAATTACATATATAATTAGAAAAAGAAAGGTTTCTGCAAACTGTAGTCTGTCGTAGAATGACAGTAAATAAATGAAAATGAGAATAAATAAACCTATGACTGAGTTTATTGACCAACAATTTATTTTGCAACTAACTGATCTTTCAGGGTGTAAGTGTGCAGGGCTAATCTGTGTGCATAATTTTGTAAAGGCAGACGCGATCTGGGTGAAAGCCTCCATGGAAAATGGTCCTTCCCTCTTTCCTACCATCACATTCGCTCTGGAACAGATTATATTTCTGTGAGTCTTAGTCACAAATCAATTGAATCGATTCTAAGAGCAGTATGTGGATTTAAAATTTCAATAAGCAAATTTAAAGAGAGTTTATTAAAGTATACCTTAGCTGTGAATGAGAATATTAAGATATGTGTTCCTTTTAAAGTCTCTCTTCAAAAAAAAAAAATCACAGTACTTTAAAAATAGAACTTTCTACATAATATCCTCTAAATTCTGTCCTCTATTAAATGTGCAATTCTGTTCCCCAGAAAAACATATCTTCTCAATGTATAGTGTTACCCATACATTAAGTTAGATGGCTTTATTCTGGAACAAGCTGCTTTGGAAATTTCTAGTCATAGTTATCTAAGAAAATTTGATTTCACTGTGTATGTTTTCTTTACCTCGACTTCCCTATTCCATTAGAAACGGTACATAATATGATGTAAACAAGTTCTTAACAGAGCAGGAAGAAAAACATTTCTTCTCTGTTCTTTACGGTACATAGAGGAAACATGTTTTTACTTTGCTACTGAAACCATAGTATTATAGAAAATGCACTGTTATAATATCCTCATGTATTTGATAATAGTAGATGGGTTGCATAGTTGATTTTATCATACAAGAGACTGCATTAAAAGATTATTCTTAGATATTTCCTTTCCCATGTCTCCAAATCGAAAACACTGCTTTTCAGATGGTCAGATTCCTGGCGTGTGTGTGTGTGTGTGTGTGTGTGTGTGTAAGCACACAAGCACAAATGGTTTTCTGCACCATACAGTATGTTGCAAAACAAAGCATTTGGGTTTTGTTTTGAAGGAAATATCTTCAGATCAATAACCACAAGATGGCGATGTAACACCAAAATCCACCAAGTTAAAGTCAAGCATTGAGCTGCCACTGTGTTCCAACCCAGAAACAGCAAATATGTAAGTAAATAGCTTTATATTATGCAAATAAATATTTTGTTACCTTTAAAATAAGGAAACTTTTACTAATGGTGTGTAGCACATCATCTGTGGTTCAATGTAGTCAGTATATTTTTTATTATTCTTCCTTTGACTTGAACATGTTTATTGAGCATGTTCTATGTGCCAGGGACTTGGAATACATACAAAGCTCTGTAGCTCATGGAGATTAGTGTTAGAAATTAATATTACTATACATTTTGTCTGTCACTGAGAAGTAGTTCACTATTGCCAAATGAGAAACGATTCTCTCTAGAACTCAGGAAGCTAATTCTCCCTAAAATGAAACAAATCCAGAACTCAAAGGGTGGAGGTGACTTTGGCTTCCACTTTCCTCAAAGCTCATGACCAAAGCTATTAACACAGTGACCCAGGTTATGAAAAGCCTGGTGAGTGCGGTTATGGGCTCCATCTGCTTGAGCTCCCAGACGTGTACTTGGACTTAAGGATGAGGAAAATGGATAAAATATGAGTGACCACTTCTGGAAAATTGCAAATTAGCTGTAGATATAGCACGAGCATTATCACTCTGTACTACAATCTCAGGTGAGCTATGAGGAGAGTTAACTTTGTTAATTTTGCATAGTGCTTAGATGCCCAGATCATGCTGATACAATAACTGAAAGTATCATCTCGACTTTTTCTCGTGCTGTAAGAACTTATTCTCCAAACAAAACTGAGAAATATGATAAGAGGAGACAAAGAAATCATTTTCCAAAATGTATAATCTTCCATATATGTCTGATTTCAAAATATTTAATGAAATCTACAATTTTAGGTATTGAAGTTAGTAAAGTATTAAGGAACATATAGAAGAATTTTGGCAATGTTACTTTTTGAAATGCCATCTACTTTTTTTGCCAAGACCAAATTTTTCTTTAGAAATCTGTAATAATGTTACATTTGAATTAAAATAACAAGTAAATCTCTGACAGGGAAGTTACTCATTTTGGGATCTAAGTTACTCATGATGAAAAAGACAAGTATTCATGTAGGATAAAATATTACAAATATACTCATTTTTCTAAAATTTTTCCCTTCAACTTGTTCCTCACAGCTAATATTCCCTCCAACAGAGGATTGTAGTTATCCACATGGGATGAGCTACTTCTCCCCCAGCAGCCAGACCAGTGACACTAGTGGGCCACAGCACTCTTTCCAGGGAGCCCAGATCTTGCTCTGAGATGCTACTCACCCAGCACTCTAAAGAATTACCATATATTGAGTTTTGGTACCAACTACTGGCCATTCATGTGTACTGTGAACATACCATGCTTTGTAAACCACAGATAGTGAACCACTGGCATGCATGAATAAAGCCCAGTGTTTTCATACACTGAAGTTATACACCAAAATTGGTATGCAAATCATGATACCTTGCTGTTGGGGGTGAGTAAGCTAATGTAATGGATTACTAATGCTTTCATAGACCATCTCTCATCTTTGAAAAGGGTTTCCTACACGTTTCACTCCTCCCTGCCTCACCACACATAATGAGATAGATTATATTAGTACTTTCATGTAGTATATTTCAAACTGAGATAGAAACGGGAGTGTGTACATAGAAGGAAATAAGGAAATGGAAAAACATAAGGAAATTCTCAATTTCAGTAGACTGAGAAGTAATAAATACTATTAGTGAACATTGATTGAAGGCTTATTATATCACAGATACTGCACCACATACTTCACATATGAGAAAACTCCACAAAATCAAGGAAAGTGGGCAGTAATTCATGCTCATTTACTGATGAGGAAAGTGAGGCTTAGAGAAGGAAAGTGACGGTCCGTGTTTCACACAGTTAGTATGAGACAGAGTTTAACAGGAATAACATTTGCGTGCTACTGTTCAGTATTAATAGTTAACTGACTATGTGCTAATTAAATGCCAGCTGCATCACTAAACACTTTACACACCTGGTTGCATTTAATCCTTATAACAACTCTGGGGGGGAAGAGTGTGAATTAGGAAGAGAGCCATTGACAAATCAAAAGACTTCATTTTCTGAAGACGTGATATGTATATACAATGGAATACTACTCAGCCATAAAAAGAATGAAATAATGCCACTTGCAGCAACATGGATGGACCTACAGATTATCATACTAAGTGAAGTAAGTCAGAGAAAGACAAACATCATATGACATCACTTATATGTGGAATCTAAAAAATGATACAAATGAACTTATTTACAAAACAGAAACAGGCTCACAGACTTCAATAGCAAACTTATGGTTACCAAAGAGGAAAAGTGGTGGGGGGAAAAATTAGGAGTTTGAGATTAACATATACACACTACTATACATAAAATAGATAACCAACAAGGACCTACTGTATAGCACAGGCAACTCTACTCAATATTCTGTAATAACCTACATGGGAAAAGAATCTGAAAAAGAATGGATATATGTATATGTATAACTGAATCACTTTGCCATACACCTGAAACTAACACAATATTGTAAAGCAAGTATACTCTAATTTAAAATAAAAATTAAATTAAAATTTAAAAAGAGACTGAAAACAAAAAAAAAAGACTCCATTTTCTCATCATACTTTCTTCAACTCTCTGAAAAAGTTTCTACACAACTCGACATTATCAAGAAATTGAGAAAGTAAAGGATTGTTGTCCCAATGGTTGCATTTCTAAGAAGCTAGCCCAAGAAAATAGCCAGAAATGTTAATATAGACTTATGTTCAAGGATGACTATTCTTTGTATTATTATTTGTAACAGTGGGGAAAAAGCCCATAAATGAAATGTACAACAATAGGGAAATAGTTAATAAGTTATGTAAGAGAGTTATGAGACAGTTAAATGGTTTTGAAGAATATATAATGGTATGGAAAAATGCTGATAAGAAAATGGAAGATAAAAGAGTAGGAGAGTAACTATATTTGGTATAACTCATTTGTATTTCCAGATTGTTAACAATTATCTGTAATAAATATATACCACTTGTAAATAGTACAAATGAGCCATATTAATAAATGTATACCCTTCTTTCTCAATCATTTCCTTCTTCTGCCAGGACAACACCCCAAAGTACACTGGCCGACTTCAGGCTCTATTTTCTCATTTCCTGGGTTCAGTCCAAACCCTACAGATGACTCCTCTCAGAATCACCTCCTCTTTTCTGTTTGTGAGTGGATATCACTGGCTCCCATGGGTACTCCTTCAGTTACCATCCATGCTCTCTAATCTACTGGCACAAAATAAAATACAGATTTCTGTGCCTTACACCAAAATCTGAATTTTTTTCTTGTAAAGCCCAAGCATATGCAATTGTTTCAAACTCCAAGGTGACTTTTATGGATAATAAAGTTTGAAGATCTCTAACCTTTCAGTTTAGCCGTTCATCTGTAGCAGACAGTACTGGCTTTTCACCAAAAAATCTGTCACCTCTTCTTCCGGGACTCAGCTAGACAACATTATCTAACTGCCCTTCTGTGTAGGTGAGGCTGCATGACTGTGGGTTAGCCAATGGCATGAGAGCAAAGTGATGCAGGCCATTTCCAGAACAAGTCCTTTCAGAAACTACGTGTCTTCTTCCTTTTTAATAGTCAAATGCCCATGACAATGAGGCCTGAGGGAATGGTGTAGGCACAAAATGGAAAGAGCCAGGTCCCTGAGTGAACACCTGGAGGAAAGATGCCCGCTGCCAGGAACACATGCAGTGGACCATCTAATGAGTGAGGAACAAACATCCCTGTGTTTGAGCCATTATTTATGTTGGGGGGTGGGTGCAAGGTCTGCTATACCAGCATAGCCAAGTAGAACTAATACACCAACTGATACGGTTGGATTAAAATCTGCTAGCTATTTTCTATATGTTCTATTTGTTCTATGTTTTGTTTTTCTTCTTTTTCTATCTTTTGTTAATTGAGCATTTTTTATGACCCTATTTTATCTCTTCCTTAATATTTCTACCTCTTCTTTAAGTTGTTGAGTAGTTACCCTATGCTTTACAGTATAACTTAATACAATTAAATTAATATTATTTAATTAATAATAGCCTACCTTCAAATATCTATGCCACATGGAGGGAAGGATCTTACCGTATTACATACAATATATTCTCAATTCCTTCCACCCATCCCTGGTGTTACTGTTTCCCTACATTTTACTTTTGCATGTGTAAATTCACAATACCTTGCTACTTTTTTTCCTTTTAGAGCAATTAAAAATAAGAAAAAAGTAATTTCATCTTGATTTATTTCACATCTGAGTTCTCTGAAGGAACTTGTCTAGAAAAGAAGAGCAGAGATTCAAATCCTGGCATTTAGTAAACACTCACTTTTTGGAATTAGGAGAAGGGAGATGAATTAGTGCAGGGGGAAATTCAGTGTCACAGGACAGGGTAGAAATTTCCCTAAATATACCACAGTGATGAATGCTGAAGGTAGTTAAAGAAAATGAGACCAGAGAAAATTTATTGGATTCATGCCATTGACAGTCTGAAATGGGTCGTTTCAGCAGAGATAGAACAGGAGTGAGGTGGCAATAGATTCAAAAACAAACAGAGAACCTACAGCCTTGTGCTTTCAAGATCAGTTTCAGGAGACAGACTTCTGCTTGAACCTGCTCTGCCACCTGTTAGCTGTGTGATCTGGAGGATGTTACTTTACCTCTCTGTTCCCCCAGCTGTAAAATGAATTTAATAGCACTGATTCACGGGCTTGTTCAGGATACAATGTGATGTTCCATGGAAAGCGCATATCCCATAGCTTGGTACATAACATGTGAGAAGTCTTGGCTTTCACAAGTATATGACAAGGATATAGAGGCAGACGGAGGATGTGTGTGTGACAAATGAAAAAGAGAGTTGGGGCAGGTTTCAGTGTGGGAGTATGCAAATGGAGAGACAGGTGAGTTGGCAGCCATGTAGGATAGGGTTCACTGAATGGGGGTAAAGAATGAGGCTGCACTAGAGGAGAAAATTAACCAAAAAAGCCTTAGGGAGGGAGGGATGAGTTTGAGGTTAGGGCAGAAACATAGAGCTGAGCCTGGAAATTAATAGATAAAACTGTGCCATGAGGTAGGGCAAAAAGAGAGGACAGACAGAGTGACAGAGACTCTTAAAGGAACAGTGACCCCAAAGCTTCCAAGGAAAATCAACAGTCAATCTTCTCAGAAACACAATAACTGAGTTCATCGGCTGAGAGCCCTGGAAAAAGTTGACCATCTCATTCCAGCTCCTCTTAGACTCAGCCTTACCCTGCTCCCATGATGCTCTCAACGTGTGCAGAAAAAGTGATGAATGGAGACAATGGTAACAAAGTGAGGGGGTAGAAAAGGGGACACAGATGGATAACTAACACTGTGTAAACATTAAAGATTTTGCATCTATAAAGGTAGAAGTCACCATGTATTTTAGTCAAAATCCCTTATACAATTAATTGATTAGTGGATTGATTCTGGTTTAAAGGGAAGGAGCTAAGCCCCAGAGCTCTTAGGGGGTTCCCCAAAGTCCCAGAGGTGTTTGGCGGTAGAGACGGGTCTAGAATTCAGGTCTTCATGCTTCTGGAGTTGCACTGGTAGAAGATAAATAATTTCCAGTTCCAAAATGGATGTTAGTGGGAGGCCTGCCTAATATTGTGAAAATATAGCTAAATGTTCAGGAAAGAAAAGAACGTTAAGAGAGAGGAAAAAAAAAAAAAAAGAATTGAAAACACAGTGGTGCTGACGAAGAACTAACAGTGTTATCAATACTCACAAACCAGGCAGGGCTTGTGATAATGGAAAGATTACACCTTTTTTTTTTTTTTTTTTTTTAAGTCAAAGCAGCAAGCAATATACATTAGCATCATGAGGTCAAGAACTTCACGCTACCTCACTCCATGATACCCTCAGTATATGGCATAATACCTAGAACAGAACAAGTTACTATTCAAATGTTTTTGAAAGTGTAATTGAACAAATTCAAATATTTTGAAGAACAATTGCAGGATTAAGGCCTGAGTGCAAGTCTGACTATACATGGTGTGAACTGAACTTGATCCAATCCAACTGGAGACACAGAACGATTCTCTGAGGATAGCAAAATCAATGAGCCATGTCAGTGGATCACTACCTACTTTGCTTCCTAAACCTTCTTCTCTTGGAAATGCCATAAAGATAAGTTTATGGCTCCTGCTTGTTTGTTTGCTCAGTGACTCTTTGTTAATCTTGGCGGCAGCTATTGGAACCAAAATTGAGTCAATCACAGGCTCCTCCCCCAGAATGTGGCGCAGAGACAAAGACAGGCTCTATCTTTCTAAGAGGTGAGAGGTACAGCGCATGAGCTATGGACAAGCAATTTTTTCCATGGGCGACGAGCAGCAGAGTAATTTGGTCTGTAGGAGGGGGTGGAATAAGACATTTGAATTAGAGAAATGCCACCTGAATTCCAGACAGCTTTTTGGTCCTTCCTGAGATCCAGCTTCATTTCCTCCCCACCTTTGTTTTTGTGTTTTTGTTTTTTTTTGTGTGTGTGTGTGTATATAGTCATCTTTATTAAGACATCTAGATTCTCATGGACATCTTCTTTTCTCTCATTAGAAAATCCACGGTTTATTTGAGAATGGTAAAAAGGGACAATATCTTAGTGTCATTATGACAAGTTTTCACCTCATAGGAAACCTGAAAGGGGCTCTGGGCCTCCCACGTCACCAGACTGCCTTAACAGACCTGCCCACACTCAAGTATCTTCTGGAATTCCTTATAAATTTCAATGGGCACCCGGGCAACAGAACATTCTATTACTCTGCTGGTTTTTAAGGTGCAGGTCCAGGGTTAAATATTGTGTCCAAACTTAACATTTATAAATTGTCCAGGCTTATTTTCCAAAAATAGTGTATTACTCACTTTACCAACCTCCGTGCCAAATAAAGGACCCCAAAGCATTAAATGATAACCTCAAAGAAGTTCGGTGAGCCTCCTCTGCTCTCCCCAAATCAAGTTATTTGGAATCCCAAGCAAATGCTAGTACCACAAACACAAGGCAGCAGTCTTTCCCAAAAAGCCCCACCTTTGTTTTTGAAATAAAATTTAATGAGAGCTGTGCCAAGTAAACCATGTAGTAATCCAAGGAAGTACATACTATTATTATCATCCTCATTTTTTATGTGAGAAACTTGAGCCACAGAATGTTTACTATGACCACGCATAGTGACACATATTGGCTAAGTGGTGAGAGCTGAGATTCAGAATCAAGTGGGAAGGCTTCCAAATCTCTGCTCTTTGCTTGTCTTGTTCCTTTAAGAGGTTTTCATGACACACCCCCATATCCTCATAATACAGTCTCTTTTTTGCTTAAGGTAGCTTGAGTTGGCCACTGTTGCTTGGAAACAAAAGAGTAGTAACTAACACATCATTAAGTTAATGACCTGGCAGACAAGATATTCATAAATACAAAGAACTACAATGCAAAGTAGAGTGTGGTAGCTATTATGAAAATTATAAACGAAGCTGTTCAGACACATCAGTGAGATGGTTTCTATATTTTATCATGAAGCAAGGATGGGTGGGGTATGGTGAAAAGTTTGATGACTAGTTTGGCTCTGAATTGGGCCTTGAAGGATGTTGACAAGTGGGTGATGGAGAGGGAAGGGATATTCTATAGGGAGGGAACAGCTTGAGAAAATACAAGCTTGAGAAAATACACAGATGATGAATAGGCCAAGGGTACACCGATATTTTAATGAGACTTTTATTGTAGGGAGTGTTGGGGTGTGGATGGAGTACAGCTCCTAATCATGAGAGGCCTTGGATGCCTTTCTATACGAGCTGAACTTTATTCTCTAGAAAATAAAGACCTACTTAAAGTTTATGAATAATCGTGCCATCATCAGCGTTTTGTTTCAAGCAGATTTCGGTAGCAAGGGAGCAATAACTGAGAAGGATAAAAGGTTGAGAAATATCTAAGTAGAAATACTAGTCAGAAAATTAGTGCAATGCATCCAGTCAATGGTGGTGAGTATTTAAAGTGAAGCAAAAGTTAAAAAAAAAAAAAAAAAAAAAAAGGTTTTTTTATTAAGGAATAAATTTAAGATAAGTTTATGAGATAAAATGGTGTCTAAATAAATGAAGACTAGTGGTAGATAACATACTAAGTAAAGTAAGTCAGAGAAAGACAAATATCATATGATGTCACTTATATGTGGAATCTAAAAAGATGATACAAATAAACTCATTTACAAAACAGAAACAGACCCACAGACATAGAAAACAAACTACGGTTACCAAAGGGGAAAGAGGGGGATAAATTAGGAGTTTGGGATTAGCAGATACACACGACTATATATAAAATAAACAACAAGGACCTACTGTACAGCACAGGGAACTCTACTAAATATTTTGTAATACCATATAAGGGAAAAGAATCTGAAAAAATATATATATATTCAGTTACATATATATATATGCATATATATATATATGTATATATATACACATATATATATGTATATACATATTTATGAGGTGTCATTAACAGAAGCCCTGTGATTTCTAGCTTAACAACTAAGTGGAGGGTGCTCCATGAATGGGAATCACCAACTCTAGCGGAAGGTAGAAGCTGCTTTCTTGAAAATCATCATACATAGAGAAAACTGGATATTTAATACGTAATGTTTCTTAAAGCCTTCATGATTGTTCAAAACTAACTTTAATTCCTTTTTAAATCTTTCATTACATACCCATTTCCACTTGCTTGTCTGCTTTGGGGATGATCTCATGGTTTGGTAATGCTCAAACTCATGTTTCAATATTCTTATAACTCAAAGTATTGGTCTCCATGGGGCAGTAAAATAATTTTAAAAGATATAACTATGTGCTTCCCGGGTCCCTGAGAAGAGTCCAAGGCTCCTCCTCTCTGCTGAGTACCAGGGATGTGGTTGTGGGTAATGTGTGACAGAAATCCCAGGCACATTTAGAGGAGCCCCAGAACAGAAGGGACTGGTTCTGCTTCCAAAAGGGTGGGCTGGAGGGGGATTACAAGACTCAAAAATCTCCCACCCAGTTATGGGATGCCATGGCAGCAAAGGCTAAGTGAAGTGCTTGGCGAGTGGGACTCAAGGCAGCTGGAAAGGCAGTAGGGCACTCACGCCTGGCATAGAAAGCATACAACAATTTCTCATTTCCCCCGGTGGGGCTGAGAGATCACTGGTGGGCAGGAAGGAACTAGGATCATGACCAGGAAGGTTCAGAGAATAGGCCAACATCCACAGACCATGGTCACAGTACCATCACAAGGACAAAGGATGAACAGGCTAGAGAACTCCATCTCAGGGCAACAAGGGAGGACTATGATACCATCAGACCAGGTGACCCTTGCCCCATGGCAGGATGATACTTCAGCTCCCATCAAACTTAGCTCTCCTGTAGGAACGAGAGGAAAAGGTGTGCAGGAGAAACTTGAGACACTATTTTAAATAAGAAATGACTGAGCTGATTAACAGTAAGCTGATGAATGTATTCAGCCATGTATTAGGAGATATTCATTTGGGGGCATTTAAATGGACAGATTCATTAAACTGGACATTGTCATATATTTACATGGATAATAGGGTTTAAAATATTTTATAATATTACATCACTGGGTATTACCACTCACGTCTTTATTGTTCATTTTCAATAGTTCAAGTTCAACTTGATTTCTAAATGAGTTACCAAGGATCTTGCTTACGCTAGAGCCACCATGATCAAAATATCTCACAAGATAGTTATGGTAACAACGGTATTAATTTTTCTAAGCAGTGAATACAACTTGAAAGAATAGAAAAAGCTGAGTACACATGAAATCAAGAATGGATTTCTCCCCAGTTAAAGCCAGTTATTCAAAAGGTTGAGAAAACAAAAGTAGGTATAATTACAGTTAAATATATAGGAGATGAAGGAGGTTTGGAGCCAACCAACATATCTGGAAAACATGATACAACCAGTGTTTGAGGCATTTGTTAGTATTTATCTTGGGTAAAAATTCAGAGGTAGATGACGGTTAGAGTTACATAGTTCAAGATCATTACATGGGCAAAAAAACCAGACATATTCTGTATAATTCTAGAGGAAAATAGGCAGAGGTAGATTTTGGTTGATTATGAGAAATAACTCTTTAGCCTTTCAAAGCTCCCCAAACTTAAATGAGCTCACTCTCAAAAAAATGATCTCCCTGCCACTGAAGGTATAAAAAGACCATCTAAAGGTTGTAGAAGGAATCCCTTCTATGGTGACTGAAGCTTATTGACTTTGATTGTTCCTAGGGTTTTATCCAATCCCAAGGCTTTCTACAAATGCATGTTGAATGTAGCTTGTTCAATAACATCTAATTCTGTCATACAGCTATAAACATAGCCAAATAAAAATAAAATTAAGGGCTTCTGCTATTGTAGTTGAGACAACACATCACTGCTGTAGGTCCGTTCCTTGGAACATATGACAGGAAAATTCTAAGCAAGACAGTGACTTCTTGGGAAGGCCACATGCCATAAGCCTCCAGATGGCATCCAACTGGGATGTCCAGTGCTAATAGCCAAGAAAAAGTCATATAAAACACAGTTTTAAAAGAAAAACACTTGTTGAAGATTCTCCTTAAAGGTGCCAAACCCACACATACTTGGTATTTGTGGCCAGGCTGCCAAATACCATAGACATATAAAAGCTTCCACATGACCTGTAACATATTTTAGGATTTTTTTTAACTTTAATACTTCTAAGCACCTAAAATTCAATGCCACCCTTCATTAAGAATGAAAGTAGAAAAGCAGATGGAAATCTTGAGATCTGAGTCCAATTCAAAAGTTATCTCCCTCACTGGCAAGATAACATTCAGAGAAAAAAAAATCACTTATGAGATATGCAGGAAAATATACCAAATATCAATCATGAAAAAAAAAAAAAAAAAGATTGGCCAAATATCTTCTCTGGGCAAGAATACAAGTTAGGCTTCTCAGCTTTCCCAACAGAATAAGAAAGGTGCCATCTGCACCTCTGTTCTCCAAAGGACACAGCCTTGTGACAGTCAAGCTGTTTGCTCCCAGAGGTCTTGCTTGTCCATCCCTGTTGTGCATCTTATCACAGGGGACTGATCCCTGCAGGTTGCATCCCCAAGCTCCCATGTCTGCTGGACTCCTGCTGGGTTCAAACAGAAAGCTCCACTGGATGGAGAAGAATAGCACCCCCTCTCTGACTGCTTCAGGTGGTACCTCTGTGGCTCCAAAGGCCCCTGATGACCATGGTTCCAACTCCCTCCTGGTGACTCTGGATGATGAGCTCCAGTAACACTGTCCTCTTCCTTTGTCCATCCATCCTGGGAGCCTCAGTGCGGTGCCAGTGGTGGTCCCCTTGCTGTTGCTAATCTCAGGAGTGCTTCCTTAGAAGTGAGGCACCCAGGGAGCAAGATTTTAGGAGACATTTACTCTCAGGGTTGGGCAGAACAAAGTCAGCACCTGAACATGAATGCCTCCTAAATTTTGTATCCTAGGTGCCTGGCTTGACCTGCCCTAATCCAGGCCCTGCTTATCTCCGGGGTACCTCACTGCTGTTCAATTGTAGCATTCTCCCATTGCCCGTATAACCAATTATCTATATTCCATTGCTTATATGTAGCCAGCTTTCTGGCTGGACCTTGACAAATTCTGGCATCCCTTTCATGGAGTTTAATCATGAATTTGCTTTTACCTAGCTTTTGTCAGAGGCATACTGAGAGAATATTAAGACACCTTAAGAAATAGACGTCCATCCTTTTCTAAGTGTTTCAGTTCTATCTTTATGTCAATCTAGTTCACCAGAAAGACAGATACCTGGATCTCATTAGCTCAGACTGCTGCAGAGACAGCTTCCCTGAATCCCATTTTAAGGTTATTCTCTTGTCTTTTATTGACATTCAGTATAAAACATTAAAAAAATAGATGTCTTTCCCCACATTTATTCTAAAAACACCTGCTGAAGATATTGTCCCCTAATTTTACTATATTGTATCATGTATTAATCAGGGTGACTAGGTTGAAATATTTGAGGGAAAAAAAGAGGGAACATTTTTGGGTTCATTTAAGTGGAAAGAGTTTGGTGGAGCTGATCTTGGGAAAAACTAGACCAAGGACTCCAACACTATTTTTCTTCCTTCCTCTCTCCCCTTCCCTTTCCTTCCTTCCCTTCCCTTCCCTTTTCTTTCCCCTTTCTCTCTCCTTCTCCTTCTTTCTCTCTGTCTCTCTCTGTCCCTGTCTCTGTCTCTTTCCTCACCCCTCATTTCTTTTCTCACTGTGTTGGCTATATTCTTTCATGTCTACTATGCCAAAAGTTACAGGGTCTAATATAAGAAAAGTGAGCACTTTTTCATGAGCTCCAGCCAGAAAATTCTTGGGAAAGGAAAATTTACTGACCTTCCTTGAGTCACATTTCCATCCCTGGACCAGTTACTGAAGCTGGTGCACACCCAGGAGGGGAGGAGGGTGTGGGTGGAAATGCTGTGATTTCTAGGCCCTCCCAAAGAACCCCGTGGTTGGAGTGATGAGGGGATAGTTTCCTAGACAAAGGGAGATGTGGCTGTGAGCAGACCAAATAATAAATAGTCTCTAGATACCTTTTTTTAGAAGCCATTCAACATCTTCCATTTAAAGTTCAATACCATAAAAAGTTTAATGAGTGTTAAGCTCTCATGTATCTCTTTTTGTCTTTGTTTTCAGGGAATTTAAAACATGATTTAATGCTTGGTAGTGACAACTGCTCACTCTATCACTGAACAGATATTTACTGAGTTCCTACATTTTTCTGGGTGCCAGGTATACAGTAATGGAAAATAACACCTACAAAATCTGGGCTCTCGTGGAGCCAGCTGTGTGGTGGAGAAGGAAACCACCTGTGATGGTCAAACAACAAGAAGAACGCAGGATAGCAAGGGCAGAGATGCTCGTTTCAGTCATTCTTTCCATGAACACTGTTCTGCTAAGAGGTATTTGAACTGAAACCTGCATGAAGCAGGAAAGTGAACTAAGAATTTATTGGAAATAATAGTGTTATAGTGTTATAGTGTTTAATGAAAAATAAACAAGGTCAGAACAGATGTCTTGAACAGGGAGGTTGCTGGGTATGTTTAGAGAGTAGGAGGGGACCATTAGGACTAGAATAGAGGGACCCAGGGAGGCAACGTGAAAACATAACAGCAGACACGTGGCAGGGCCAGATGGTGTGGACTGATCTTCCATCTGGTCAGTATAATCAGTGTGTCCGTTTGGAGCCCCATCAGCATTTTTTCAATGATAGGAATAGAATAGAAAATATCTCTGTGCATTGAACTTTCTTATCTCAAAACACTGCTGTTTGACAGGCCACAATGTGTTGAATTAGTAAACCACAACTGACAAGGGAGCATGTTCTGAGCCAAAGCTCATATGAAGTAATTGACAAATTCATTGGGGTCATTTTTGTTTCTTAATTTTATTTATTTATTTATTTTTGGCTGCGTTGCGTCTTTGTTGCTGTGCATGGGCTTTCTCTAGTTGCGGCGAGCGGGGGCTACTCTTCGTTGTGGTGTGCGGGCTTCTCATTGAGGTGGCTTCTCTTGTTATAGAGCATGGGCTCTAGGCACGCGGGCTTCAGTAGTTGTGGCTCATGGGCTACAGAGAGCAGGCTCAGTAGTTGTGGCACTCAGGCTTAGCTGCTCCACGGCATGTGGGATCTTCCCGGACCAGGGATCGAACCCGTGTCACCTGCAGTGGCAGGTGGATTCTTAAGCACTGTGCCACAAGGGAAGCCCCATTGGGGTCATTTTAATGCTTTCTTGTCAAATAAAATATGTTTACTTGAACAAAAGTTTCCTGTATTGATTACAGGAGATTTGAGTTTCTCATTGGACTATATGAATTTCATAAATATCTAGTAGTTGAACAAGTTCTAATTTTACAGGGAGACCTCCTCTGCTGTCAAAATTACTATGGAAGGATATAGCGCTTAGAAGCACATTCAGTTTTATGTAAGTCAAAGAATAAATCAGGCAATCAGCCACTATTGACTAATTATTTACTCTCAAAAGGCTTAGTGTGCCAATATATGTAAGATACAGTCTGACTGAAAACACTTACAATCTAGTAGAAAAGACATAATGTATAGGTGAATACTTAAAATAAAAGGGAGACTGTGAGAAATACTAATTTAGGTCAATTAGGAAAAAATTTTATGAGTTCAAGGAGGAAGGAAATTATCTCAGGCTGGGTTAATCAGAGCAGGTTTCATGGAGGAAATGACATCTGAACTTGGCCTTGAGGAGTAGGATGATTCTACAGAGTATGGGGCTTGGGAAGCAGTCCTTAAAAAACAACTAAAAGCAACGCCAGTGACTAAACTCATTAATAACAGTCTCCTGTTTGCTGATGTTTAACATTAGCCCTGACATAACGCTGGATCCCCCCTGTGTGTAGCACAGTCTGGGAGAAGTATCCCAAATCAGTCACTATTTATTAAAACATATTTATTAAGTGATTTCTATGGACAACTAATCATGGGGGACACAAATAAAAGTAAGATGTGGTATTATAAATAACTCTAGATGCTTGATAGAATGGATTTGTAAGATAGCATTATGATGTATGTATGTCTTCTATATATAAGAATATATATATCCATATATATTCTTTTAAAATTTCAGTCTGCTACAGTATTAAATACATTTAAGATAGCTATATATAAATATATGTAGAGATAGGCATATCTATATTAGCTATCTATGTGTGTGTGTGTGTTTCAGCTACACCACACAACAACTGTTTAATTTAGAAATTTTCACTTTCATTATGGCTAGTGTCTACAGGACGTCTGTAAGTACTATTGCATTTCTTAATAGAAGTATGTCTGTTCTTGCTCAGTATTCCAGGCCAGTACCTAATCTTGTATCAATTACTCACATCATCTCACATGCCTAGGAGGGATTTATATCAAAGTTTGTGAGCCATCTCACAGACGCATGCGTGTTTCTCTAAGACACAGCTGTATTAGAGGCTGTACAAGGAGGAACGCTTCCAGGCATCATATCTCACTAAGGATGAGAGAAATCCAAAACCTTACACAAAAAGAAGCACAGTACAATATAGTTATCTATGCAAAAAAGTGCTAGCTATTTACTTCAATATATATAAAACCAAAATTACTATTTTCAAGTTGGTATTTAACTCTAAACTGAATCATGCATGTATACAAATAATTCATTTTCACTTTATCACAGACAAATGCCAGACAACTGAAATTCATAGAAAACACTTAAGTCCAATTTTATTCAAGTTTCTGTCCCTTTCACCAACCACATATTTATAAACATCATTCAAAACCAGACAAGGTTTGATGGAACCCTATGAAATTGTAATAAGGGAAGAACAAATCTGGCTCCATATTAGATCTTTTTCTTGTACTTTAACCCTTGTGCTTTGTGGCCTGTGCTTAGTCATGCTGGCATGCTTAGTCTGCACCTTATGTAAAAGAATGTTGCCTATAGCCTGAAACATACAGGATAGCCTGTTCTCAGGGCTCTGACTTTTAAGAGTCCATTCATATAGAGATAAAAAGCTGCAGAAGAGGGAAAAATATTTGTCTTGTTGGAGGTTTGCAGGAACATTGTGACCTGACCTATGTGGACAGCTGCAAGAACAAAGGATTCCAGCACCAAGAAGTTTGCAACAACTAACCACACTTCTCCCTCACCTGGCCTTTAAAAATGCTTTGCTGAAACCCTTTGAGGAGTTTTTTTGTTTTGTTTTGTTTGTTTTAGGCAGGAGCCACCCATCTCCTTGCATGGCCCTGCAATAAACCTTTCTCTGCTCCAAACTCTGACGTTTTGGTTTGTTTGGACTCCCTGTGAGTCAGGCATACAATAACTTGCTTTCAGTAACAAAGATGGCCTCTGATTTTGTTTTCAATTCTTCAGTAACTGGATATTTGACTTTAGAAAAGTCCCTTTACTTCTTTAGACCTCACTTTCCACATCTGCAAAGTGAGCTGCTAAAGGAATTCCCTTCAAAGTCTTACTTTTAGAGTCTATAAAAATATTCTCAAAAAAAAAAAAAAAATAGGACCTAGAACAGAGTTCAAGTCTACTCTCCTAATTGCAAAGGAAATGAGAGATGCTTAAAAGCTCCCTATAAAGTTTTAACAAGATGACACTCAAGGTGCTAATATTTACACTTGCCAAACATCACACATCTGCAGCACTGGTTTGCATATGATAGGCAGGCAGTCTATAAATGTTGATTAAAGGAATATATTTTGTGCTTCTGATAGATTATTCTCTTGATAAAATATATGACAGTTAAAATGCATGTTTAACATAAAGAGAATAGCATGTTTATTGTGCTATAAATATTCATGCCTCTCAATAATACAAAGAAAAGCCTCTTCTTCTAAGTCACAATTCTAAATATTTCATAAGTCATGGATTCCTCTAGGAATCTGAAGAAAACATTGTATCCTTTTGCTAGAAAAAAATTCACAAAAAAGACACACTCGAAATTGTGTATATTGATCTGATCCAAGGGCAGAATGCTTTTCTTAAAGAAATATACTGAATTCACTTCATTATCACCCTTATTCAAAGGAGGAAAAACTTTCTGTTGTTACTTGTGAGCTCTGTAGCCCATGTACCTAAACATTTTTATGTCAGTCTTTTTTAACTCAGCAATTTCTGAAATTTAATATGAAGGTAAGTTTTAATGTTGATGCCTTATTTATTATTACAACATAGCAACATTTAAAGATTTAGCTGACCAAGTAAAGTAGGAAATTTCTGAGACATGTAAAACATAAGATGTAATAGCTTCTCATGAGAAACAACCTAATGTGTTTTATTAAGACTTTTGCTGCCCTTATCGTGCTGCTACAGGGTTTGGAACCAAAATCATTTAACTCTGTGCCCTGAATATTAAATAAATAAATATATATATATATATATATATATATATATATATATATATATAATCTAATTTGTAGAATCTATTCTGTGGTGTTTTGTTGGCAAGCAGTGTAAACATCCTAAAGAATAATGACCCACTATATTTTAGTCATCTAGACATTCTTTAAGGCAGTAAAGATTTGTTTTTTGAGAGGGTAAATTTTTTTGGAGAGTGAAAGAAGAAACATGTGGAAGGCATCCCTCTGCTTTCCAAAATCTCCAACTGTTAGTGACACATGCAATAGTATTTCGAAAGTTTCAAAAAAATGAAATAAGAAAGGCAAATCATATTGTAATTCTCCAGATAAACAATATTATGTCTACCAAAGACTACTGCTATCAAAAAGGTTTAGCTAGTGTTTTGATGCCTACTAATTAATCCTGGAGGGGTGCTCAAACCAACTATGAGAAGATTTGTAAATTTTGAAATACAGTGAGGGTTCGGTAGAATATTCGGAACATGAATAGAACTAAGTTTTTCCTACATGTTACTTTGACTAGTAAATTCACTTACTGAAAACTGACTTATTTTGGTATTCTACAAAGTAATAGTTTATATTTTAAATGTGGGTGCATTTGATTGGACTATATGGCCTTAAATAAACTGAAGTACTCAAAATAGTCAATAAAAAGTTGGCCACTATGGTTTTTCCAAAATTCTTAGCTCTAAAACATATTAATAATTGAACGATAATATTTGTAACTTTAGATAGGGAAGTTAAATAGTGAAGAAATTAAAAAAGAATATAATTTGTGGGGAGTTCAGGTCTTTTGAGCATGAGCCACCTGTTTTCCTTGCATGGCCCTCCAATAAACTTTCTCTGTTTCAAAAATAATATATATATATATATATATATATATATATATATATATATATATATATATATGTTATATACATATATTATATATATATAAAATTTGGGCTGGCCATTTACTAATAGAGTAGAAGCTTGGATGATTCATTGCAATCCATATGAATGACCAACACAGAAAATCAAGACAATCTTTTGGTCCCATCAGATATGCCATACATACATGTGATTCTGGGTCCTTCAGCGTATCCTCATGCTAACTTCTGTCAAAAGGAAGACTCTATGAAAATACCTTATAAATTTTAAAAAGGTGTGATAAAAAAGACCATTTTTTTCTATGCTTGCTTTTCTAAAATATAAATTATTTCCTGTCTCAAATGCTGAAATCTGTTGTCCTGGGACCTTGCCTTCCTCAAAACTCCCACATTTATTTGTTGCAACCATATACAAAATCATGTCCTTTCTTCCTGTCCTGACCACGTGTACTCACCTCTTGAATCTGTGTGTTGCTCTCTTTTTCAATTATACCGCATCATAGCTTCCTCCTTCCCACCCCTTGACCTCCAGAGCCCTCCTCTCTCTCACATATCCGCCTTCAATCCCTGTCTGAAGTAACAATTATCATTTTAATTTCATCTAGAGATTTAAGTTTCAAAATATAATCTACAATGTTGTGCCCATAGAATCTTATAAATTCTTTAAATTGATGTAAACTCGAGCATGCAAATGATCAATGAAAATGCCGGCCATCTTTATCTGTGCTTGGATAAGCTGCTATAAAATGGCTTCAGGATTATTTTGGTTTCCGGATTATTTTGACCACCTGAGATAGAGCTGACTGTGCATACTTTCCCCATGGTGGGCACACCTGGGAGGTGTCAGTTTTCTACACCTCCTATTGCTGCTGTAGGTTTCAGCCCACAGGCTTCTCAGGAGGGGTGAAGTGCAGAATGTGTAGACATAACGTTGACTCCATCACAGTTAAAAACAATGTTTATGAACAAAATTGTTCATGGAAAATACAAAGAATCTCTTCCCAACTGGAACAATACGTGTGGTCAAAATTCACCAATTATGCTAGGTTTGGGGTGTTGAGTCCATACAATCTTTGCCTGAGGAGAGAAAGGACATGTGGGAAAAGTGGTCCTTGCCATGTGAAAAACTGTGTAGCTATTTTAAAGCAAATGAAAAAGGGATGCTATAAATCATAATTTAAGTTATTTACACATATGCCTTAGTTTCCTTACTTTAGAACTCTCTACTAAGGAGAAAATTCCGGAAACATTATGTTAGAATATACACATTTTCAAAGCGCTCCTGT
Organism: Balaenoptera acutorostrata; assembly: GCF_949987535.1. NCBI lineage: Eukaryota > Metazoa > Chordata > Mammalia > Artiodactyla > Balaenopteridae > Balaenoptera > Balaenoptera acutorostrata. The sequence continues at coordinate 64,213,499 of NC_080073.1, read as the reverse complement.
AAGACAATAAAATATATTCTGCTACAAGTATTTTAAAATATAACAACAGAAGCATAAAAATTTTTGGACTGAAACATTTGTGCAACTGCAGACTTTCAGGTATCTCAAACAAAATATTTACTTTTTTTCCCCTAAATGCTCCTAGGCACCTCTCCAGATGGAATCATCACTGAAAGAAAGTAAGCTTTGTGTTTTGTCCTGTTTCTGATTGAGCTGTTCATTTTTCTACTCCTGCTTTCCTGCCAGAACATATGGGATATACTTTCAGGATAAAATATTTCCAAGCTCTTTGGAATGTTGTGAGTCTCACCTCCAGGGTGGTACTCTGTACGTACAGGATCATTAAAAAAAAAGAGAGAGAGAGAGAGAGAGAGAATATGAAACAGGTGGAAATCAGGAACCACACAAGGCTTTAGACTACAATGTCTCATGTCATTTGATTTTAGCTTGTTTATTCCTCACTCTTTTATATACTTTAAAATTTAAATATGATATTGTAATGAGGCTCTTGTACAATTACCTAGAATTGAAATTTTTCTCAAGATACACATTTCTAGAGACGACTGAACAATATTAACATTAAATTTCAAGAGATATCAATTCTCCTAACTTGCTAATGTGTGGTATCAACTAAAACATAATTAATCTATGCCATTACATTTTCATAAAGATTATTTACTGGTTATAAAAAACTCACAAGATTATTAGAGAAAAAAATTAGACTCCTAGTTGCAGGTAGAATTCAAATAAAAAAGGACAAAATGAAAGATGTAAAAGTCTTATTCTGTAGCCATAACACTGACTAATGTAACTTTTCATGACTTTTTGAGTTTTCAAGAAAACATTTCTACTGTCAGGCCTCTATGCATCCACATGGAAAACCACCTAAAGTATATTTTTAATGGATATTACCTAAAACAAAGTTCTCCAAACAGAAACAAATCATATGGCAATAGATGAGCCTGATGTTCAGTTCTGATTGTAACAAAAATGCATTCAGATTAACAACCTGGTCGGGATTAACAATAAAGCTAAATTTTCTTGTGTGGATCTCCATAGGTAAAACCAAATCCCTACCAGAGTGAGGGCTTTGACACTGAGAGCCCAGGTCTTCCCCTACCCTCTCCTACTTGCTAGCCTTCTAGAATAAAGTTACTTTTTAAAAAAATTAAGGTATGGTTAATTTACAATGTTGTGTTAGTTTCAAGTGTACAGGGATGTGATTCAGTGATTCAGTTAAGTTCTTTCTCAGATTCCTTTCCATTATAAGTTATTACAAGATACTGAGTATAGTTCCCTGTGCTATACAGTAGGTCCCTGTTTATCTGTTTTATATATAGTAGTATGTATCTGTTAATCCCAGACTCCTAATTTATCCCTACTCCCCTCCTGCTGTCCCCTTTGGTAACCATAGTTTGTTTTCTATGTCTATGAGTCTATTCATATTTTGTAAATAAGATCATTCATATCATTTTTTTTAGATTCCACATATAAGTGATATCATATGGTATTTGTCTTTCTCTGTCTGACTTACTTCACTTAGTATGATAATCTCTAGGTCCATCCATGTTGCTGCAAAGGGCATTATTTCATTCTTTTTTATGGCTGAGTAATTCCATTGTGTGTATGTGTATATATATATATATATATATATATATATATATATATATATATATGTGTGTGGTATGTATGTATATATATATATATATATATGTACCACATCTTCTTAGAATAAAGTTTTGAACATAATCCCAGGCCTTGTGAACCTGCCTAGGACTCTGGCTAGAATCTGCTTTATCATAAAGAAGTCTTTCCTGCTAAAAACTTGATAAGGCAGCTTCTCCTATCTTGTTCTAAAATATTTCATGTTTACTTTTTTTGCTTTTTGCTCTTCTGTTTTCTTTCTTTTTCTTTTCTAGCTTTTTTGACATATAATTGACATGTAACATTGTATATGTGTAAGGTGTACAGTGTGTTGACTTGATACATTTATATATTGCAAAATGAATACCACCACAGCAGTAGCTAATATCTCTATCCCATCATACAATTGCCATTGTGTTGAGAACATTTAAGATCTACCCAATTAGCAACTTTCAAGTATATAATACAGTATTATTAACTATAATCACCATGCTGTGTAATGATTCCCAGAACTTGTTAATCTTGTAACTGGAAGTTTGTACCCTTTGACCAATACTCCCAATTTCCTCTACCCCCCAGCCCCTGGTAACCATCATTCTACTCCGTTTCTCAGAGTTTGTCTTTTCTAGATTCCACAATTAAGTAACATCATACAATATTTATCTTTCTCTGACTTATCTCACTTAGCATAATGTTCTCAAGGTTCATCCAAGTTGTCAAAAATGGCAGGATTTTCATCTTTCTCATGGCTAAATAGTATTCCATTTACACACATACAAACACACATACACATGCATACTATCATCTGTTGATGGACACTTAGGTTGTTTCCATATCTTTTTTTTTTGGCCACATGCCCAGTTTGTGAGATCTTAGTTCTCCGACCAGGGATTGAATCGGGGCTCCCTGTAGTGAAAGAGCCAAGTCCTATCCATATCTTGACTATTGCGAATATTGCTACAATAAACATGCAATTGTAGGGGTGCAGGATTCTCTTTGAGATAGTGATTTCATTTCCCTCAAATGTACAACCAATCTCTTGCTAGATTATATAGTAGTTCCATTTTTAATTTTTTTGAGAGTCCTCCATACTGTTTTCCATATGGGTTGCACAAATTTACAGTCCTGCCAACGGAGCACAAGGGTTCCCTTTTCTCTGCATCCTCTCCAACACTTGTTATATCTTGTCTTTTTGATGACAGTCATTCTAAAAGGTGTGAAGTTATACCTTACTATAGTTTTAATTTGCATTTTCATGATGATTAGTGAGGTACAGCCCCTTCTTTGGCAAAAAAAAAAAAATTCTATTTAGGTCCTTTGCTCTTTTTTTAAATTGAGTTGCTTTGTTTTTTGCTATTGAGTTGTGTGACTTCTTTACATATATTGGATATTAATCCCATATCAACTAGATGATTTACAAATATTTTCTCCCATTCCATATTGTCTTTTCATTTTGTTATTTCTTTTGCTCTGTAGAAGATTTTTGGTTGATGTAGTCCCACTTATTTATTTTTGCTTTTGTAGCTTGTGCTTTTGGTGTCATACCCAGGAAATCACTGCCAAGACCAATGTGAAGGAGCATTTTCCCTATGTTTTCTTCTAGCAGTTTTATGGTTTCAGGTATTATGTTTAAGAGTTTAATCCTTTTCAAGTTACCTTTTGTGAGTGGTATAAATAGGGGTCCAATTTCATTCTTCTGCATGTGGTTATCCTGTTTTCCTAACATGATTTATTTAAGAAACTATCTTTTCTCCATTAAGTATTCTTGGCTCCCATATCAAATGTTAGTTGACAGTATACGTGACGGTATACTTCTGGACTCTCAGTTCTGTTCCATTGGTCTATGTGTCTATTTTTATGCCAGTATCATGCTATTTTGATTACTATAGCTTTATAGTATAGTTTGAAATCAGGAAGCATGAAGCCTCCAGCTTTGTTCTTTCTCAGGATTGCTTTGGCCATTGGGGTCTTTGGTGGTTCCATAGAAATTTTAGATTATTTTTTTTTATATTTCTGTGAAAAATGCCACTGGAATCTTGATAGAGATTGTATTGAATATACATTCTCCAGTTTAGGATCTTGGGAATGAAGAGGAGCAGGACTAGAGATGAGGCTGGGGTGGCAGGCCGAGGGCAGCCTGCCAGGGGTTTGGATCTACTTTGATGATTAAGGGTACCATGGAGTCACAGAAGACTAAGCAGAATACGAGTTCTTATGTCTAACAATGTACTTGATAAAGTAACAATGGATTCCAGCTTCATGACTTGGGAATTATTTGAAAATGAATGACCCAAACTCATCTCACAGACACACGCACACACACATATACCCACAACAAAGTAACAAAACAACCAGTCAAGTCTAGCCCCTAACAAAGAACAGTACCCTATAGAAGGTACTCAATAAATGTTGGATGAATTCCTTCAAGGACTACTGAAAAGTTCTTTCATAATGAAATATTGCCACACTCACTTAAATACCCATCTAAATTTTAGACTCAGAGTTGAGAGAAGAAGCCAAGTTTCCAGTAGAAAGCTGGAATTCTTGAGTGATGTTCCCGATTCTGGTATGAAGGTGAAGCTGACTGTTAGCTGAGGAATGGAGCCAATAGGAAAGCTGAGAAAAGCTAACACTTCCAGTGCCTACTGGAGACCTACATCCATTTAATCCTCACAAGTAAATACTATGAATACCCCAAATTTACAGATGAGAAAACATGGGGCATAGGAAAATAAAGTAATTTTCCCAAGTCAACATTGGAACCTAGACCTTAGACTCCAGAGGCCCTGCTTGCAACTTGTATGCTCCTCTCTCCCATTCAGGGGCGAAGATACCATACCATACCAACCAGAAAAAAAAACTATGAGTTGGCTTAGAAGCAATAGCTGTGCTTTATTACTTTAAATTAATTAATGAATTAATTTATGTATTTGCAGATTTATTTTAATGAAAGACCACACCAGATGTTTGAAAACAGGGAGAGCAAACCTCTTGAGTAACATGGATTTAGTGGGGACTTCTGTAGACCTATATGTAGTTGTCCGTATTTCCTTTATTCACTAATTCATTTTATGAGTTTCAATCCAGTCTTTTAGGATAATTTTTGTCACTGGAAAAAAATATATTAATGCTGAAAAGAGGGATTTAATGAAAGTAAAAAACTGGAAAAAAAAAAAGACAAAAGACAGTTAAAAAAAACAAATAAAAAACCTTCAAATAGCAGTTCAAAGTAAGGAAATGTGCTAGGTGAAGTGGGGAGTGGCAGGTAGCCCAAACCATCATGGAAGCTAAAGGGAGGAAAAACCAGTCCAAATCGTGGCTACACTGTACTGCTGTTCTATATGGCTCATGCACACAACAAGATCGAGGCAGCTTCTACCCTCCACTGACCTTGAAGCCAGACATTTATACAGTGACCCTAAAAGTCACTTATTGATAACACGCAAATATATATGTGAAAATAGTTCTTTTGTTTTATTTCCTTGATTATTTGAAATACTTAATGTAATGGGAGGGAGGGAAGAAAAGAGGGAGTTCTTTATCAGGCAGGAGAGTGAGTGAGCAGAGGCAAAGGGGAGAGAGAGTGGAGAGGGGAGGGAGAGGACAAGAAGAAGAATGACTTGCTACTGTTCACTAATTTTCACCAGCCAAATGGAACACATGTAGAAGGGGACAAATTACAAAGCCCAAGTGTAAACACAGAATCCAGGAGGCTTCTTAAGCCATGGGCTTGATGCAGGTGGATATCCATCTTTTGGCTCATGTGGGAAATGAAAATTCTATTCTTTATTCTAATGCCATTAAGTTATTTACAACTTGATCTGGAGGTTTCATATTTATCATCGTGAAGTATGAAGCCAAATGTCCCTTTTCAGGAGCACCAAAGATTAACAGATTAGAATGTTTTCCACATGTCCATTTTTACTGTCAAGAGAATTTTAAAGAAGTTTTCCAGCTTCCACAGCTAAGCCAGATGTCAGTGGGTCCCACAGTGAAACAAAATTGGCAGAGCAGCCTTCTCATGACCCCGGGGTTGTTTTATCAGGGATCAGCTTAACATCTAAAAGCCATTCTTTGCTGAAGACTGTAAAGTTTCTGGGGTCCAATCTGCCACAATTACAGAAATCTGCTGACTTGGTTGAACCTCTGAAACCCAGCAGTTTTTCTTACAACCTTTCTCACACGGAGCTGTAATTGTTGTTTGTGTTGGCTCAAGAAAAGTAAAGGGTCTCATTTCCACTGTATGCTTCCGGTCTCTGGTTTCAGAAACATCAGTAGAGAATATTTTACCAGCCACATTTTTTGTTGTGTAAACAAGCCCTGGTGATTTACCCTATTGGTCGCTCCACTGTGTTGACCATAGGCTGAAAGATATCAAATGAACACTTTCTAAAATAACTGTAAAATAATGTTTTTTTTTATTTTAATTGATAGCTTTGGTTCAGAAAATCATGGTCAAAAATCCAAATGTGGTTATACTGACATATTTTTTTTCTTTCACTTCTCATTTCTGTTATTGTTTTGTGTGTGTGTGTTGGGGGGGACATTTTATTTTATTTCATTTATTTATTTTTTTAACATCTTTATTGGACTATAATTGTTTACAATGTTGTGTTAGTTTCTGCTGTATAGCAAAGTGAATCAGATATACGTATACATATATCCCCATATCTCCTCCCTCTTGTGTCTCCCTCCCACCCTCCCTATCCCACCCCTCTAGATGGTCACAAAGCACTGAGCTGATCTCCCTGTGCTATGCAACTGCTTCCCACTAGCTATCTATTTTACATTTGGTAGTGTATATATGTCAATGCTATGCTCTCACTTTGCCACATATATACAATGGAATATTACTCAGCCATAAAAAGAAACTAAATTGAGTTATTTGTAGTGAGGTGGATGGACCTAGAGTCTGTCATACAGAGTGAAGTAACTCATAAAGAGAAAAACAAATACTGTATGCTAACACATATATATGGAATCTAAAAAAAAAAAAAAAAAAAAAAGGGTTCTGAAGACCTAGGGGCCAGACAGGAATAAAGACGCAGATGTAGAGAATGGACTTGAGGACACAGGGAGGGGGAAGGATAAGCATTTCTGTTATTGTTGATGTAAAACGTGTATTTAAAGTAGACAGTTTAAAACATAATAAAATAAAACATACTTCTACTTATCACACAGTTTAAGAAATATAGCATCACCAATAATTGTGAATCCCCGTTAGCTCTCCTTGTTAGCATGTCTCCCACCGCCCACTCCCTCACAGAAAATTCTTCAAATCATTATTTTGTTTTTCTTTATAGTGTAACACTGTAATATGATTGCTAATTTTGTCTGATTTTAAACTTTACATATCCGGAATATTACTTTATATATTCTTCAATAATTTGCTTTTGTTCATGTGTTATTAAGTTTTGGAGATCAATTACGTGATCACACAGAGCTCTAGATATTACTTATCAGAGAATACTTCCAAGTAATTTGAGGTGGAAATTGGAACTGATTCAGTTTTTACAATTATGAACAATTTTGCTACAAACTGTCTTGTCATGTCTCCTGCTGTACATCTACAAGAGATTTTCTAAGTATATGCCAAGGAATGAACTACTGGATCACAGTATGCACATACTCAAAATTACTATAAAGAGCCAAACTTGTTCAAAAGTGGTTGTATAACCACATATTCTTACCAGCAGTATGTGAGATTTTCTGTAAATCCACATCTTTTCCAACACTCGATATTGTCTGACTTTTAAATTTTTGCTGATATACCAGCATAAAGTGGAATCATGTATTTTAATTTGCATTTTTTTTTTTTTTTTTGGATTCAAGTAATTTATTTTTTTGAAGACCAGTGGCAGAGAGTCTCTTACTCAGGTTGCTAAAGGGAGAATGTCACAGCAGAACTGACACCACTCCCTTCTCGAAAGCAACAAGGCATCTTGAAAGCTTAACTTCTTGGTGAAGTTTTATGGTTGGTGGCAGGATTTAGTTCACCCATGTGAAAAGACAGCTCAGTATGGGATGAAAACTCTTCAAAGGAAAACCTTCCCTCAACAGTCTTACTGAGAAACTTGAGCCAACAAATAATCAAATTCACTTTTGGGAGAAGTCTATCCCAAAATTGTGCAGTGGGAAGAGAGGTAGGTACAGTTACCCAGCCCACATTCACTGCTTTCTTCCTTGTCTGAATCAGATGGTAGTTGAATAGAAGCTCTCCTACAGTCATCTTCTAGGCCAGGAAAGATGAACAGAGGCAAAAGTGGGGTCTTGTCCTTCACAGATTCATTTTGGTTCTGGCAAACTGTGAGCCATAAGCATCCTGTTCCCACTGCATGCACTCTGGGTTCAGGTAGAGCTGCTCTTCCAGGAGTCAGCACCCATGCTCATGTCCGCCCTTCAGTTAAATCTCCTTGGTTTAGTAACTCCTGTGGATTTACGGCAGTTAAGACAGACATCTCATATGACTGCCTCCCTGACTGCATGGTCACCAAATGATGCGTCACATCAGGCACTGAAGACAGAGGACGTGGGGATCCTTCAGCAAGCACCTCATCATCAACTCCTATGATAGAATTGGTATTTGGTAGGTTCAAGGACTCTCCACCAAGGCTGGGCTGAGAATTCATAGACACCAGGTTTTTACTGGTTACTGAAGCCTCTTCAAGCAAACTACTGCCCATTAGTGGCTCAGCAGTTTGTTCCTGCTCTTGACTCCCAGCTGCTCCCAGCTGCAAGTGATGCTTTCTCATGTGCACATTCCTGCTCCCACTCTGAGAGAAGGTCTTCCCACAGACTTGACACTGATGTGGCTTCTCTCCTGAGTGAACCACCAAATGTTTTCGAAGACTAGAATACTCAGCAAAGGAACGGCCACATCCTTGGGCTTCACAAAGGAAAGGCTTCTCTCCTGTGTGGATGCGCAGGTGGTTCTTCAGGTTTCCAGCTGTAGTGAACTGCTTACCACAGTTAGACTCGGGGCACATAAAGGGCTTCTCCCCATTGTGGGTCCTCATGTGCACCTTCAGCCTCTGCAGTACATAGAAGCTTTTCCCACAACCTGCCGCAGGGCAGATAAAGGAGCGGTCGTTTCGATGAGTTTTGAGGTGGTACTTAAAGTGAGCTGGCCACACAAACGTCCGGTCACAGCCTTCAACTGTACACTTGAGCTTCTTCTCCATTTGAGGAAGGGGCCCAGAATCTTTCGGTTGCCCATCACCAGAACCAAGGTGGACATTTTCTCCATTGCTGCTGGTTTTCGCATTCTTTGCCAGTTGTGCACGAGTAGCAGCAATCAAACTGTCATGGGCCAACTCCTGAACCCGGAGGAACCATGGAATGCTACTGTCTGTGCTCTCACTGGAGAGGAAATCATTCCCTGAATCCTCTGCCTCATCTTGTACAAATACTAAGTGTTCAGCTGAAGAGCCCAGACCTGCTCTTGTTAGGTTAAGAAGAATAAAAGAAGTGCTATCACTTGGCTGTAGATCTTGCAACAAGCTAGGAGACTCTGGAGTGGACAAAAACTCCGGAGACTTCTGTACAGTCTGAGCCCTCGTCTCTTCTCCGTCTGGACCCACATTCACCTGAAGGCTTCTCAACACAGCCGAGGAAGGAACCTCCTTGGAGGAGTTAGTGTGATTTGGAGTATCATCTGGTAACATTAGCCGACTGCATTCTGAGGCCTCAGTCACTGGAAGGAGGGACAAGCAAGTAATGTCTTTAGCTTCTGATTCTACTAGCCCCTGTCCCAGTGGGATGGACGTATTCTGAACAAACTGTACCAGCAGCTCTGGTTTGGATTCTAACTCATCTGATAACATTGATTCAGCTTCCAAATCCTGTATCTGTTCAGGGGACAGGTTAAAATTTTAATTCAGAGTCAATGACACCTTCCTATTATGCTCATACTCCTCTAGGAAGTGCTATGCTTTTCCTGTAAGATGCTGTGCTGGGTGGGTAATTAATTTAGCCTTTCCGTCCCGGGCAGCCGTCCGTCCGTCAGTCGGTCCCGAATTCTGTCCACACAGAGCGTCTTGCATTTTTTTAAATTAATAACAAGGTTAAATATATTTTATGGTTACGTGGCATTTGTGTTCCCTTTTATGTATAACGGTCCTTTGACTGTTTTCCTGCTACTTTCTTTCTTTCTTCCTTTCTCTTTCTTTCTTTCTTTCTTTCTTTCTTTCTCTTTCTTTCTTAAAGAAACTCTTTAAGTATAACATGCATATAGAGAAGAGCACAAATTATAAGTATACAGAACAATGAATGACTTCACAAAGTGAAAACACCACCCACATCAAAAAAGAGAATATTACCAACACAGGACGTCCCTCTCATGTCCCTCCCACATTATCTCATTCCCATCTTAACATCTATCACTATGGATTGGTTTTGCATGTTTTTGAATGTTATATAAATGTAATAGTTTAATATAGACTTTATCACATCTGGCTTCTCTTGTTCAACATGTTGGGTTTTTTTTTTTTTGAAATTTAACAATGTTGCATTGTTAAATGCAGTGTTTTGTTAGTTCTCATAAATGATAAATATAGATACCACAATCTCTAAGTAAATTCTCTTACTGATGTACATTTGAGTTGCTTCCAATTTGGGGCTATTACAAATAGTGGTAGTGTAAACATTCTTGAACATATCTTTTAGTGAATATGTGTACACATTTGTGTTGGTATATATTTACAAATAGAATTGCTGGGTTCTAAAATATGCATGTGTTACAAAGTGGTGTACCAATTTAAACTCTCAAAGCATCACGTGAAATTACCATCTGTTTTACATTCTTGCCAATACTTGGCAGCCTTGATAATTTTAGCAGTTCTTGTGGTTGTGTAGTGGTATCTTATTGTGGCTTTAAGTGACATTTCTCTGATGAAGTTGAGTACCTTTTCATGGCTTAATGGCCATTAGAATACCTTCTTTTGTGAAATGTCTCTTCAAGTCTTTTGTTCATTATTCTTTATTTTTTCATAGATTAGTAGGATTTCTGTATATGTTCCGTCTACTACTGCTTTGTTAGATACATGAACGGCCAATATCTTTCCCCACATTGTAGCTTCTCTTTTCACTCTCATAATGGATCGCCTTGTTTTTTGTTTGTTTGTTTTCTGGCAAGGGGATTTTCTTTATTTGAGGAGGCACTGTTAGTTTTTGAGGCAAAGGACCCCAACGTACAAGAGTACCCGAAGGTCGCAGCAGCCGTTCAGAATGCAATCCAGTGCTACTCGTGTCACCTATGAGAAAAAAAAAGAGCTACTACCCAGACATCACTGGATTGTTTTCTCAGGAGGGTAGATAGAATTGAATCCAACAAGGAACCAGAACCTCTGCCATCAACGTCAGGCATGAGAAAAATTGCAGCTTGCCCATGGATCTCCTTGTTTTAATAAACTTTTTATTTTAGGGCAGTTTTAGATTTGCTGAAAAAAAAATGTAAAGATAGTACAGGGAGTTTTCATATTAACCACATCCAATTACCATATATAATTTCTCCTATTATCAACATATTTCACTAGCATGTATTCTGCTGTCATTGGTATTCTACAAATATCAATTAGAACAAACTGATTGATAGCACTGTTTATATCAACTACTGTATCCTTACTGATTTTCTGCTGGCTTGAGCTGTGAATTGCTGCAAAAGGCATGTCTAAGTCTCCAACCATAATAATGAATTTATTCTTTGTTTTAGTTCTAATGGTTTTACCTCATAAATTTTGATGCTGTGCTGTTAAATGTATACACATTTACAGTTGTTATTTTTCCTGGATAATTATCTTTTCATCATTATGTAATGTACTTATTTATCCCTGATAATTTTTCTAGTTATAAAGTCTGCTTCATCTGAAATGAATATTGCTACCTCAGCTTTCCTTTGATTGGTGTTAGCATAGTATGTATATATTTCTCTATCCCTTTACTTTGAACACTTCTGAGTTTTCATGTTTAAGATGGATTTCTTGTAGACAACAAATAGTTGGGTCTTTTATTCACTCTGACAATCTTTGTGTTCAAATTAGTATATTTATACTATCACATAATATGATACTAATCGTATAAATGATTACAGTTGGATCACAGGTGGATTAATATTTTCTTTGTAAATAAAAACGTTTTGTAAATGTTTGTAAATGTATTGTATTAATTGCATTTTTTTCTATTTTTCTCACTCTTTTTCATCATTCTCTGGTTTTAACGGAGCATTTTAAATGATTTTTATACTTCTTTTAAAACACTGAGTGATTTCCCTAGAGTTTCCAATACACATTTCTAACTAGTCTAATTTCACCTTCAAATAATACTATACCATTTCATGCACAGTGCTGATACCTTATACAGAGTATTCCCACTTCCTCCTTCCCACCCTTTATAACATTGTTATTCACTTCACTTATCCATATGCTAAAATTGACCTATATTTAGTAACTATTATTACTTTGAACAAAAAGTTTCCTATTAAATGAATTAAGAATAATTAAAACAAGAGACTCTATTCTACCTTCATTTATTACATCTCTGATGCTCTTTCTTTCTTATGTAGATCTGATTTTCTGACATATAATTTTCATTTTCTATGATAAATGTCTTCAACATTTCTAGCAGGGCAAATCTGATGATGAAAGCCTTCAGTTTTTCTTTGTCTGAGAAAAGCATTTGTTTCTTTAGCACTTTTGAAAAGTAATTTTGTTGATTATACAATTCTAGGATGGTGGGGTTTTCTTTAAACACTTTAAATAGTTCACTCTCCTGTTTTCTGATGAGAAATACAACATAATCCTTAGCTATGTTTCATTATATGCAAGATGTTTATTTTCTTCTCACGTCTTTCAAGATGTTCTCTTTGTCTTTGGTTTTTTGCAGTTTGAATATGATATGCATAGGTGTTGATATTTTTATATTTATCCTGTTTGGTGTCGTCTGAGCTTCCTGGATCCGTGGCGTTGGTCATTAACTTTGGAATATCCTCAGCTATTATTGTTTCAAATGTTTCTTCTACTCTGTTCTCTTTTTCTTCTCCTGCTGGTATTCCAATGACACATTTGTTATACATTTTAAAATCGTCCCACAGTTCTTGTATAGTCCGTTTTGATTTTTCACTGTTATTTTTCTCTTTGCATTTTCCTTAGATCAAGTTTCTATTGACTTATCTTTAAGCTCCCTGACCTCTCCTTGGTCATGTGTAGCCTACTGCTGAGTTTATCAAAGGCATTCTTCGTTTCTGTTACAGTTACACTTTTTTTTTTTTTTTTTTAATTTCTAACATTTCCTTTCAATTCTCTCTTAGAGGTTCCATCTCTCTGCTTCTATTTCCACCTCTTTTTTGTATGTTTCTACTTTTGCCATTAAAGACATTCATATATTATTCACAGTTAGTTTAAATTCCTCGTCGGAACATTCTAATAATCTCTGCTGGACCTGAATCTGGTCCTGACGCTTGCTTTGTCTCTCCAGTCTGTATTTTCTTCTTGGCCTGGGACCTGCCTTGTGATTTTTGTTGTTGTTATTGTTGTTGAAAACCAGATATATTGTATCTGATGATAGGACCTCAGGTAAATAGGCTGTGTAAGTGTGAGAGTTTGTCATTCTGGCTAGGAGTTTGGCTGTGTTTAATGTTTGTTTTAGCTGTAACAGCCAGAGGGTTCAAATTTCTCTAGTGTCTTTGATTTTGCCTTCCCTCTTCACTGTGGGCTTCTCTAAGTGTACCTCCTCAAGGAGAGTCTGCATCTGCAGCTCTTTTATCTGTAAATCACTATATTGGGGACGTGTTGGCATGGTGATAAGATGTAGGGGAAGGGAACCATTCTACAATCTTATGAGTAAATCTCAGACGTTTAGTTGGCCTGTGTCTCAGGAGGTGACCTTCACATGTGGAGTTGACACCAAAATTTCATAATATATCTTTTTATGGACAGAAAATTCTAATTTTACTGTACTCTGTTTATCAATATTTTCTATCATTAGCCTCTTATTACCTAACATGTAATAAATCTCTGCCTATACAAAATATTACCTCTCATGCTATTTTTTTCCTGACTTCGATTTACAATCCACCAGGACTTGATTTTGTGTACAATGTGAGGTAAGTGTTAAGACTGGATGAGCTGGATGTCCCCCTGGGCTCTTTTCCCACTGGAGGTACCACAGGCTCAGGGGAGACCTCACAGCATGGTACTGCATGGATCTGGAGAGGGCAATGCAACTGGCATGCATTTGTTCCTAATACCCTTCTAATGCAATCTGTCTTGGTCTCCGTGGTACACTGTGGGGTGGCAGGGTGGTGCGTGGTGCTTTAGCCTTACCCCCATGATCTAGGATTCTCTCAGCACTGTCTTGTACATGAAGTTGTTGGCTGCCCTTCTTGTGAGGGGGAGCAAAGTCAAGAATGACCTACCTGGCCATCTTGATGATGTCACTTCCCTAAACTAATTCTGATTTAGGCTCTTCTCTCATGGGACTGTACTAATTGAAAGATTTCATCCCACTTATTTTCTTTTAGTGAAAAATATATAAATTCAATATGTCGAGGGAGAAACCTTCCTCTAGAAATTTATTCTTCACTAGTATTTCTACTTAAATTTAAAACTTTGGAAGACCATGGATTTGAAATGCCCTCATGTCTCTCAATTTGTCTCTTTTTTTCCCTTATCTTCTAACAGTGAATGGAACTCTGCATAACTTTAAATGGCTTTGACATTCAATCAAGGAATCTCAGAGATCACTGAGTCAATTCTCCCATCTTCGAGCTGAAGACACCAAAATTATGGATGTAGGAGCCATCTTCACCCAGCTTGGACTTTGTATACGGATCACTTCCTGTGCAACAGGAAAGCTCTTTACCAGCCTGTCCACATTCTCTATGGGGGTTTTTACTGTCAGTCAGCCTAGTATCTGCTGAAAAAATTTTGCCAATCCTGTTGTCCTTAATCACACGTATGAAACACACAGAAATGGCACCATTTTCCTTACATTATATTTGTATTATAGTGCTGCATATATGTTTACATTCTAACATATGTCTGAAAGTATGGGCTGTGGCTTATTTGAAATATGGGGTCCTAATAAAATCTAAGCAGGCTGAATAAATTTCCTGAACCATTTTCATGGAATATGAAATTACAAGTCCCCTGCCACTCTCATCCTAACCTTTTCATTTCTATAACTGCAAGTGATCCTCAGGCAATATTATCATTTCTCTCCATCTTTGATATAAATGCTCTTTTTTTTTTCACTTTTGTATTTGCAGAACAGGTCAGTACAATGTAGAAACTCGCTTGTAGACATTTAATGATTTTCTTTCTGAACTAAAGAAAAGAAAACACTACTTCAGTGTATGGAAGCCTGAACATTAAAAGGATATACAGAAAGGTAATTACAAATGTACTTTGTAGATACTTTCTACTCCTTGTAGAACATATCTACTTTGTAGATAGATCTATTCTACAGCTTTTATTCACTTTAACTCAACAGAGTGCAACAAAATTCATTTTAACCTCCATTGCCTAATCATTTAATCCAGAATTCCTCTACTTACTAAAGGCCACCATCTCTATTTGAGTCCCGAATTAGTAAAATGCCCCAAATTCTGTTTACCAATTTATCATGACCTAATCCCACCACCACTATCTCCTCCTTCAAAACTTAGATCATGTTTCTAAAACTCAGATGCTTGCAGGAGTAAACAAATAAGTGGGACACATGACGAAAACGAGATCTAAGAACTTAGAGCACGCCCAATCAGTCAGTGTGAGCTGGAGAGGCTGGCCCTATTTCAGGGGCTACTTGTAACATAGTTCCAGCCTATTTTTGTCAAGCCAGAATATGAACTCACCTTTATAACCAAGTTAGCACTTCATGAAAAGCCACAGCAAAGCAGGATTTTCATGAGAATTCTTACCATTTAAGAAGGTAAACAATCAATGGCTTTATACCTATTATCTGTTTAACTCTGTGCATCAAGATTGTAGGAAAAAACAATACACATATTTGCCATATTTCCTTACTAACGCTCTCTTTCCAATTGCACATTTCAAGTCAAATGGCCAAGAGGGTCTCCTTTTCCGCCTCCTCCTTACTGTTTCTCCTCTTTTTTGCTCAATGCACATATAAAATTTCCTTAAGGAAACAGTGGTTTCATTTTCACTTCTTCATAATTTAGTGATATCTTCCCACCTAGACCACACATGAACTTACCTGGAATTTCAGACAAGAACACATTTCTTGTTTCCTGATATCGTGGATTTAAATAAACACCATAACCACATTGGCAAACCTAGTAATATTTCTAAATCACAATTAACTTTAAATTAACATGGTTTCAGACACACTGGGAACTCTTAATCCTTGGGGAGTTCTGTGTCTTTATTTTTAAGCAAACAAGGCAACAATAAAGTACGATGAACTTCATAAAGTTGCCTTTATCTCTTTAATGAAGTTGTCTTAGCAATCAAAAAGAATCCTCTTTCTTTTTAACAATTTTTTAGTAGATTTGCTATGGATAACACTGTTAGCCTTCTTACAGCTGATGTGGGTCCTAATTCTTTTCACTCTAAGGTCTGTTATCTATAAAGCCTTGTGTATTTTCAAGGGGAAATGTTCCAAAATGTCTATGTAGAAAAATAAATAAGATTTTTCTTTCCTTACAGAATAGAAACAGTATTCTTTTAATTTGGACCTTTAATGAAAACAGTGGGTTTTGGTTACTGCAGCGAATGTTTCCTTTAAGAATGTTTACTGAACTGCAAACATTTTACTAAGAAATGTGAGCTTTATTTAGTTATCTGTTGTTATTATGAGATCAAAGTAAAAGAATCTAATTCTCAAAGCATACTCTTCAGACCTCAACTTTTTTACCTCAGGAAATTGATGTCATAAACATATTTTCCATATCCTGCAAGGAAAGTTTTTCCCTAAGAAACTGCTCAAGGTATTCAAACATTTACTATAAATAGCTTTAAATGTTTTAAACACAACTAAATACAAGAATGTTCTGAGAAGTTTGAAGAAGTACTATTGATTAATGAAGAAATGAGTCTTGGTGAGACATAATTTCTGGAAGGCAGTTATGCTCACCACTATACCACCAACGTGAGACTTATAATTTCTGAATGAAGGGAGGAAGAAAGATTGATAGAACACAGGAAGAAGCATTTCAAAATCAGGAAGAAAAACAGTAGCACATATTACAATGATTCTCAACCAGGGAGGAAACCTAAATTCGTAGGCCTTCTACATAAAGAAAATCACCAAATTTCATTTTTATACAAACGAAAACCTGAACAAAAGGAACGACCTGTCAATTTCTTGGATGGTGAGATGATATTCTTAAGTCAATCCTCTCTAAATTAGTCTAGGTATTTAATAAAATGGATATTTGGGGGATGAAGTTTGGGACAAATTCAGTTTAAAATTCAATTAGATAAAGTATATAAAAATAATTTAAACGGGTTTGATAAAAAGACTAATAAAAGGGTCATGTGATACTAGATTTGAAATCTAACATAAAGTCATGTTAATTAAAAGTATGGTACTTACACGAATAAATGACCAAAGGGACAGGAAGAGGTAAGATAAATTGGGTTGGCATCCTTGTTCTACTACCTTTCAGATAAAGGGCTTTGGGCAACTGACCTAACCTTGGAAAGCCAAAGTTGCCTCATGTAAAAAGTTATAGTTATAAAAAAAATTACTTCATAGGATTGTTACAAGGACAAAATAAAATAATGCATGTAAAACATAGTTTAAAAACTCAATAAATATCAGCCAATGTTATCACAGAATAGAAACTCTAGAGATCAACTCAAGAATATAACAAGATAGTATGTGTCATAACTGAATATTTTGTATCTCTGAGGAAAAGATAGGTTATGTAATGAAGGGATAGCAATGTGTTTATATAAAATATAGATTCTCATCCTGCGTCATGAATAAAAATACAGTACAGTTGGATGAAAGATTTGATTATAAGAAATAAAGTCAAAGAAAAGATAGGTAATCAGTTTATATAAGTATTAAAGTTTTGAAGAACTCAAGGTCCTTCTCAGCAAAATTCCAAGGCAGAAGCCATAAAGTGAAGACAGTATTATCAGTGTTGGTCCCCGTCTTCCTTTACCCAGCGTTTCACACCGAGGATCACCTCCTCCTCTTTGATAGACTTTTTCCTTTAGAGTCTTGCACTCAAGACTGTCTTGGTTTTCTCCTACCTCATGAGTCACTATTTCTGTCTCCACAATATCCTGTTTTCTCCGATCTCTTAATGATCAATATTTGGTGCTCTATCCTTGGTCCTCTTTCTTCTCTATCATCTCATGCATTCCTTGGAATTAAATACTATATATACTCTGTTACTTCTAAATTCATATCTTTAGCAAAGACTTCTCACCCCAAATCAATTCTTATATAACCAACTGCCTACATGTAAGGGTAAGGGGAGGGGAGGGAGTTATAGGAATCATGAAGTGCAGTTTATGTAGCTCAATATGCTATCAAATATTCCTTTGTTTTATGTATATACATACACACACACACACACACACACATATCAAAGAGGCAGACCTCAGAGATCCTGCAGATTTGGTTCCAGACCACCACAATAAAGCGAATATCATAATAACACAAGTCACATGAATTTTTTGGTTTCCCAGTATATATAAAAATGATGTTTACATTATACTGTAGCTATTAAGTATTCAATAGCACTATGTCTAAAAAAAACAATGTATGTACCTTAATTAAAAAATAATGCTGTTGCAAAAATGGCACCAATAGACTTGCTCAACACAGGATTGCCACAACCCTTCAATTTGTTTAAAAAAATCAAATAAAATAAATAAATAAATAATAAAGCAAACACTAATAAATTGTGGTATGCCTATATACATATATATATATTCATATATATATGAATGAGAATCACCTATTTTGGTAGCTAATACTAATCTTCCTTCTGAGGTAGGATTACAAGTAATTAATTTTTCTTTATACTTATTTATATTTTCCAAATATTTGCACATCAACATTATTTTTTAGTCATTAAAAACCAACCAGTAGGAGGAGTGATGTCACCGTGATGACAACATAGGTCATTCCTGCCTTTGCTCACCCTCCCAAGAAGAATAACTAACAACTATTCATGGACAAGACACCACTGTGAGGATCCTAGAACACAGGGATGAGGCTGAGCACCCCTGCACCTCAGACACCAAGAGAGACCTCATTAGAAGATAAGAGAAGTGGCTACACACTGATCACCTTGCCCATCCCCCAGGCTGGAGAAGCATTATGCCGAGAGGTCCCTCCTGAGCCTATGACACCTCCAGTGGGAAAGAGAGCCCAGGGAAACATCCAACCTCCACCCAGTGTTGTGGGTCGCTTTCTGGGAATCCCTACTTTGACTTCGCCTCACAGGGATTTCAGAAGAATCTTCAGGGATCAACCACTGGGAATCTGACCATGACAGAGAAATGGCGGGGCGGGGGGCTTGCAACAAGAGAACCTGGATCTTGGCAGCTCGAGTTCCTCCCTGCAGAACCTAAGCGGTAGTGCCAGCCAGCAGTTTTGCTCAACTGCAGAACCAAGTTCCTGTTGCAGTCTGACCAGGGAAATGGACGGGTGCAGGTCTGCCTAATTCAGGTCCTCAAAAAAGGACCTGAGTTTTGGTGGCTCTAAGAGCCTGATTTGCCCATTGCCAGGCAAGGTAGCTGAGTCACAGCCCAACAAGCTGCAGAGTGTGACTGAAGGACCTGACCAGAAGGGCTGGTGAGAACACTTGGAAGCTTCATAGCCTGGCAACACTGGAGCCGAGAGGCAAGCAGGCAGTGCTGATCGTCCACAGAGCAGAGCTGTTACTGGGCAGGGAGGTTTCCCCTGCTACACCCAGGCAGGGGAATTAATCCATAGCTTCACCCTTGCCATTTCTATTCAACATAGTACTGGAAGTCCTTGCCAAAGTAATCAGGCAAGTAAAAGAAATAAAAGACATCAGAATTGGAAAGAAAGAAGATAAACCATCTCTATTTGCAAATAATATGATTTTAAATATTGAAAATCCTAAAGACTCCAGCAAAAAACTGTTAAATGTAATTAACAAATTCAGTAAAGTTGCAGGATACAAAATTAATGTGCAAAAAATCAGTAGCATTTCTGTACACTAACAACAAATTATCTGAAAAAGAAATAAAGAGAATCATCCATTTAAAATAGTACCCAAAAAGTACTTAGGAATAAACTTAACAAGGAAGTGAAAGATCTTTACTCTGAAAACTACAAGACACTGATGAAAGAAATCTAAGGAGAACACATATATGGAAAGGTTTCCCATGTTCACAGATTGGAAGAATTAATATTGTTAAAATACCAATACTACCAAAAGCCATCTATAGATTCAATCCAATCCCTATCAAGATTCCAATGACATATTTTATAGAAGTAGAAAAAACAATCTTAAAATTTATATGGAAATAAAAAAGCAAAAACAATTCTTTGAAAGAAGAACAAAGCAGGGGATATCACAATTTCCTGATTTCAAGCTATACTATAAACGTA
Organism: Balaenoptera acutorostrata; assembly: GCF_949987535.1. Classification (NCBI taxonomy): domain Eukaryota; kingdom Metazoa; phylum Chordata; class Mammalia; order Artiodactyla; family Balaenopteridae; genus Balaenoptera; species Balaenoptera acutorostrata. The sequence continues at coordinate 64,193,297 of NC_080073.1, read as the reverse complement.
TAGTAATCAAAACAGTATGGTACTGGCACAGAAACAAACAAATAGATCAATGGAACAGAATCAAGAGTCCCAAAATAAACCAAGTACATAAGTTCAACCAATATTTAACAAAGAACCCAAGAATACTCAATGGAGAAAAGACAGTCTTTTTAATAAATGGCAAAGGGATAACAGATATTCACAAGTAATAGAATTAAACAAGGCCCCTGTCTTAAATCATTCACAAAAGCTAATGCCAAATGAATTAAAGACTTAAATGTTAGATCTGAAAATGTGAAATTCCTAGAAGAAAAAATGCTTCTTGACAAGGGTCTTGACATTGATATTTTTGGATATGACACATAAATATAAGCAACAAAATTAAATATGCACCCCAATGTTCATAGCAGCACTATTTACAACAGCCAGGACATGGAAGCACCTAAGTATCCATCAACAGATGAATGGATAAAGAAGATGTGGGGTATATATACAATGAAACATTACTCAGCCATAAAAAATAATGCAATTTGCAGCAACATGGATGGACCGAGAGATTATCATACTAAGTGAAGTAAGTCACACAGAGAAAGACAAATATCATATGATAACAGAATCTTAAAAAAAAATCATATAAATGAACTTATTTACAAAATGGAAACAGACTCATAGACGTAGAAAACAAACTTATGGTTACCAAAAGGGAAAGGGCAGGGGAGGAATAAACTAGGAGTTTGGGATTAGCAGATAAACACTACTGTACATAAAATAGATAAACAACAAGCACTTACTGTATAGCACAGGCAACTACACTCATTATCTTGTAATAACCTACAATGAAAAGAATCTGAAAAATAATTTGTATACATATATAGGTATAACTGAATCATGTTGCTGTACATAATATTGTAAATCAACTATACTTCAATAAAAAAATAAACAAGTGGGACTACATCAAACTAAAAAGCTTCTTCACAGCAAAAATAAAAAACAATCAACAAAGTGAAAAACAACCCACCCACTTGGAAAAAGGATGTGCAAAACATACATCTCATAAGGAGTTAATATCCAAAATAAATTTAAAAGCTCATAGAACCTCAATATCAAAAACAAACAAACACTCCAATTTAAAAAATGGGCAAAATACCTGAATGGACATTTTTCCAAATATGATACAAGAATGGTCAACAGGTAAATGAAAAGAGGCTCAATATCACTGGTCTTTAGGGAAATGCAAATAAAAATCACTATGAGATATCACTTCATGCATTTTAGAGTGGTTACCACCAAAAAGAAGGGATAACAAATGCTGGTGAGGATATGCAGAAAAGGGAAAATTTGTGCACTGTTGGTGGGTTTGTAAACTGGCACAGATCCTAGACAAAACAGTATGTAGACTTCTCAAAAAATTAAAAATAGAATTACCATATGATCAAGGGATTCTAAATCTGAAAATATATGCAAAGGAAATGAAAAACTATCTTGAAAAGATATTTGTACCTCCATGTTCACTGCAGTATTATTTGCAATAGTCAAGACATGGAAACAATCTAAGTGTCCATTGATGGATGAATGGATAAAGAAGATGATATATATATATATATATATATATATATATATATATATATATATAAAATGGAATATATATATAATATTGTATAATATATATTATATAATGGAATAGTACATATCATATATAATATCATATATAATATTATATAATGGAATATTATATATAATATTAAATAATATACAGCATATATAATATTATATAATATATTAACATATATTTATATAAAACATATATAAATATAATGTAATATATAAATATATATATTATCTATTATATATTAATATATAATCAATATATTATATATCATATATTACAATTAACATATTATATAATATTTAATATATAATATTATTATATACCACAGCAGTGGTAACTATAGTCATCATGTTGTACATTACATTCCTAGTACTTTATTTACCTTACTACTGGAAGTTGGTACCTTTTGACCACCTTTCCGCAATTATACATTATACATGTAATATATATAATATATAACATTAATATATCATTAATATATTAATATAATTTAATCTTAATATATTATATTATATCATAATATATTATTAATATAATATAATATTGATAAAATATATTTTATACTATATAATATATATTAATGAAATATATATTATATAGTATATTTCATTTATACACTGTATGTTATATATTATGTATTATATATTATATATATCCATATATTATATTAAACATTACATATATTATTTATATTTCATCATATATAACATATTGATTGTATTTAAACAAAATATATATTATATGCAATATACAATATTATAAAATATAATTAATACATTAATATATGATTATTGTATATTAATATAATTATACAATATTTTATTTATATAATAATATATTTATGTATTGCATTATATTGTATATAATATATACTATATATAAAATATATTTATATTATATAATATATTAATATATTAGCATTATATAATATATTAATATTTCTAACATATGATATAGGTATATTAATATATATTATATTACATTATTATAATTATAGAATATAATAATATATAATATGTAATATATTTTATATAGTATTATATAATATATTACATATATTATATATTATTCATAATTATACATAATTGTATGTAATATATATTATATAATATATTATATTAATATACCTATATTATATATATATATATATACCTATCACACAGAAGGCAGCTAATAAATATTATTTGGTTAAATAAACATTTTAAAATAATCCTTAAAATAATTATAAATGGTCACTGTTGATAGATATAATTTCCATTTTATATTCTGCTCTATATTGAAGGGATTTATAGATGGGAAAATAACTCACAAAACTTTGTAGTTTCCAGACTGGGATTCCACATGTTCGACTTGCACTTAGTAAGCTCCTCATCCTCAGTCTTCTTTCAGTCTTGAATCTAACTTTTATTAATACTATTAAGTTCAGTATTCTAAAGTGACAATTTATAAAAGTGAACCAGTGTGAGCTAATAGCGTAGATCACCCCCACTTAGTTCAGGCTCAGAACTAGAATATGTGGCAACATATGAGAAAGCTGTTCAAACATTAAAGCTAAAGCATTCTTGAATTTTGGTTATGATGTTTATTAGCAGTTCTAATTGTGTGTGTGTGTGTGTGTGTGCACGCACATGCACACTTGTTTTTATTATTAGTGCTGAGCCTACAACCATGAATTGGTTACATTACAATAAGCCAGAAAAATAGTTATGAGAATAATACTTTATGTTCAATACCAAACTACCAATTTCAAGCCAATATTCTTAAGGAAAAAATCTGGGTCACGTTACATTAATGGGCAAGAGTATAAATATTCATAAAGTTTCCTTGTAAATAGATATTTTTGTGAGAGAAAAAAATAAGAAAAAAGAAACGTGAAAAGATATTCAAAAAACAAAAACTTAATGTGTTTCTATACAAACAATAGAGCAAAACAGCAAGATTTCCAAATTAAAGGTGCATGTGTTAAGAAAGATGTGACAAGTACTTGATTGAAAATAAGATATTGAAAACGAGATTAAAACAATCAGATGAGATATTTACGGAATGAATTAGAGAGGTGCTCGAAAAGGTAGTGAGTTCTGAAATTTCCATCTCTTACGTCAAAGGAAAAATCATATCATATCCTGGCCCTAATCCCCATCAACAATAATCAATCTTTGTAACATTTGCCTAACTGATCAGCATGGATTAATTGCCATGGGAGAGGCAGAGCACTTTTGGGCATCTTCTTTCTCGGTGAGTTTCAGGCTTATGATCTAAGTGTAACCCACTACCTAAAGATTAAATATTTTCATATTTAGCATATTAGAATCAAATTCACGCGCATTATTTTTAAACACTGATTACTTGAATTCACGTTTAAAATGCCATCTAGCTCAGAAGGAGTTTTTTTCTAACTGCTCCTTCAATATCTGTGGATATAGAAATAGATAAAAGTTATATTATCTCTGAAAAAAACCTGACTGATTACCTATAGTCAAAATCAGAGAGACATTTATATTAATAAAAAGATGTTGGAGATAAACAAAACAAAATTATTCACGTTTTCTCATTTTTATCACTGATATAAGCAATCCAGCCACTTGCAAAAAAAAAAATAATAGAAAGGAACTTTGTTCACCTTTTCTTACTGACATTTATGGCTCAAAGCCCTGTTTTTAAGCACTCAAAAATTGGACGGTGTTAAACTTCTGCTGGACTCCCTGTTCTCTTTTATTTACTTATTTTTGTCTCGAAAGTATTTTTTAAATACTTGATAGTACAGTTGATTTGCAATATTGTGTTAGTTTACCTCTTTTATTTATTTTTTGATGATAACTTACACCTCATCCCATCTGAGAATATTTTCAACATAATACTGTACTGGAGAAAGTTAATTGTGTAGCAAAAAGCAAACAAACAAGCAAGAAAACAAACAAAAACAAAAATACTATTTCATACTCAAAAAGCTTCTGGAGGTACTGAGTTAAACTAAATCAGTTTTCTCCACAACAGGACTGCTCAGAGATTTTACATCTGAATCTAACATCTAAAACAGTGTCTGATAAAATGAATATTTGTTGAATAAATTAGTGATGCATTTTGTAAAACCTATATAGGAGCATCCAGTTTTCAACTTGTTGTTTTCTTTCTTGCTCACTGATTTCTATTTAGCTCTTTAATAGATGTTGAGTAAATGAATAATACCTAATGCATGTATTTACAAATTTACACATTTGCAAAGCAATGCTTTATGCCTCTGGCTCCTTGAGTAATAAAGGTTATAATATTATTGCTATTAGTATATCAGCAGTAGTAATAGTTTTAACTGTAATGACGGTAATAGTATGAAGTATCAACCAAATGCAGTGACCAAGACAAATGTTCTAGAAACTCTGCACCTCACCTCAGTTTTGTAAAATCTGAGGACATAGACATCATTGTACACATTCTATAGGTATAGAATTGAGAAGAGAATTTGGAATTCTAAAAGTTTTCTTTGAGAACCTCAAAAACAAATTACATGAGGAAATTGTTTGGTAGCATTTAAACGTGGTTTAGCAAGAGTCAATATAAAGAAATGATGCTTTGTTGTAAAAATTAGGTAAATGATTTGGTTTTTCTAAAAGAGAATACTAAACATATGGAAAACATCATGAGGAAAGGCACATTAGCTAAATGTCTATTAAGTTTAAGAGAAGAAAAAGGCACATGGTATTTCTTTAGGGGAAAGCTAAATATTGCCTGTTCTACTCTCTTTGCTACCAGTTAATGTGGTACTGTTTCTTGTGATATTGGAACTCATTTGTTTTACTCTGTTTTTACCCAGTTATGAAGACTCAGATCATTTGAGTGAAGGAAAACAGAGACTGTGCCATTGTTTAGTGTTAAGTAGATTAAGTAATTTGTTCACTGGTGTTTTACTTAGGTACTTGGGAATATGCAAAAGGGTGAGACTCAATTTTTACATAAAAAATTAAGACAAGTACTTTGGGCCATGTATGTTTCTTCCATTACTGAAATGCTGTATGTTTTGTCACCTCATTTTCTTGCTCTTTTGGGTTTGGGTGGTTATAAATATCCCCCACTCAAATCTATAGTGTCAATTATTTCTCTGTATTAAAGAATATCTGATAATTATGAATTCTTGACTCCCATACAACCATGTACAGCCCTATAAGTCATATGTTTAAGTAATAAAAAAAATACAATAAACCTGGGAACCCAAGAATGATCCCTCTATTACATTGTTAGTATGTGCTTTCCAGACCGAAGGGGATGTTCCATTTATAACTCTCATTTGTTTCCTACCATCATGGCCAAGTTTCCACCTACTACATGTCTCCTTGCCATCATTTTAACTTCCAGTTTGGAGCACTGTAAACTGTTTCCCAACCCTTAAATTAAAACAAATGATATCCACTCCACATGCACCGGCCATCTGACTAGAAGCCACTTCAAAGATTCCATTTTAAAGAATGAAGTATGGCCACTGCTTCCTGAAGACAGAGTTAGCCTAGTTCATAACGAAGTGGGACTTTCTCTGATTTCCCTTCTACTTAAACACTGGCAGGTTTTGTTTTTTTTTTTTTTTCCTAAGACATTTTTTCTCCTCCACTCAAGGTAATCCTGGTTATTTTGTTGCTGCTGCTGCTTTTATTGGGACGGGGCCCTGGAGGACTCCGCCTCACTCAGTGTTGCCAGGGACCAACCAGGACACGTATGTCTGCAAAGACATTCCACGAGCCTGCTCCGCTGTCTGTGTGAGTATACACCTCCCCAAATATTTACAGTCTCAGCTACACACAGTTTCAAAGAGAGCAAAAGTGTATATTTTTTCTTACACTGGCACTGGCTTATCAAACTGGATGAAAGTGGATGAAACTGTTTGAAAGTGGATGGCAGCAAACACAAACTCTACAACTCCAACGTTAAATTGTTCATTTAAACTGGCCACTCGGGCTTCATATTGCTTCTTACACAAGCTGCTCTTACCCTCTCCTCCATCCACTTACACTGTGACTACACGTCAAGGTCTGGGCAATGCAACACCGCCACGCTCCAAGTGCACTTTCCCAGGCCCCTCGCCTCCCTACAGCCCTCCCACCTCACGTACATGCTTAGAGCTTGTGCCCATAGTAAAAGAACAGAAAACACAATGACAGATACTTGTGGACACGTTTCCTGCTAACTTGTACAGGAGCCGTCAAAGAGCAAAATACCACCCTTCCCCTGACAGACATAAACACACATACATACACATACACACCTAGACATACAGATACACATAGACACATACACACAAATACACATATACATGTACACACACATGCATATGCACATATGCATATACACATACACACATGCACACAAAGAGACATACACAGGCAAACACACACAGAGAGACATAAACACACACACATACACATACACACATAGACACATACACACACTCACACCCCAAATAATTCAGCTTAAATTGAAGATATGTTCCTTCTGAAAAGATTTATATTCTCCCTGACACCTGTAGGTACTACTAATTCACACCCATTTGAAAATAATTTGCCCGCTTGAGTCTTTCACATTCTGCAAGCAATGTGAATTTCAACCCTAAACTCACAACAGGGTCAACAAAAAGTTATGACATATAAAGGGGGCCTGTGTATTTCTCCTTCACCCATAGCCGAGGCCATTAGAATAAATATCCTTGCCGCCTTCTCCCGTTGTGAGGTGGTTTTTGCTGGTTCACCCTTTTTGACTGAAGGTGTGGTGTTTTTTTTTGTGGGGTGAGGGGTCTCAGCCTTATACAGGTTCTGGACTGTGCTCCCCATCTTGCTTGGGCCCAAGGTTCTTTCCTGTCCCCACCCCGTACTGCTGTTACAGTATGGATGGGCAAATGCCCCAGAATTGCAATCTTCATCTCTTTGTAAATGGAGACTCTGCAGTTCATCTAATTCAGCGAATGTTATAAAGCTCAGGTTCCCCTCTGCAGACAGTAGCCATCTTTCAGCTCCTAGGACACGCTGCTCCCTCTCCAAGGCCTTTTGCCCAAGTGGTGTTTCATCTGCTTGAACATTCTTTTCACACATTGATGCCCATACACACACACAAACGCACACACACACACACACACACACACACACCCCTTATTGAGGTTACTTTCTTCTCATTCTTTATATCTGATTTTAAATCTTACTTCCTCAGACAGCCTTAACCGTCACAATCACAATGGGGTAACAGCAATATTTTGCAGTGGGGCATTTTCAACAGGCAGAAAGTTTACAGAATCAGATCTTTGGGTTCCCAGAATGTGCACTATAGCCCTGGATCCCAAAACCCTAAACTATCACTCATTATATAATAAATATGCTACATGAATAAAACATGACTCAAGTGTTACCGTATAGAGGATATATCCATAGGAGAAATGAGAGAGACACACAGACACACACACACAGACACACACACAGACCTCTCCGGGAACTTGCTGGTGAGGAACACTTAATAAGTTACAGTTGCAGCTGAACACAGAATCCTGAAGTGATGCCTAGTTCTCTATTGTTTTAGAAACTAGAATAGAGAAGGAAAATTGTCAAAATGCCCCAAAGTCCATGGGATATCGTTTTTTTCTTCTAATTCAATACAATGTTCCTTGCCTGCTTCCAGAGGATAAATAAGGATTTGTGCACATATGTTACAAAGTCCAAATAAGCCCTTGTGGGGCTTGATAGTCACAGGTTTTTTTTAACTTCTGCCAAACAACTGTGCACTGCAGGATGATGACATTAAGCTTTATGTATTGATTTTCAGCCTCACCAAAAAGCTTTCAGACACTCTTATCTTTAGTTGTCAAAATCTTGGGTTCAAAGAACATCCAGTGAATCTATTGTTAGCCGAGTTTAAGAAATAACATCAATTTAAAAATAAATACCTTAAAATGCAATTTATATCTATCTATTCCTTTCAATACATACATTAAAAAGAACTGAGGTATCATTAGAATGTAATAAGCAATTCTTAATCCTCCAACTTTCTAGCTCTCTTGATTTTGATCAGAATATACTTGATAAAAACCAGGGGTTCTTTCAAAAGGATGCTTGCCAACATCAGGAAGACATCTTAAACAAAACAGTCTATATTTCAGTGCCATACTTCCTCATCACAGAGCACCAAATTATCCAAAAGAGCACAAGTTACATGATTACAACAGTACACGCTACTATCTCCGTGCTTTGTGCTCCTCAAAAATGCCATCATTTTTCAATCTATCAAGTTTTCAGGCTGAGAGCAAGTGGGAGTTGAAAAAAGCAGACATAGCTCTGAGAAGATAAGTACTTTTAAAAAGAACAAATTCAGGGATTTTATCAAATCAAATGAACAGTAATAAGAGACATCATTGCCCTGAAAAGCATGGGCAATTTACAAATATTTCCTGAGTGCACGTCATGTGTCAGGCACTGTTTAAATGTCTCTTGATTTTTAATCTAGTTTTTCTTCTGTCATATCACACTGCCTCCCTTCCAGTTTTCTAGCAAGTTACAGCTATTCAATGTTCTCCTTTGATTCTAAACCTAACCACAGCGTTCAAACAATGGTTCGATTTCTGTATATTTCTACAATAACAATTTCTTACTGGGTCAGCATGTTAGGAAACTAGGAGAGAAGTCTTGGCATGGAGTCGGGAGCCCCAGTCTCTGGTCTCAAATCCAGCACTTTGTAGCTGTGTGATCTTGGGCAGGTCACGTAACCTCCAAATCCTGTTTCCTGATATGTAACAGGTTAATGCTATGTATACTGCAAAGGTTGCTGTGAGGGTTAAATGAAATAACGTACATGGAAGAGGTGAACAAAGGGCTTGGAACACTGTGGATGCCCAATAAGTATCGACACTTGAATCTCAAAAAAAAATGTTATATTCATAGCAATTTATAAATATTGTCTCACTAAAGCTCTTAATATGTTTATATGGCAAATAAGTATACACACCTTTACACATACACAAAAATAACACAAAATACCTGAAGGGCCGTAAGGATATTTGCTAAGGCTTGTCCGTATGTGTCATGACAGTGAACAGCAAGAGCCCTGGGTGGGATTTCTTTCATGACACTTTCCAACATCCTCTTCATGCTTCCTGGAGTTCCCACTCCAATTGTGTCTCCCAGGGAAATCTCGTAACAGCCCATGCCATACAATCTCTTAGATACCTATCAAGAAAAGTGACAAGCTAGTAAAACAATGGAAATGAAGACACTCAAACCCTGTTGTTCCTCAACAAACGTCATCTAGAAGTAAACATCACAACTAAGATAACTTGCATATCCATGGAAAATGTATAATTTAGTTTACTAGTCCTTTTCCTTTCCCATTAAATCCCAAGCATTATATAAAACTTTGAATGACATTCCTGTAATTATCTTTCTCTAATATTCAAGTTTGCCTCAGAATTGTATCTATCTAAGTAGCTACATGTTCAATTATGAAATTATAAGCTACAATTTCATTTATGGGAGCCTTATTTTCTCAGCCTTTTTTTTTTTTTTTTTTTTTTATTTATTTACGGCTGTGTTGGGTCTTCGTTTCTGTGCGAGGGCTTTCTCTAGTTGTGGCAAGCGGGGGCCACTCTTCATCGCGGTGCGCGGGCCTTTCACTGTCGTGGCCTCTCTTGTTGCAGAGCACAGGCTCCAGACGCGCAGGCTCAGCAGTTGTGGCTCACGGGCCCAGTTGCTCCGCGGCATGTGGGATCCTCCCAGACCAGGGCTCGAACCCGTGTCTCCTGCATTAGCAGGCAGACTCTCAACCACTGCGCCACCAGGGAAGCCCTTTTCTCAGCCTTTTGATCAAACAGAAGCATCACAAATTTACTTTGGAACCAGTATTTCTCAAGGCACTAGATTAGTGGTCAAGAGATGTCAATCAAGTAGTTTTGTAATCGGTACAGACACTTGATATTTTTGGCTTAAATTTTCTAGCTCATAAATGGATGCTCTTGAGTCTGGTAAATTTTGTGCTCCCTTCAAGCCAAATAACTAATGTTACTTTCAAAGAGCAATATGAATTTTCATGAAGGCAGCATGGTATGTTGACAAAGACATGGCTTCTGGAATCAGACAGGCCTGGACTGAAATCTCAGCTGCCACCAATGCTAGTCATGTGATACTGGGCAGAAGATGAACCTTTTGAAGCCTCAGTCCCTATTCTGTAAAATACAAACAATAAAACACCATTATTTAGCCTGTTTTCTAAGCCTTACTACTTAATTTTTCAAACTCACAATAATAATGATGAAGTGAGTGTTGACATGTTTGGTTGTGAAAATGAGAATATATAAAAATCACTTTGTGCAAAGTCAGACACATGGTCACCCCTTAACTCATGCCTTATGCATGTCTTTGGTGCTTATTTTACATCAGGCGCTGCCCTAGATGCTGGGATATGATGGGGATGCAGATGTTAAGGGTCCAGGCTCAAGGTATTATGGAATCTGGAGTCAAGTGAGGACAGACCCTAATCAATTCCACTCGGGAATGTGTAAACACAGCTAACATAATAATTTTGGAACAAAGAAACAGGATTCTAAGAGCATGTAGCAAAGGAAATTGACCTAGATCTGTCAAGCAGGAAGGGCCTCAGTGACAGCCTGAGATAGTCAGCATCAACTTGTCGAAGAGGTTGCGGAGGACGGGTGTGAGAAAAACATTCAGGTGGAATTTCAGGCAGCTGAAATATCAAATACTAAGGGGATTCCAAGTAGGAAGGAAGGTCATGGGAATTCCCTGGTGGTCCAGTGGTTGAGGCTCCATGCTTCCACTGCAGGGGGCGCGGGTTAAATCCCTGGCCGGGGAACTAGAATCCCGCATGCCATGGGGTGTGGCAAAAAAAAAAAAAAAAGGAAGGAAGGTCAGATGTAAAGGACAGATGTGACAAGAAAGCAAAAACCGAGGGGGAATGGGGCTCCATAGAGCTGGGGAGGAAGGCCCGGGGCAGAGCATACAAAGAGTACACACAGTCTTGCAAACTGACCGGGTTTAGGATTTTGGTTGAGGAATCTATCATAAGAGCAGTAGAAAGCCTTGACCGAATGTGGAGTAGTGGTGACATAATGGGCTTTATGTTTCAGAAAGGCAGTATCAATACAACATCAAAAATAGTTTGAAGGGAACTCAGAAGGGCTCCCTAGTCCAGGTAGGAGACAATTATTGGATGGAAGCTTGGATGAAAAAAGCATAATGCTGATTCTCCTCTTTCTTCTCCTTTATTTAAAAAGGTACATATATTCAACTGTTAAATATCCAGGTCTTTGGAATCATATAGAAAGCATGTAGATGACTAACTGAATTTCTCTCTTCATTTCCATCTGTATGTTTTTGGCCTCACATAGATAGAGTAATTAATCACCTCAAAACTGCCTATTAAATGCTGGAATTTCTTAATGGCCACATAGAGAAGAATGATGCTTCCATCCAAGTGGCTGGAGGAAAATCCTAAGTGTGGGGTCAAGGCAATCCAAGGGCTACAAGAGTGGCAGGAAGGAGGGGATGGTCACTAGCCCCCAATTCTGCTGAGAAGTCAAGACAAGGACTGAATAGGATCTCGCACTTGACCCAAGTGCTCAGTAGTGATGTTAACAAAGAGGGATTTCAGTGGAGTGAACGGTCTAGACGTCATTTTGGAGACTGGTGGAGTGTTGGTGGCACAAGGGTAGATGGGCACCACTGCTGCAGGCAGCCCTTTGAAGAAGTGTAGATGTGGAAGGATGGAGATAGATCATCGATAACTAGCCAGGGATGCTAATTTAAGGAAGGAAGTTTTCACATGGAAGAGGCTTGAACATGTTCAAGTATCAGTGGGAAGGGCTCTGCAGTTTCATATACAAGGGAGTAAGCGACAGGAAGGGCTAGAGGCTTCAACAGAGGGAACACAGTCTGCAAGAGTCATTTTGGAAAGGAGACAGGGAGTTGTTCTACACAGGGTAGTGTGGAACAGAAGACCAGGTAAGGTCACTGGTCATGAATTCCTAACACTTCCAATCTGCCTATTCCAGGATTCTCTTCAGCAACACCCTGGACATTATGGAGCAGGAATGCAGAGCCTGAGACTGTGTGTGGTCTGTCCAGAGGTGGCACAAGCCAGAAGGAAGAAAAGCAAGGGGTCGGTGTATAGGCAGAGTTGGATTCAGGTTTGTGGAGTCTGAAGTTATACTATTTTGGAAATGTTCTTTAAGAAAAGAATATATAGGGACTTCCCTGGTGGTGCAGCGGTTAAGAATCAGCCTGCCAATGCAGGGGACATGGGTTCGAGCCCTGGTCTGGGAAGATGCCACATGCCACGGAGCAGCTAAGCCCGTGCGCCACAACTACTGAGCCTGCATGCTGCAGCTACTGAAGCCTGTGTGCCTAGAGCCCGTGCTCTGCAACAAGAGAAGCCACTGCAATGAGAAGCCCTCAGAAGAAGCAACGCAACGAAAAATAGCCCCCGCTCACTGCAACTAGAGAAAGCCCATGCGCAGCAACAAAGACCCAACACAGCCAATAAATAAATAAATAAATAAATAAATAAATAAATAAATAAAAGTTTTAAAAAAATAATAAAAGCAGTAAACTGATTTTAAAAAAAAAGAATATATAGTTGTGAATGCAAATTAATAACAGAGCCTTAGAAGGGTCCCATGCCAGCGAAGGACTGCAAAATTTCAGCTTCATAAAGATGCAAACTATTATACATAGGATGGATAAACAACAAGGTCCTACTGTATAGCACAGGGAACTATATTCAATATCCTGTGATAAACCATAATGGAAAAGAACATGAAAAAGAATATATATGTATAACTGAGTAACTTTGCTGTATAGCAGAAATTAAATGCAACATTGTAAATCAACTACACTTCAATAAATTTTTTAAAATATTTGTTTCATTATTTTATAGTATTGATATATCTGCCTCTGTGGGCAATTGTCTTGCTTAATTAATAGATGATGGGATATCTCTCACTGGAAACATCTGCAGTTCAAATGAATACACAAAACAGGAATGGTTTTAGCCAAACTGAAAGTTTATCCTGTCTAAAGTTCAATATTCTAACAATCCCATCTTCACTGCTTCAGCACTGCATTCCTAAACTATAAAAATTAACTTTAACAGCAGTGCACAAGAATATGCTATTTCATATGCAAATGAGTTTCTGAGTCTAATATAATTTCAAAGACAAGCATTTTGTATTCATTGGTATCAATTAAGAAAAAGGAACAGGAAGTAGAAAATGAACTTCAATAAGTAGGTCCTTAATGACTATAATCAATTGCTGTAAAATTGCTCTGGAATAATAGCAACTTGAATCTCAGCAGAAAGAGCTATAGAATCTCAAAGGAACAAAAACACAGAAGCAGTATGTACTCTGATACAAATGCCAAAATACGCAGGAGACAACAAAGGGACACTACCTGAGCAACCAAGGCAAAGTTTGAGTATATGTGCAAAAACTGCCTCAGAATTCTGATAGAAAGTAGAAAGGTTGCTCAATATGTTCTATTCACATAAAAACAAATCAGGTGTTTTTATTCCCTCCAACTTTGAACACCCATATGATAAGAATCAAATGTTAACTCTGGACAGTGATAGGCACTACCTAAGACTTTAGTGTTAAAATAAAACTATTAGCTAAGTGATCAGTCCATGGCTCTAGTTGTGCAAATGCAATAAACATTAGGAAAAAGAGTCCACTTTTTAAAATAATACACATCATTTTACCATGAAGCAGAAAACCAGGCGTATATCTTACTTCTGTTACTTTCTGTGGTGTGATGTTTCCTTCATATGGACAGCCCAGGGCACAGGATACATACCTAAATTTAAAATAGAGAGCCATATAAATATGCATCTGGTGGATAACCCATTTCCTAATTTCCATTTTATAAAAATGAAGAAATAGCCAGAGTCATCAAGAAAATTTATTTTACTCTATTCCTTCCTTCATTATTATTCTCAGACCAAACAAAAACAATTGGGAACATTTTCAATTTAACTCACATTTTAATTTTTATAATAATTACAATTTGATATATGTTATTTGACGGCAGATGGGAATAAGACAAGTGTTTATCTCGTGAGGTTGCTTAAACTATAGCAATACGTGAACATTCAAAGCAGAAAATACCAGTGAAATATATTGTTTTATTTCAATAACTACATACATTCAACTGTTAAATATCCAGGTTTTTGGAATCATATAGAAAGCATGTAGATGACAAACTGAATTTCTCTTTTCATTTCCATCTAGATATTTTGGCTTCACGTAGATACAGTCATTAATCACCCTCAAACTCCCAGAACTGATCACAACCTCAAAGTTCACCTTGTTTATCTCTCATGGGTGTACCTAAAAATCATCCTCAACAGAAGAGTGTCTAGTCTATGTTTAAAAGCCTCTAAATAAAGATATTCCATAAGGTTCTTCAACAATTTAATATAAAAAGTCAAGCCTTTCTTGCAAGGATGATGATACATTTTCATCTTAAAGTATGAAACTTTAGAAAAAGCCTCTTTTAGCTATTTTCAGCTCAACACCAATCCCATTTTATTAAAGTTTTCTCAGAGATTTTACAACACTTGTATTAAAATAATGCACCATGTGTCTGATCATCAGGAATGAAGCAATTCACATGAGGGAGAGAGGCGTGGTGGGGAAGAAGGTTGGAAACCCAGTTCTTTGGGCCAGAATATGAAAGGCTTTAAATAGCAAGCCCTTGAATACTGTGCCATGGAGCTGAAACTTTGAGATCCCTGAAAATTATTTTGAGACATTTGTATGACAAGATCAGGTTTGTTTCCCAGAAATGCAACTCTTCATAAATTCTGGAAGTAGGTGCCAAAGGAAAGATGGAGGCAAAAACATGAGCAAAGATGATCCCATGTTTCCTTGATTGAATGTATATGTATGTGTAACTGAATCTCTTGGCTGTACAGCAGAAATTAGCATGACATTATAAATCAACTATACCTCAATTTTAATAAAAAGATCCTGTCAATTGGAAGATACACTAATTTCACAACAGGTTTTTGGGTAAAAACATGAAATATAGATTCAATAATTCAATACATATTCATTGATCCTAAAGATATAACCAAATTTCAAAAGTATTAAAAATGTGAATAAAAATTGGGTTTTGTAATTAAAATAACTAAGCAGTTCCATAAGCCAGGCAAGCAGTTATGAGGACAAAGAAGGAGAAAAAGAGGATAAAATCAAGTAAAATTTGAAAGCCTATGCTGGACAGGAAACCCATCTCTCTGCTCTTTCAGTCACTATAATTTAAGCTTAATATTCAAATAATTTGTATAAATTTACTCAAGATACGCAGAAAATAAAATGTTCTTATGTGAACATAGCACTGGAGGAGGTGGCAAGGGATGAAAAAGGATTTTCAATTCAGGTACAATGATGATAATGTGTTGAAAACAGAAGTACATTTATTCTGAACCCCAAATATCTAGATGTGATTAAAAAGAAAGTCCAAGCTATTCATTTACATGCAATCCCTCTAAATGCAAAAACAAAAACAAGCAAAAAAACCCCAACAAATGTAAGACAATATAAAACAAACAAACCTCTCTAGCATTCTCTTTACTGAAAAGTAACAACCTGGCTATAGTTGCCCCTTTATGCCATGACCCTAACTCTCTCCATGCGCATTTTCACTCACTAGAGTGTTCCCTCTGAGTCCTTCCCTGGTCTATGGTTGGCCTGGTCTTCATTCTCCATTGCATGTTATCTTCATATGTTCTTCTCCACCCTTCTTTAACCTATTCACACATGGGGCTACTTTCTGCAAAGTGAATGCAACGGTTCTTAACTGTGTTCATTAACCGTACTTGAACACTTGAAAGCAGAGGTTGGCAAGCTAAGTCCCAGAGGCCAAATCCTGCTCATTGCTCTTTTGCAAATAAAAATTTTATTGGAACAAAGCCATGCCCATCTGTTTACCTATATTCCATGGATATTTTGCATTATAGCAGCAGAATAGTAGTTGCATCAAAGACCATCTGACCCACAAAACCTAAAATATTACTATCTGGCTCTTTACACAAAAAGCTTGCCAACCACTTGTAAAAAGTGAGGGATTTTTGTGAGTGTGAAATGGCCTCCCTCATGATGAAAATAGGCTACCATGTCTGCTTTGACTGGTGGCAGAAGTCAGTTTCCAGACGTCTGCTCTTCTCTGACAATCTATTACAATGCTTCTCAATCTCAGCTGTACAGAATCACCTAGGGAGCTTACAAAACAAAGCAGACACTGGTGGGTAGGACACACTCCAAACCAATTAAATCAGAAACTCAGGGAATAGACTCTAACCACTAATTATTTTTAAATAATTTTCAAAGTTCCATTAAGGTGCCAAAATTGAAAACCACTCAACTATTAGCAATACTTCCTCACCTGGACTGTTGGATTGACACCCTTATGTAAAAGTGATGTTACACAGCCATGAGAGTATCTAATCTCAGGGATTTCCTCACTGCTACCCCACAGCATCTATCTTTCATTGGACCCACAGCATTCACGACATTTATCCATCTTTAATTGGCTGGTGGTTGATTTCTTATAGACCTATTCCAAATAGTTTCTACTCTGCTGAAGCCCTGACCTGCAACCTCTCCATTTCTTTTTTCTTTTCACTCCTTCTTTCTGGTTCAATGTCCATTTTGTTGAACTACAGCTTTTAGTAATTTTTTCAGCAAGGGTAGACTTTTGCAGACTACTTTGTCAACAAATGGTTTTATTTCACTTTTATCAATGTATAATAGTTTGGCTAGGTATGGAACTCTAGGTTGACAGGTTTTTTTTGCCATTTTGAACATATTATTTCACTATTTCTCATCTCAGTTTTTGCTGATAAGAATTTTTCTGTCTAATGATAATTCCTTTACTTTTATAGTAATTTTTTCTCTACTGCTTTAGGATTACCTGTTTATACCTAATATTCTACATTTTATAATGAGTATGTCAGGACTTGTTATACTTCTTCAATATTAACATTAATGCTTTTGTTCTCGTCTAGAAAATCATCAAAGTACTAGTTCATCAAAATATCTATTTTCCCTGTTTTCTCCTTCTGGGAATTCTATTAGGCATTCTCTCTTTATTTCACTTTCAAAATTTCTGTTACCTTTCTGTGTTTCATGATTGCAGTTTCCTCAAATTCTACTTCCAGACCACTAATCCTCTCTTCAACTGTAACCTGCTGTTCAATGCAATTATTGTTTTTATTTAACACATGTATTTTTCATTTCCGTTTCTTTTCCTTAAATCTTCATCCTTTTTTCCATAAAGACCTGTTCTTTTATTATGTTCTTCCTTTGCCTTTATAAATAGGTTAAGCATTAATTTACAATCTCCTTTTCAAATTATTCTATGTCCTTATTTTCAGTGAAGATTCTCCTGCTTTTTCTTTTTCTTCTGCTTATTTTTTTAGGATAGTTTGTTTCCTCATGTGGCCTGTAATTTTTACCATTAGTGCCTTTTCACGGTGATTTCAGTTTCTGTAGAAGTTCCTGAAGTGACAGTCCTGAGTTATTTTAATGTTCCTATAAAGGATATCTAATTTCCTTTTTCTCTTGCCTTGCAGACTTTACCAGTTCCCAGGCAAATGCCTACCTTCACTTCTCAATTTGGGTTTCCACAATACTCATATGTCATAAATCCACAACCCATAACACTGGCACATATTTCAGTGACTTTGCACTGGCAAGGAAGTGCTTCCAAGCTCCAAGAACACTCAGTTCCAAATCCAGTCTTAGCAGAACATCTATCTTTTCCCATATAGATTTTAAAATCCCATTTCCAAGCCACCAGGGATTATATCTGGAATAGATACCCCCGTGTGTTAGTGGCATCAGCCTGCATCCTTACCACACTTTCTTTGATGAAATCTGAGTACTTTCTTTTCTTTTCTGAGCTTGGCTATATGTTTTACAAGTTGTTATATTTATGTGTCTGTAATGGGAACAGAAAAGGGAGTCTCTGTATCAGCTCAGTCCCCTATAGTCTCTCTCTCTCACTATTACACAGATAATTCCAGGAACAAATTCCCAATATTCTTATGAACATTACAAATCGATTGCTTGACACATTCACATGGCATATGAAGCTCAATAGATCCAAAATGGTGCTCATTCCTGTTTTCCCCACATTTGCCATTAAAAAAAAAAAAAAATGATAGTCATTTTCAGCCACTAAATCACTTGAAGGTCAGCTTTGAGAACACGTTCATTAAACAGCATTGGCTGGTTCTTCCCTCCAGGCTCTAGAGCATATGAACTCTGCCAGCGCCAGCCCACATGAACAGAACAGTACCCAAACCCCTCCCCAGGATGGTCACAGACGTCACCTAAGTGCCCTCCTTTCCTCTAGTCTCACACCACTCCCTCATTTGCACTCCAGTATCTGTTGCCAAAATAATATTCCTAGAGCATATTTTTACACTCTGAAAATCCTTAATGGCTTGCCATTTTCTACTGAATAAACTTGATATTCAAATTCAGCAATTTGTGAAGCCTCATCTGACTTTCTACCTCTCTTGCATTTCACGGCCTCAAAAGCTCTTATTACAGTAATTATAAAGTTCTCCCTCTTATCCAAACATTTCTGGAGATTTCTCTTCACTATGCCTTTGTTCTTTGTAGATTTCCTACCCTGCCTGAGGAGGCCATCATTTCTGATTATGTTTCCTTATTTTTACCCATTTTTAATGATTTCATTTTATTCACACCTCCATGAAGGCTTCTACAAATAACTCCAGAGAAATTTAATACAGTCTTAATTTGAACTTTCATAGGATTTATCTACACGTCTCTTAAAGTACTTGGCTTTTTTGACCATATAATAATTATCTCTATACATATTACTTTCCCAGTCTGCTGGGAACTCTTCAAAGTTAGGCTTCTTTTTCATTTTCATTATTACAAATAGCATCACAAGAGAGGACACTATATAAAACAATATTTCTTTAATGAATTAACACAAAAATATGTTAGTAAAGATGTCATTTTAACCTTCTGAATAATTTCCTATGAAATTCCTAATCTTTACAATCAATGTATAGCCAGATTCAGGTTTTTAATATTCTAAATTCTGTAGTCAGAGATGACAGCACATATTTGGGGGTTCAGACTTGGAAGCATGTTTTAAACATTACGTAGGATGACAGGGTAATACAGGAATCACCAACCATATTGAAGCCAATTGTACTAAAATTACAATAAACTCTGGATAGAAATGTGAGTTGTTTTATTTTTATTTGTGCTTGCTGAGGCCATTTATCAATATTATGCAAAATCATGATAAAAGATAAAACAGAAACATTCAAGTTTTTAACAACTTTACCTATGTGTAAAGTTGTTGAATCATGAAAAATAACCTACAGGTGAATCATGAAAAATAACCTACAGTTAGGCCTTACTCAGGTCTACCTTCACACAATTAGCCCATGTTCCTCAAATCACCCTGGCAAAAAGGAACCAAAAGACTGAGGAAAAGCCTTGAAAAAATATCGCAGGGCTTCCCTGGTGGCGCAGTGGTTGAGAATCTGCCTGCTAATGCAGGGGACACGGGTTCGGGCCCTGGTCTGGGAAGATCCCGCGTGCCGCGGAGCGGCTGGGCCCGTGAGCCACAGCTGCTGAGCCTGCGCGTCTGGGGCCTGTGCCCCGCGACGGGAGGGGCCGCGATGGTGAGGGGCCGGCGCACCGCGATGAAGAGCGGTCCCCGCACCGCGATGAGGAGTGGCCCCCACTTGCCGTAACCGGAGAGGGCCCTCGCGCGGGCCGAAGACCCAACACAGCCAAAAAAAATAAATAAATAAAGTAGCTATAAAAGGATTTACATGACATGTTAAAAAAAACAGGAAACTGATTGATTTAAAAAAAAAAAAAAAAATATCGCAAACACTTGGAGTGTAAAGAGTCAACCACTGCTATCCTCAGAAGAGAAAAACAATGCCAAGAGTGATGAGATGAGATGACATGTAACGTCAATTAAAGGTAATTAATACATTTAAATATAGGAACAAGTTAGATGTACCCATGAAGAATATATCAACCTATAAACAATATAAAATAGCATTCCATTATTAACAAGCCAATTATAAATAAAGTTGAGAGCCTATCATGCACTTATCTCTGTGGATGATATAAGAAATAATGACCTTCCCTTGGTCTCAAAAAGCAATTCTGCGAAAATTCTCCTTTTGCTCTAAAATGCAAATTTCACGAGAAATGACAAAACACATTCTTTGCTCAAAAGCTGTACATGAAGGCTATTTAGATGTGACTTCACAAACACAACATACACATATTAACTGTAGCTGGGTATGTGTTATCTGGCAGACAGCCATGACAGAATAATATGTGAGGCTAAAATAAGTAGAACTCAAACAAACCATATGTGCAAAAGAAAATAGTTTTAACAGATGTCTCACTGTTAGAGTTTCATGTGCCATATTTTGGTAGATGATGATTTGAATTGCTCTTCCACACCAATGCAAAGCCCTCAGTTTAACAGTAGAAATTGGAAAGAAACTTTGACCAATAAGCTGTCCACTTATAGGAAGATGGCGCCATATATGCAAGTGAATTCCACTGGGATAGATTACCCAAAGGAACACATTTGCTTCATCAATGAGAAACACTGCCTGCCAGTCACTGTGTATTTAAAACACTAAGCCCCTAAACAAGGAGGCTCATTATCTTACTCAATAAGGCTGCTATTTCAGGATCAGGATCCATAATGACATTTTGCATGAGGCAGGGGAAGGATAGAAAATACATGTTCACACGACCTAGATGGTTTGGCTAACAAACAAGTAGGCTGCAAATTCTTGAAGAAACGTGTTGAGTTACAAATTCTCTCTCCAAGGGAAATCCAGTGAAAGCTGACCATTTTGAGAAAGAACACTGAGCCCTGACTTCACAGCTGTTAGAAATGGTTGCCATTTTAAAGGCTAGAAATTATACAGAGTTAGGCAACCAGCCAAAAATAACTAAGCACAGGAAGAATTTCCTAACATTGAGGGTCTTTCCTCAAAGAAATTGGTCACTGATATAAATGATACAATTTTATTCAGAAACATTTAAAAACCGATTGGGTTTCATTGGTTTTGTATAAGAAGAAAGTAGGTGATGAAGGTGACAGTAGGTGAAGAGCTATATAAAATATGCACCTTAGACTCATTATGGTTCTATGAAAACCTGATTCCTTGTCTCCTCCAAAATATCTATCAATATTAATCACATTGCAATATTAATCACATTGCAAAACATTATGGCATCCTAAAACTGTCTTTGTTTTTCCATACCTAAAAGTTATCTATGGCTGTCTATATTAGTTTAACCACTAATTTGCTTTTTATTCTTCCTTCTTATTATTTTGTATGTCTACTTTTTCTGGGAATTTGAGAATAAATTCAGCATTGACAGTTCACAGTGAAATATTTTTGCAATTTGTATTTTTTTTAACAGTGGGTGAATAATTTTGTTTGGGTCCTAAAAGTGTTATCAGTCGACTTCTTTCAACTTTCAGTAGGCTCAGACTTTCAGGAAGTTAATCATGGATCAGATCATTCTAGGCCACTTTATAGAAGAGGCCTAAGACGTAATCATGTAAAAGCACATTGCTTTGATATGCACACCTGCTGACTTTGTGAATTTATAACATGTTTATAAGCATCTAATAATGAAATGAATAAGGCACCTTAGAGACAGTTTCCTTTTTAAATTAATAGTTTCACAAGAAGAGTGAGCATGTGATTCTTGTGACATCATTAAAGAGAAGCTGATACTCCCTTCAAACAAAAAGGAATAAAACCTGAATGCCTGAATTGGGGAATTGGGATTGACATGTATACACTGATGTGTATAAAATTGATGACTAATAAGGACCTGCTGTATACAAAAATAAATAAAATTAAATTAAAAAATTAAACAACAACCAAAAAAAATCAAAAAAAAAAAAGAAAAAAAAAAACCCTGAATGCCTTATATGATAGATGAGAACACTACTTCATATCTGAGGGATTTCAACTTTAAACAGATTTTGACAAACCAAGAGATAATTCTTTCAATAAATGCCATTGATAAAAAGAAAGAAAGTGTTAAATTTATAACAGGCTCCTATTTTTCTCTGTCTTTTTAATGTTTTAAAAATTAAACAGATAAGAGAAAAATAACCTACATTTTTTAAACATATGTGAAATACACATTAGAGAATGAAGTCCAAAATGTAGACATTTCATTGCTCACTCACATACAATGTATGTGCAGCAGTAGTTAGCTGACTCTGCATTTTATGTCAACCATCTGGCACCATGTCTTTCCCCAATGTGTCCCATATGTTCCATAAAGTTTGGAGCATGTATAAAAACGTGTACATAGGCATATGTATGTGTGTGTTTCCGGGAAGGGAGGAAACAAACAATAGCCTTCATAATTTTAATAAAAGCTGCTATTTAGAACATATGAAAGTTTACTGTTTTTACAGAAGCTTAAATATCTTTAGTGAGCCTTTATAAAATGTGTCCTGCCTCATGGTCTTTAAATCTGACAGCAGCTGGCGATATACATTTTCTGGGTGATGATCCATGTTGATGCAGCTGTTGCCATAGTAACACTGGCTGAAGCATCTACTTCAGGTTCAACTAGTTGAGCATGGCTCTTTCCCTTAAATGAGTACCAATGGCCTATAACTTTTAATAATGAGTACCTACCATCTAGATTGCCAGTGAAAATAAAATCGAATTTAAACTCTGTAAAAGTTTGGGAGAGAAGATAATTTTCAACTGCACAAATAGTGAACTCATATCCATCCATCCGAAGGCATAGTTCTAAAAATGACTAGTGTTTCAGAAAATCGAGGGCTTGTGCTCCAAAGGAAGGAAGTCTGCGTTGGAAAACATACATCTGTCTACAGTATAACTACAATAAGTCTCTGATGTACTTTCACTGATTTCATTTGGTTGTGGGTGAGTTCTCATCCATCTGCACTTCTGTACTCTTCTTATCAAAGCCTGAAAAACTTCTTAGGTTGTAATATGGTTAGAAGTTTCTTTATTGATAGGACAATATTAAATGTTCAGCAATCAGTATTAAAGGGGAGTTAGGGTTTCTATTAGCCTTATTAAGTTACCTATTCTATTTTATAAAAACTAAAATGATAAAATTTGTTATTATATAATTTGTTCACATCCATCTTTCAACATTTAAAAAAAAACACTTCCCATTTGAAGCATAAACTTACATGTACCTGACTTCTTAGAGTTTTGTGTTTTCAACTTTCCAATGTGAATTACTTTACTCCACATTTAAACATAAATTGAAATAGAAGAACAGCTTCTTCATTTTTTCCTTTCTTTCAAAGGGAAGAGAGACAAAGCAACTTACGTATGTTTGAATTTAGAAACTTACAGGATATCTCTCCTTTTTGATGGTGGTTATGTAACTTTTGCCTTAAGAACAGACATCCTTTATTTTCTGTCTATGGAAATACATTATCTTGGTTTTTAAACTTTCTTGCATGCCCTCTGCATGTTATGTATGCATGTCAGTTACAAAAATACCATTATATCTTTAAAAAGTCATGTTGGAAATTTACTAAGGAGAAAGGAAAAAGAAGTTTAAAAAAAAAGGAAGCAAACCAACAAGACAGCTAACTATGGTGTAATCTATTTCTACTTGCTCCCCAAATGACCTTGGTTGAATTCCAATCCTTTTCTAATCCAGTCACTCCAAATTGGATCCACTTGTCTTTCTCATTAATGACTGAATCTTTCTTGCCACTATGAACTTTGCTCACTTCAACCATAGGAAATACAACCAGCATCTAAGCCCAGTGACAGCACTCAGCCTTCTGTTACAAACACTATACATTTTAATTTATGAAGATGATATGGCATGTTTATCATATCTCCATAATTATAAAAATAGAAAATTAGCTAATGTCTGAGAAACTTCTTTCTTAAGTAACAATGAATTTATTATACATTTCACAGACATGGGACTGAGTATAGAGCCTGTTTGCACTAGATGCTCCCCTGCTGGCCTGGAAGCAGGCAAGAACCAAACCAGTTTCCTTTCTCTTCTCCTTCCCCAAATAATTTTGCTTTGGGGGCCACACAGAGAAAACCTGGAAGTCAGCTGTTAAGGGGAGGCTGAATGGGTGGAATGATGGGCCCAGCGCCCCAGTGCAGTTCTCAGTTTTACGTTTTACATAATCTATTGAATTTCTGTACAATATATTCTTTGAAGAAAAAACATGGTTCTTAAAAAAATTTAAAAATTTGGAAACCACATTAGATGATTCCTTTCCAAATGCTACTATGAGTTCATAACAATCTATCCGTTTACACTAGGCTGTGATCCAAAAATGGGTGCATTTGGATAATTTGAAATTAATAAAATGAGTAACAATGTCAGTTCCGATGTTGGTCCCTCTGACCTCAAATGCATGACAACATAAGGGCTACTAGATACGCCCTCATAATTATCAGCTGATATTAATGAGGTAGTTATAGTAATAAGTATATAATCATGGCCTTGATCACATAAGATCAGGGTATAAATAAGATACCCTATGTATATTGTTATATGTCATAAAACAATGTCTAGATAGTTCATAAAGAGCTTTAACAATTGATGTTAATGAACTAAATAGAATTTGCGGAATTTCATAAGTACCCTCGTGTTGGAATATTCATGTGTCTTGCAGACTTAACGACCTCCTCAAACTTCTCCATACTTTCTTCAATAGCACAGTTAATATTCTTCTTGCTAAAGGGTTCAGAGGCAGCACCAAAAACAGAGATCTCAGTGGCTCCTGCAGCAACCTGAAAAATACAAATCAAAGGCCAAAGCTAGTAATTCCAAAAACATAAACAAGAGCAGCAGAAGCAATGTTAACTACTCTATAAAGGGATACTTGAATTCTTTAACATTCTCCTTAAAATTTAAAGTTAGATTTCTCTCAACTTGCTGCATACACCCTTTTGAAATGTAAAAATATTTTATGATAGCACAATAATTCCACAAACTACAACACTTATAAATCACAGAATATACAATGATGATGTTCCAATTTAATCTTGCCTTTCCTAAAAGTTATCCTCAGCAATATTTTAACCTTAATTATGGAAAATACTAGCACCCCAATGAAACCTCTTGATATCTATGGAAAACTTTATTTTTACCCAATTATTAAAATTGAGGCTAGTAAATGCTTTGTTTTTCTTCTCTTCTTACCATCCAACAGGAAAATATTTTTCCAAGTCATCATTTAGATTTTGCTCCAAATTTTCTCCCTATCTCTTAATCTCACTTCCACTGTTTCATACCTTGACTGTGACAACCAAACTCTTGCATGTCTTAAGACCTTAATCCTCTTGCCAGTCTTCAAATCCAAAATGTCGACCTAATCAATTCTCCCTTTTGCCCCTTTGGCCATCTTCTCTCTTCCCTCCAGGCTTCCCAGTGCTTGTTTTCAACGTCAAGCCTCCTAGTTTTCCAGCTGGATTTTTAAGACTTTCTATTAATATATCTCTAGCACTGTATCTAGATTCCTCTTTCTCTCTGATACCCTATTAATACATTAAGAAAAAAAATCCCATCATCTCTCCTCCAACATTAAAAAAAAAAAAATACTGGTTTCCACTCTTCCATCCAAAATAAATTTTAACCTTTAAAATTAAAATTCTGTGGATAAACAAGTTCCTACTGTATAGCACAGGGAGCTATATTCAGTATCTTATGATAAACCATAATGGAAAAGAATATTAAAAAAGAACATATATATATATATATATATATATATATATATATATATATATAACTGAATCACTTGGCTGTACAGCAGAAATTAACACAACATTGTAAATCAACTATACTTCACTTTTTAAAATTTTTTTTTTTAATTTAACTAAATTAAAGTACTATTTATTGGACACCTACTATGTGCTGGTGTTGTATTTTGCATGCCCTATTTCTAATCCACAAACAATCTTGTAAATGAGGTATTATTATGGCGATTTTACAGATGAGAAAACTGCGGCTCAAAGAGGCTAAAACACTAATAGGAGGTCCCAAGGCTAGTAAAAGTTCTGGGGCCATGTTTCAAACACAGGCTTGCTTGACTCCCAAGCCAAGGTTTCTCCTATTACTTTCTAAGCTACCCTGAGGGTATACTCTCATATCTTTCTCAAGGTGGTTACATTCCCAACTTCTTTAGGACTGGATGACAGCAATATTATAATTTCTTAAAAGGCCTCTGTCTTTCTTTACAATGTGATAAAATTTGTATTAATTCAAATAAAAGAAAAGTGGTTTCACAAGATACACTAACAGGTGATACGCCAACTAGCACCCACAATTTCAACTTCATGCAACCCAGTCACAAATACAAAAGTGAAAAATATCCATTAACACCAAAAATAGCTGCTGCTCAACTTTTACAATACAGCCATGTAAGCATAACACCTCAAGCCTTTACTTAAAACTACACTGATTCTTCTAGTATGTGTAATTACAAAAGCTTCTTGGCATATAAATTCCCAAGGCACATAGGATTGGAAGAAACAAACCGGAAGACAAATAAGGAAAGTTGGTAGAGGCAATTCCAAAGACAGTGATTAGCTCCATGTAGAGGGCAGGAACAACAGCAACCTCAGAAAAAGTGACAAAATAATTATCCACTACAATAATATTAATAATTATAATATCGTATTGGGAAATCTTTGTTATATTTTGTATTCCTTGTTTAAGTGGGGAGCGCAAAATATACTTTCAAAAGAATTTCATCAAAATGGGTAATTGTATTTCTGTGTTTTAATTCTTGAATGGTTGGACTGGAAGAGCCATTATGTAGAGCATTTTAGTCTCAACAATGCCACAAGGTCACTGATCTCCATGTACCTGCATTACGGGTATTAGTGATAGTATTTATGCAGGATAACAAGGGAGTCACATATCACACCAATTTAACTTTGAAAAGGTCTTTACAACAAGAAGCATATCAGTTTTAGAAAAATTAGTAGCACACTTACAGCACGGTGGAAACCCTGAAGATTAGGAGTAAGGACAGGATATCGAATTCCTGGATATTGACGAATGCCCTTCATCACTTCAGTGTGATCTGCCATCTTAAACACATAATAGTTATACAGAGATATGGGACTTGGAATATTCTATCAAGCATGTTTTTAGTTTTTCAGGAGGTTATAATAATACAGGCAATTATATTCTATCAATTCCTTTTTGAAAGAGCAAAACCATGCCAGATAAGTAGTTCTCACTGTCATAAATACATAATAACTAGATCTGGGTGTAACATCCTCACATAACAGGATCTGGATAAGTGACTGATTACAGGCAGTCAGGAATTCTGAACTCTGGTGTTTTCACTTGACTGATCTTTATTCTCTTCCTTTCATTTTATGGTCAAGACTCCAATACCCCTGATAGTGGGAAGAGTTTGAAAGGCCATAGGCTGTACATTTACCTTCCACATGAAAATTTTACATCCAAATAATTTTTAACATATGAAATTTTACAATATTTAGCAAAGCGTAAATTACACATGTCCATTAGAAGAATTTAACAAGGCTGAGACCCTAGTATATTATTGGTTTTAGTTAGTAACAGTCATAATGCTTTACGTAGTTCTACCCTTGAGTTACTATTTGTTCTTATAACGTGAACAAATAAATACAATGGAGCACACAGCAGGAAACTCATCCTACAAAGACTTTATTTTGTATATTTTCTATGAATCTATTAAAAAAAAGCCAACTTTGAATTAAAATATCAAATTTACCAGTTTGCTATAAAGTCTATAATTTAGCCTCCTAGAGCAATAACTGATGATCAAATCCCATAATCATCACATAGAGAAATTACCATTGACATAACCATGAGCTTTGCATATTGAAGAATAATAAATTATGGCATGAATAATAAATATAAGGAATAATATATAAACAATGAAAAGTATACGAAATGAACGTGGAGAAAGCTGTAAAAACATGCACCAAACCAAACTTTGTATCTTCAGTATGGGAACGGTTGAGGGAAGACTTGTTTTTTCTCTATATACCTTGACTTGTTAAAATAAGCATGTACTGTTTTTAATTTAAAAGGAAATAAAAGTAAATTAGAGTATAAATGCTTTTATTAGCATAGCTACACATTTTTTTTTAAATGTGAAATGTTACAATATTTACTCTTACTGGTCCATTGGTCTTATTGACTCTGAGTTAAATGCCAGTAGAATTCAATTTAATACTTTCAATGATTATTATTTGGAATAATTAAATGAATTTTTTAATACATTTTAAATTTAAAATTAAATATCAAAGATGCAAAAAAGCACTTCCCACTGACTGCCATCATGCCTTGTTGACATTTAAGCTTTCATGTTTCATTCAATCCAAACACATTTAATTCTGTCTAAAATTTCATTCTTGTTCACTTAATTCTTAGAGATCACACTCACCATTGCCCACCCCATAGCTGCATCCTTCACAAAGACCATCCACCACAGACATCTACGATGCATAAAAGCCAAAGCTTATTTTATTCTAAGCCTATTTCACTTTAACCCAGAGGTTTATTGAACATTAACTGTGTCCAAAGCCCTATGCTAGGCCCTGTGGGAAATATAAACACTGGAAAGTAACGTCCTTGCACTGAGTAATTTGCAATATAGTTGGGGAGATCAAAGAGATGCACTAGGAAAGTTAACAATTCAAAAAAATATACTGGTTGTGAACAAGAGCACAGTTTATAAGAGTTCAGCATGGGGAAAGGTTGGCAGGGCCTATACTAATCTAGGAAAGTTTAGAGGAATATACGGGATAAGAACTACAGTCCCTAATATGACATAATGACAATTTTTTTAAATGGCCACAGCAGTATTTCCAATCCCACGTGTTCTTCCAAAACCTCACCGATCTCCATCAAGAAATGGATGCTATTTATCATCCGCTTGAACCTAGGCAGGCTTGTGATTGCTCCAACCAATAGAGCATAGCAAAAATAATGCCACGTGAATTATGAGGCTAGCTTGCGAAAAAGGATAGAGCTTCTATATGGCTTTCTCCTTGGGGGCAGCCACTATGGGAAAGTCAGCTGATCTGCTCTGAGAAAAACTAGCTCCTGCACAACAGCCACAGGAAGAGGCCCACATGGAGAGCCCCATGTGAAGAGGAGGTGAGCCCCCAGCCAACAGTCAACACTAATCCTAATCCTAACATTAACCCTAACCCTAACCCTTAAACTTGTGATTGAAGGAGCTCCAGATGATTCAGCCTGAGGCCCCAGACTTTGTGTACCAGAGACAACTTTGCTCCTGTACCCTATTCAAATTCTGACCCTCAGATTTGATGAGCATGGCAAATGTTTATTGACACCACTAAATTATCAGATAGGGCTTCCCTGGTGACGCAGTGGTTGAGAATCTGCCTGCCAATGCAGGGGACACGGGTTCGAGCCCTGGTTTGGGAAGATCCCACATGCCGCGGAGCAGCTGGGCCCGTGAGCCACAACTACTGAGCCTGCGCGTCTGGAGCCTGTGCTCCGCAACAAGAGAGGCCGCGACAGTGAGAGGCCTGCGCACCGCGATGAAGAGTGGCCCCCGCTTGCCGCAACTGGAGAAAGCTCTCGCACAGAAACGAAGACCCAACACAGCCAAAAATAAATAAATAAATAAATAATTAATTAATTAAAAAAATTCTCAGATAATTCATTACAAAGCCATAAAGGCTGAAACACGGAAAAATCAATAGGGTTGGAAAAGAGGAAGAGGTGGGTGTAGCAGTAGGAATACACTATCCGGCTAGAAAAGATTATTGGTAAACAATCAAGAAATAGATTATAAATTAAGACAGGGGGTCACACACTGTGATGTGTCTTGAGTTAGGTTCACATTATTCTAAAAATTCAGGATTTATTGTGAAGACAATAGAAAGCCATGAAGAGTGGGTGCTGAATTAGCAAGGGAAGACTGGGATAGATGCAGTATTTTAGAAAGATTAACTTGGGAGAGGCGCAGAGGGCAGTCAAGAGAAAAGAGAGGCAATTCTCAGGTAATGGTGAGGATGCAGCCTGTGACAAGTTCCACTGCAGAGAAATGACACTGGGAATGGAACTACCAGAGAAAAATTAATAGGACACAGTGGCTGGTAGTATAAGGAAGGTGACTTTACTCAAAAATGTAATCCTCACTCTTTTATAACTTCTTTTTAAAATAGTTAACATTTATGCAGATTTCAACACAGTTCTTGATTATATATCACGAGTTTAGCCTTTGTGTCTGAGGCTAGAGTGTGAGCTCTGTCTCTCTGTCTCTGTCTCTCTGTGTCTCTCTCTCTCACACACATGTTATATGCAAACATGCACTCACAAATTATCATAAAAAATTTAGAGCACTTATTCCTAATTTCAATCAGAAAGACAAGTAAAGTTACTGCTAGTTTTAGGACACTGTAATGAAATCTAAAACACTCTTACTAGAGAATAATGTTCATTGATATTACTAATACTCATGTCTAACTAAACACAGTATGTTTATTTATGAGACACATTTACATTAACATGATAACAGAAATCAATAAAGAGTGCTTCTCAAACCAATATGCAGTTAGAGAATAAGGTATGGCAGTGTATCACAGCATGAAGGAGACAAGACAAATTTTAATCTTCAAGAAATATAGGTCATATTAACCTGTAAGTGATTATTTCACTCGATATGTAGTTTAACAAAAATCTTGAATCATTATGTAGAAATTTATGTAATTAAACTGTGACTTAATATATATTTCAATCAGCAGAACTAGAAAATAAGCAGAGATGACAGTAATCAAATTCCCAGGTCATGAAAGCTAAACTTTGATAATCATTGAAGATATCTTAATGAAATTATGATAAATACATTAATTAGAATCCAACAAATCAGAACAGTTTCCTTTTTTAAAAACAACCACACTATAATGAGGTCATTTAAGACATAATAATATTCTGTCTAAATTTGGTCAATAAAGACAATTATGTAAAGAGCTTTAGGAAATCATGATAGGATGTAATTTTATTACAGTGAATAAAATAGAGCAGGTTTCAATTAAAGGTATAAAATCCTTGTTTTACTTTATTTTTTTACTCAGAGAGTTTATATTATACTTCAATCTTGATGTTATTTTATTGTCTAAAGTTTAACTATTAGTCAAACAATAATAGAACTATTCCTTTACAGTACTATTTTGACATCTTAACAAAATCTTTCTACATCTGGTTTGAATTAACATATTTTTAAGATTTTGCTGTAACTTTTCATTTAAGATCATAAAAATTCCCATTATTTGGTTAGTAACAGGATTTGCCATCATCTGGCCACAGTGTGTGAATGGCCATGCCTACCTAGCCAATCAAACAGGCTATACCATGGTGAATCAATTGTTCTAGGTATCCAAATTTTGATATGGATTCAAATAGTCACAATAATTGTGCAACAATTTGCAAGCATCTTAAAGATATGCAAAAATCACAAAAATTAGAATGTAATTTTTAGAGCTTTTATTTAGAGCTTTTATTTTACTTGCTACTAACTCTATCATGGGGTGATTATATTTGGACACACCACATTACACATATTTAGACATTTTACTAATACTTTGTCATCTGAATACAATAATCTCTCCTAAATATTTATGCTTTCAATGTGTTCTCCAGACAACAGCAATGGCTAAAATATAGTTTAAGCATTGTTAAGTGCTCATTCGAATTCCCTGAGATTATTGGAATTTCAAAATAATGCATATGAGTATATATTTTACAAATAGACTATAAAATGTGTCATTGGTGGATACAAAAGCTAATTTTAAAATATCGTGAGACCTTAAAATGTCCTTCAATGTTTGGATATTGAATATTGACTCATTTCAACATTTTATACACTTATAATATATCTAACATTTCGGCATTAAAAAATGAAGCAGAGGTAGTCCATATAATATAACACACAGGCTAGTGGTGGGAAATGTGTGTGTATGTGTGTGTGTGTACATACCAAAAATACAAAATAATACAAATGCCATGTGATCTGAAGTTCTATGAAGCAGGTAAGGAAGTATTTTTCTTTGCAACCTAAAGTAGAATAATGACAAATATTTAAGCTAACCCTTATCTAGGCCAAATGTAAATAACTCAGGGGCCTGTTTTTTAAAGGAGCAAAATATTCATAGAGTTTAATGGAGCAAGACTATTCATAAAGTATGATATTATTAAAAAATAGTCATAAAGCACAAGTATTCATATATTATATATGCAAATATAATTTCTATGATAAATTATACTCTAGTATACTATAAAAAGAAAGGGTTTAATAAGCCCAAACTTAAAACATAATTGTTTATTAAAATTCTCCACATAATTATGGAGTGAGATATTCTATAGAAATTAATTTTAAATTCATACCCTTCTTTCATTTTCAAGTCCAGTGAAATGAAAAGTAAAAGTATCTATTACCCTTTACCTCTCTTCTGAATAACAGTTGATAGAGAAAACAGAATATTCATTGAGTAAATTTTGTTCAGTTCCAACTGAATATATGTTGTGTGAGATGTTCATTTAGAATCTAATCACTGATGAACATTTTTTTTTCCTTTTCCCAGAACAAGTATAATTACAAAGATATCACATTGTACAGGTCATTAAGTTCCAGAGGTGCATTTACTATAAATTTTTTATGTGAAAGTCTCACACACGTGTATGACACATAAAACTTTTACCTTTATTATTTTAACTCAGTAAGAGTGAGTCAATAAGAAGAATGCAAACTTCCTGAGAGGAGCTGAGTTGTTTTGCATCACCAAAGAAATTATTCAATACATCATGGTGGCTCTGGTGAGGCAACTGTATTGTGTGATGGAGTAGAATTACTCAGAGTTGAAGTTAGCACTGTTTTTAAATGGCAAATGTGTTTAGAGTAGAATCTAAAATCCATGTAAGTAGAATCTAAAATCCATGTAATCTAAAATCCAGGTAAGATACTCCATCTTTACAGTAATATCTGTAAAGTTGTATAACTTGACCACCTCTTTTACCACTGGATCTTGCAACCTAAATATAAAACTCTGCTTTGTTTCCTCTTCTCTCTGCCTTGGTCCAGTCAATATGACCAAGTCAAGCATCATCAATGGGCGAGCTTTACCCACTTTTCCTTCCTTCCCTCCACTCACCTGCTAAAGCGCTCAAATTACTTCCCTCTCTTGCCATCTAACAAGAGTCCTTCTCCTGATTCTTTCCCATGATGTATGAAGGAGAAGGAGGAAGGTGAGAAGTGGTAAGAAAAAGAGAACAAGATAGCCAGAAAAATTTAAGTAATCTAGAGAGTCATGATGTTGGAGAGGGACAGGATGGGTTTGGGAGCTTTGTTTTGGTGGCAAGATTATTTTACTGCTCTGGAGCAGTGAAGAAGTGTGAGAAGAGAAGACAAAAGGACAATTACACAAAGTGTTGCTCTAATCTAATCTATAGAGTGAGTCTCCTGTAATGGTCTTCAAGTAATGCACATAAAGATGGGAAGACCATTTAATTCATTTAGGTTGCCATATTATATTTCTTTTTTTTTTAATATTTTATTTTATATTGGAGTATAGTTGATTTACAATGTTGTGTTAGTTTCAAGTGTACAGCAAAGTGATTCAGTTATACATATACATATATCTATTCTTTTTCAAATCCTTTTCCCATTTAGGTTATTACAGAATATAGAGTATAGTTCCCTGTGCTATACAGTAGATCCTTGTTGATCATCTATTTTATATATAGTAGTGTGTATATGTTAATCCCAAACTCTTAATTTTCCTTATGTGTAAATCCAGGCACAGACTTTGCTACTTGGGAGAATTCACAATGCTGTGCTCTCCAAGAATATTGGTGTAAATATTCTCATATATTTAATATCTATAAAATATATTATATAACATAAAATAGAGTACTCAACTGTACCTCCTACTAAAAGTGTCACTCTAGAGTTAAGCCAAGAGTCCTGTGATATCTGGCACCAGAGGTATGTAAATATTTGAGGAAAAACAAGTTTCAAAATATACAGAGCCAGAAGCTAGTCTACAGAAAATTGTTCCAAACATCACATCTGTAAAACTGTAAGTGAATGAATCAGTTGGCATCAATGTCAAATTAAATGGAAGTCCTTTCTTATCAGAAATATATTCAATATACAGTATATACAATTATAAATAAAGTGTTCATATTTTTGCTTTTATTTTTTATGAAAATCACATAGAATAGAATATATATATCAAAATTCTTCACTGGGAAGGACAAAAAACTACAGTAATTCTTCTAAAACAATATATCTGTGTATAAGGTTACACATCACAAAGTATTAGATTGCATCTTAGCATGACATTACAAATAATGAATTATTAAACTGAAATACACCCTCCTAACCTCTCAATAATAAAAAAAAAAATCTTGATCAATGGTGCAAGAGAAAAGACAGTCTTTCTTAATGAGATATCATTCCTTCTTTTTTCAGCTAGTCAATTTATGTCATCCTCCAATATTCACAATATTCAACTCAAAAACTCCTCTTATAAGACATTCTCAACAACCAGCTTGATTTCCACATCTGTTTACCGCCATAGTTCTCTGTGTGTGTATATCTATCCATCTATCTATCTATCTATCTATCTATCTATTTATAGTTACCCTTATCAAATTTTGTATAATTTATACTGATTTATGTAACTTTCTCCCTAACTAAATTATTAGCTCCTTGAAGACTTCACTCAAAAGAGACATTTAATAAAGCTTGTCGAATTGAACTGAAATCTCTCCTCCTTGCCCTTTATTCTAGTTTGCATTCAATTTGAGTTCAATCCACTTTGAATCATGATTCTTTTTCTCCACTAATTCTAAGATTTTATTATTAATAATGATGGTTACAATGATAAAAGCAAACATTTACTTTATGCTGGTCTACATGGCAGGTCTCTATGTGTTGAGTCCTTTACGTGCATTATCTCTTCAAACATTTTTAACCACCCAATGAGAGGGACAGTTTCTGTAGAAGAAGAAGTAGACAGAGATGGAAAGGATGAGGAGAATCACCCAGTGAGTGGGGGAGGGGGAACGGGACCCAGGTCTGTCTGACTGTAAAGCACACTCTCTAATTCCTCTTTGTTAAGCACATCCTCCATACTGTCTAAATATCTTCTCTCTCCTCATCTTAGTCATTGCTCAAGATTTTTTGCACCACAATATCAAGGGAAGAATTCCTAGAAAGATCCCATCCTCAGGCTGAACAGTTTTGAGAGTATGTGTTTTCATCAAACCCAGTGTCTCCCAAACTGGATTGATCATCAAAACTATTTAAGGTTCTTCTAAAAAAAAAAACAAAAAAAAAACAGATTCCTTGGGATCATCAGTACAGATTCTATTCTGTTCAGCTGAAGGACCCAGGAATTTGTTGTTCCTAAAACTTCTCAGAAGATGTCAGACATCAACAAATCTGGGAATCGTGGTTTCAGTCACAAAGGCCACCAGTTAGGGTGGAGGGAGGTCAAATCAATGCATCCAAGCCCACCCATACCTGCTTCAAGATGGGACACCTCATTTTATTTTTATTCAGAGATAAATCCAGATTTTGTGGATCTGAAATTATTGCTATTTGGAAGGGAGCCTTTAAAAAAAAAAAAAAAAAACTCAAAAATCTCTAACTTTTGTAAATTTTACTGAAACACATGACCAGGTGAGCACATTGCTAGGGCCCCATCCAGGGTCTTGGGAGGAAATTATACAAATATTTTGTGGTAATTTTCCTGTCTGTATTGTATATTGAGGTTCTAAATAAAGTTTCATCCAGGGTGAAAAAAGTTCCATTGATTAAAAAAATAATAATAACATTTCAGAGACTCCAAGCCTGTTTGAAATTTCCTACCTCGCTCTTAGTCATATCATCAAGATAGTTAAGAATCTATCTGAAATAAAGATCCATGGTGTCTACAGTATTTCTTTTCCTTACCATTTGAGTTCAGTTTGGCATGTCTTATTCTTGGTATATCCATAATATTTCTGGGTATATTTATTTTTATAAAGTCTCTGCTAAATAAACCACCTTAAATTTTGCCAGGAAATAGAGTTATCCTCATGGACCTATAACCTCACTAATACACTGTGCTGAATAGTTTTTTTTTAAATATATTTGAAGGATTTTTTTTACCCCACCATCACCCAGGACAGCATTCAGATCTCTTCAAAATGAGCAGACAATATCAGAAGGTGTTTGCATACTATCTCCACTGGCTAGATGATATCTCCCTTATGGTAATACTTTTCCTTATGCAGCAGGAAGGATGGATACAGGACGTGTCATTTCTTCAACACATGCCACAGATTACTATACAAATGTAAATAATGTGGTTTCAGAACCTATAACTCAAAACTCAATTTGAGCAGAAACTCCTCTTAAAGGTAACACATTCGTAAATTCAGCCATGAGAACAAAAAATGGGACTAAGCACCCTTCCTGACAGCCATAAGTGAAAACGCTCTACCCAGCCATGAATAGCTTATAGCCTGGGTACTCTAACCCTGTCTCATTCACAGACTCTTTCCACAAACCCCATATATCTTAACCTCAGTAGCACAGAGGAAATCTTGGTCTGCTTGAAGAAGTAAGACAGTTTTAATAAATCACAGTCTTACAATAATAAACACAGGAAATCTCTGGAAAATTGAACATCTAGTTTGTTTTTTTTTTTTTTTCTACCCAGTACCCTGTCTTGGCTGCCACTGCTAAAATGGTCTGACACCATACTCACAAAACTTCTTAAGTCCAGAAGCCTAAAAACTAATTTGGGCTGGTGTATAATTTCCTGTGCTTCCTTATTTAACATTACCTTTGTGTTCTAAGGGCCTCTGTACCGCCCTCTATGGGAAGGAATGCGCAGGCTTCTCAGGAGTGACCCAAGGAAGTAGCATACATGACCCACACTCTTTTACTGTGAAACCTGCAAGCCATTTTCATCATAATCTATTAATGTCTACAAATATTCATTTTTAAATTATAAAATAAACCCAGTCTACCCAATGGATTTGTGGGTTATACACTGGGAGACCAATGTTCCAGACAGAGAAACCAGAGTCATCTTATTCAATAACGTTTCCCGTTTCCTAAGGCAAACATAACAAATATGCATTAGTGATTCTTTGTTCGGGTCAATGCCTTTGGTGACCACCCTCCTGGTCGTCCCATGTCAAAACAATCATGTTCCCAACATGACTCTGAAGTAGGGGCAAGAAGTCTCAAAGCTCCCAGTATAATTTTCTTTCCATTCAACTGTGTTGCCTCTCATATATCATGCCTTTGTGTTTGTTAATAACACTGTCAACAGTGTTATTTCTCATGCATGGGAGCAGAAGTGACTTTTAAAATACTGTGTCTAATTGTATTCATTCTCAATGACTGTAAATGGACTTTCCCCTCTATACTTACACTTCCTTCTGGAAGCCCCCCTGCCCACAGTGGAGAGCTGCGCTGGTGAGCAGAGGGGAAGCTTGGGAGGTTTGAGGCAGACCATCTCACTGGCAATAAGAGAGCGCTGTAGCAAAAAAGTTCTTGTTATGCTGGCAAGCAATGCAGTCACAATAGCCTGTAAGATCTAACTGCAATGATTTGACATCATATGGCTCTGAAGAGCTCTGTCTGGCTAAGCAGTACAGAAGACAAAACTTGAAAAGCCTGGACAGACAACCTCTTAAAGATAAACTGTTTAACATATTTGGATTCCTAGGTTCTATTTTATGACAGCTCATTTACAGATATTCACGTGATTTTATAACCCTATTATATGAGTCAATTTTTTTTTTTAGTGATTTCATTCTCATTACCCATTTTAACTTTACAATTGGGTCATTATACAGATATTGCTATCAACCACACATTATTCAATTTTTGAGCCCAAAAAAGAGTTCAATGCAGTGTTTAACAGAGACACAATAAAAGCAGTGAATGGGTGAATAAATGAATGGAAAGAATCCAAGGCATAAAGGATGAAAATACTTTGCCAAATCATATCAGAAATAAGTAAGAATCAGGTCTCAGATTTTCTGTCAGAAAATGTGTATGTTGTTATTTCTAACCAGATACAATGATGTCACTGAAAGCTCAGGAAACCTACAACCTGGAGGACTTGTGAAGAAATAACTATTTTGGGATTACTAAGAAATATGTTTCTTACTATATACTATAAGCTGAATTCAATACATGATGCATCAGTCTTGACTAAGAACAGTGTTAAAATTTCTTGATAGTCCCACATCACAGCAGTACAAGGTCTGGAGTAAGTAATATTAACGCTCTCAAGTTGTTAGTGTGAATTTGCTTCAATATGTTGATATTTCAAAGAGTACTTAATTTAGTTTATAAAGCAAACAGGAATGTGAGTGCCTAGAACAATTAAAGCAGCTCAGTTATAACCTCTGAACTTTTGCCTTTACAAATTTGAAGTTATCCGAGATATTTATAAAATGAACAGCATTCTTCAAAAGAATGTCCTATACATTGACAATGAACAAATAGCTAAAATTCATAGATGTTACAAAATATTATTCTAAAAATATATTTCCAATCAGCCTTTAATTTGATAAATTGGGTATTCAGGATAAATGAGTTTGGATAAAAATTTTTAAGTATAAGAATGTAAATGTTTTATATTTACTCTAAGTGAAAAAATTATACATTTGTATTCCTTTTATTTTATCAAATATGGAAGAAGTGAAATGTTAGCATATATATGTCTCATTAATGTGTCAGTTTGAAATATAAAACTAACCC
This sequence comes from Balaenoptera acutorostrata, assembly GCF_949987535.1. Lineage (NCBI taxonomy): Eukaryota > Metazoa > Chordata > Mammalia > Artiodactyla > Balaenopteridae > Balaenoptera > Balaenoptera acutorostrata. Next base: position 64,153,841 of record NC_080073.1, on the reverse strand, counting down.
ATTGCTTAATATTATTTTTGGAATGTAATGTTACTTCTAGCATTCAGATTTATCTAATTTCCTATGTTTACTATTCCATATGACTCCTAGAGAACTTTCCAGCAATTTAACCAGGCAATATTAGATCAGTGTGCATGTAGTGTGTGTGTGTGTCTGTCTGTCTGTGTGTATATCTAAAAATTAGGAAAAAATACTTTATTTTTATTTTAAAAAATTAACTGGAATCATAATTCTTTATAAACATATCAACAAAACATGTCTTTTAAAACCATAATCAATTTAAAAATAATTAGTATATGTTTCATTTTCAGTGTTCAACGTACAAGTATCGTGAATTCTTAAAAACAAGTGATGCCTGGCATACTTAAAACTTATGATCGAAACAGTCCACATTTAATCTTAACACTTTAAACTTTAAACCTGGTTTTCACTAATGGCTGTGATTCTTCCCGTGAGAGTCATAACCGTGGCACCCAGGAAATACTTTAGTTCCTTGGAGTCTGGTCCACAGGACAAACTCTGCTTCTCTTAAAGTGGATTGCATGTTAAGTGGCTTAGTCAGGAGTTATATTAATGGAATTAGTTTATAGTAAAATAAGATTGATAAACTAATCAGCATAATGCAGAAAATGCCATTAAAAAGTTAGAATCAAGTCTTTCTGTGCCAAACTGTACTCTATTCAGCTTTTATGCAATTGTATTATATGCACGACCTTTCAAACTGTCGCTGCATACTGATAATTCATGGTCCAATTTTAATGAGATATAAAAATGGAATTTTCATATGATCAAAATGCCTTTAAAAGTTTCTTTCTTTCATGGTTAAACTTAGAGAAAAATTGATAAACAATATAATTGAATAAAAAGTGAGATAAAGTATTTTATTTGAACATTTTTGGTACACTTCATAAATCTAAGAACCAAAAAAACCAAATTTTTAGTCAAAATGTAATTGATCAGATTAAGCAATTAGAAAAGCAGTGCATGCTGAGCATAGTAAATCTTTGAGTAGAATCATAGTTTTTGGCTTCATAAGGAAAAAAAGTCTAAAAAAATATTGAATTATACCCTACGATGTGAAAAAAAAATAAGAAAATCTAGCCAGTAGAATTGTGACATTATTGTTTTTCATTATAAGCTTTGCTTTTTGCTTTGCACACAGAAGTGAAATTACATCTTAGGTCGAGAATAAGTTACTGTTGAATGCCAAGTAATATGTACAGTGCTAGCAACTCATTTTTTTTCCAATTTTGTTCCAAAGTATAACCTTAAACAAGTTCAAAAAAAAAAAAAATGTAGTGCTCACAATCCTAATAAAAAGAAGAAAACATTTTCATATTTCCATGTTCTTTTCTGAGAGAGACAAAGATGTTTTAAAAATCCGTGACTAGGGCTTCCCTGGTGGCGCAGTGGTTGAGAATCCGCCTGCCAATGCAGGGGACACGGGTTCGAGCCCTGGTCTGGGAGGATCCCACATGCCGCGGAGCAACTAGGCCCGTGAGCCACAATTACTGAGCCTGCGCATCTGGAGCCTGTGCTCCGCAACGAGAGAGCCCGCGATAGTGAGAGGCCCGCGCACCGCGATGAAGAGTGGCCCCCGCTTGCCACAACTAGAGAAAGCCCTCGCACAGAAACGAAGACCCAACACAGCCATAAATAAATAAATAAATAAATATTTATAAAAAAAAAATCTTTAAAAAAAAAAAAAAAAAAATCCGTGACTATGCTTTAGGCAATTTGCATGCCCTCTGTGATAACAGTAGCAATGACGTAATTGAAGGATGGAACCACTCTAAAATATTGCATTTCAGGTTAATCACTCAAATAACAACCTGACTCCCATGTGAGGCAACACAATTGTATATAGGGAGTGGATAGGAGTCAGGTAAACTTTAGCAGCCCCGAGAGTACTAAAATATCTATTATTTTTTTTGGAATTTGGGGGTTTCACAATGCAGAACCCGCTTTTCTACCAGCTGTATTTATTCTTTAATTATCAGTAAGAAAAAGCACATGTAGAACTAGATTAATTACTAGATCATTTTAAAAGACATAAGTGTCACAGATTAGAAAAATGGCTCCAATGATATCTCCCCACCCATGTGTTCCTCTACAACACCCCTCCCCATTCTAGAGGTGGCATGGATCCCCTCCCTTTGAAACTGGGTGGCTTTGTAACTACATCAGCTAATATGGTATGGAAAAGTTATGCTAGAAAATTTATAAGGCTTGGCTATAAAAGGCATACCATGTTTGCTTGTCTCTTGGAACACTTACCTTTGCAACTCTAAATCACCATGTGATATCCAAACTAGCCTATCTGGATGAAAGGACTCCTGTAACCCCACGAAATGGGAATTGTGGTCTTGTAAATTTCACCAGGCTCCTCTCTGGGCCGATGGCAGAGGGCAACTCCTCTGGGATGAGACTCGAAGAAGATGAAATTACCCTGCCAAGGACACTGTGCCTTATAAGCAAAAGAATTCCAGGGCTCTCCCCAAAAGCTCTCCACACCAGTTCTTCCACTTTCTCTCTCCTCCAATCACACTCTCTCACACACACACACACACACACTCAACATCTCTGCCAAATTACCCCCTTCCTTGCCTCTTCACACACCCATCCCCCTCAAAAAGAGCAGAACAAGAAAAAGAAGCCAGGGGTGCTCAGGAGCAGAAGCTACAGCCTCCTGCACCTCATCCATGTAAATCTAAATCTTAAACTTCAATCCAGTAAATGTGTTTTCATTACTGATAAAGCATTAATTGCATCACCACTAAAAGGAGGGCAGGGAAAAGTTTACACATTCCTTCCTGCTTACACTGTGCTTGGGCCATATTTTTTAGTGTTAGACTGATCGGTAAATAATTTTTACAGCCTTTTATGTATATTTCTTTCTACTTTACAGAGAAAATCTATTTCTGCCCCTTGCTGATGTGGCCAGACTTGCGACCCACCCATTCCAACAGTTAAAAGTTAATGAAATGGAGAGCAAATATTTACAACTGAGACTTTGTATACGACAGACATAAACATACAGTGTCTTGTAATTTTCATGTATTCTTATTTTTAAATAAATGATATTCACTTTAATCACTCATGTGAATGAACGTGTTTAAAACCAAATGGTTACATTAAAGATAATGGAAAACTCTAGTTCACCTTCAAAAATTATTGTATTTATAATGATTTAAAAGGCTCATTACTGAGAGCCACATTCCAAAGTTGCAGTAAACCCATCGAGTTTTTATAAACACATTTTCTTTCTGCTCTTACTGCTGTTCGCTCCACTGAAGTAAGTGGCTATGTGGACTCATTTCAAATGTCCTTAGGTTATACGTCACTCTAAGGAAACCCTTTTTCCAGATAAGTTGTAAAGAACATATATTTTTTAATGGCAAGTATTTTATCATCTCTGGCCATTTAGATTATAGGTGTGGGATCCTGTTTTATATGACACCCTGCTACTGTGGAACTTTTCTTTCAGCTGCTTTAGTTAGAAAAGCTGTTGCCAAACAAAACAGTAGGAGGGAAGCTGTAAAAACGTTTTGAAATGCTAAAAAAAGAAATAAGTGAGCAAGCAGCAATCTAAACATAAACTGGAGGACTCTTCCCATGACCCACGTTTAAGGGAAAGAAACAGAAGAAGATGCAGAGAATTAACAGAATACCAATTTCGAGCCACATTCAGGATCTTTAGAAGGATTAGAAATTATTCAGAAAATTACATGTAAGCTGGTGCACTAAAATCGTTCTGTCGCAAATCTCAGACATTATTTTGAGCTAGACAAGCCTGGTGTCATGACATTTTCTCAAAAAATGAGAGGTCATAGAACCTGGAAAAGAATACGTATATGTATAACTGAATCACTTTGCTGTCCACCTGAAAATAATACAACGTTGTAAATCAACAATACTTCAATAAAAACTAAATTATTATTTTTTTTAAATGAGAGGTTATAATATAAAAGTTCAAATTACCATTATGAGTTAGTTGTGTTGATTTAAGGCCTTTTTCATTAGCATCAGAACAATGAAATCGGCAGTTACATAATGAGATGACCTCCAACCACAGCAATAGAAAAGGCTCACTCAGGCAAGCTCAGTGAAATCTATAATCCAAACACCACTATAGAAAATCAAATTGTAAAAAATGGGATGCTCTCAAGACTGCTCTTTGAAAAACCCTTGATGTGCTATGTAATATGTGACCAGTATAACTTTGGAAGTTCAATCTGATATTATCTTTGATCCAGGCACACTGCTCTTTTACAAATATGTGATTTATTTAAAACACTCCTTTTTCTTTCTTTTTTTTTTTTTGACTTGGAATGCATGTAACCAGATGAGTATTAAAAGTGAAATATATAACATATTCCTTAGTATTTGAAGGATGAGTACCTTTATTTATTTTTTTTTCCCGAGCCAATATTTAAACTAAACACATACTTCAATCTTTAAGAAAAAGGGTGTTTATCCCAGAGAAGGTAACTGAGTTGCATGGAAACTGGAATAAGTCAGTCAGTTGTCTGTCGGTCAGGCATACGCTCAGATAACACTGATGAGCCTGGTTGGAGCCAGGTGCCCTGGACTCTGGGCATCCACAGACAGGGACTCATTCATGGGCTTTATTGCCCTAAACCCTCCCAGGCTGCAGGCTTCATTGCTGGGATTCCCAAGGTTCAAGGAGGTTAAGTCACTTACTCCAGCTCCAGACAGAGTGTAGACAGAACACAGAACAGAGGTACTTCTGCCCTGCCACAGCTGTCCCCACGAGCTTGTGGGGAATTCCGTCATTTATTCGATAATACTTTGAGCCTAAGCCGAGTTCATTACATCTCAATAGGTTAAGTCAATGAATCATGTTATTTTATAGTCCCATCATATGTATCTACTTCCTGTGAGGCCAGAAGGCATTTTCCTATTACTGCTCACAGAGGGACGCCTTCCCTTTGTTTTGTCCCTTTTTTCTTTTAAGTAGCTGTTCAAGGAGAAGAGTGGCTCTCTGCAAGGGGCTCTAGTATCGTCCTTCTAAACGTCCCGGGGTGTGTCCTAGATGAGACTGAAGAATAATCCATCAAACAATTCCAGTTTTGCGGAATAAGAGAATTTCCTGAGCATCACTGTGGTCAAGAGGTGTATTTTGTAGGCAGCTTCACAAAACCATTGGGAAATAAAAGTATCTTGAAAAGGACTAGGAAAATATAAAATCTGAAATATAACTTTTGTTGGTAATCATTAATGTTACCTGTCCTCCTTCCTAAACTTTACTCTGAAATTACACCAGCGTATCCAGTTTCTCTCCAACAATAATCAAATATGTGAAAAGAGCATTAACTAAATCAAATAAAGAGGCAATGTCATGAAGACTTAAAGATGATAAAGGGTCTCACGTGACACCTAGTAAAATAATAATAGCTCACATTTTACAAAATGACAAGTCAAGGAAATATATCTAGTCTCATCAAGCTGTTTGTGTCTTCCTAAGGAATATATTTGTGGCCTTCATAACACAAGACCAAATACGTGATCAAAAAGTAAGAGTCACTTGTCCATGCCAGAGAATTGAGCCATGTTATTATGGTTTCAGGCTGATGGATTCATTATTCATTTCACGATATTTATTGAGCACCTACTTACTGCACCAAGCACTGGGGATACAAGTGATGAACAAGAGAGACACGGTCACTACCTCCATAACTCTCAGAGTCTGGGAAGCAGATCATCAGACAACATTTATAAAAAATATATAGGATTATATACAGTGGCAACTGGGATGAAGAAAAGTGACTGTTTTGAGGAGAAATCAAAGTAACCCTGATATTTGAATACTGACTCTGTGAAAAGTGATGTATTGCTAATACTATTAATCCTTTTGTGGTTTCTGTTGTTTCCAACACCTTGTAATTAAAAGGGCTTTAATGTTTTAAGCTTTCTTACACCATCTTGCTATAACTGCAGGGCAGTGTAGAAACTGAGATGTATATAAATGAATATAGATAAAGCACTGTATAGCTACAGAGGCAGGATGTAAGTAGGAATAAGAGGCAGTTTGGTTTGCCAGGAGCTTCTGCAAAAGGAAGTAGGGCCAGGTAAAGAGACCTTGAACCACAGGCCAGGTTTCCAGACTTTTTCAACAGGGGGAAGGAAGGTTCTAAAGAACTGAGGATGTGAGTTTGAGGAGGCTAGTATTTCTGGGAGATTATCTTAGAAGCAATAGGCAAAATACATAAGGAAGGGAGAAACAGTGCTTAGGAATATCATTTAAGGGACTATCAATAATTAGTCCATAAGGGTGTGGATTACTAATACATCCGTGGGATTGAAAAGAAGAGACTCAGGTATAGGCTCTACTGAGGAGGAAGAATTTTTTTTTTGTAACTGACCAGTAACTGGTCAGTAACTGACCAGATATAAAAGACTTCTGAGAATTCAAATCCAAGATTCCCTAAGGAACAGTTAGGCTATGAGCATAAAGTAGGATCAACAATGATGAGTCTGACTTTGAACCTGCTGAGTTTCAGGTGCTAATGGCGCGTCCAGCTGAAACTTATCAGAGAGGGCAGGACTGGAAATATAGATTTGTCATCCTCTCAGGAGCAACTTTTGATTTTGGAAGGGTTGGCAAAGAGGAAAGCACAGGCAGAGAAAATTACTAAAGAATCTCAAGGGAACCTTAAACTTGGTGGTGGGGAAATGATGTCAGGGGTGACAAAAAGAGCAATGGAGGGGGACAAGTGAAGGAGGATTATAGAGGAAACCAAGGGAATCAGATGAAGAAGTAATCAGTGAAGTTGTGCTGGGCAGAGACTGAAAGATCCAAGGAATGAGAACAGGGTCCAAGGAATCCAGGGATCCAGGGAATGAGAATTGGATTGGGAAGGGATTTGGGGGGGGGGGGTCACTGCTAATTATTAATCACGTTTCAAACATCAGGGCCAAGTCTCAGAAGTGATGATTGCTGCCATATGCCAGACAACTCTGGATAAGGCTCTATCCTCTTCAAGAGAAGATTCTGGATGACTATCTTTGCCTTGTCTTTGATGAATACGTATATTTTCATCAATATATATGAATATATATAACCCTCTAGCAAATATAAGCATTAAAAAAAGAGAGCATATCTACATTTCTCACTGCTTAAAATAGGATTATAATGGGGAAGGTATCAGGCGACACTCAGCATTACTTCCTTCTAACAGACAAAAAAGATAAATCACCTGGAGATACTCAGATCACTCATAAAGTCAGTAAAATGGTAAATGGAGGACAGGACCCTAAACTGCTATTAAGAGTCTTAGCCTCTACTGACTATATCAGACCATACACTCTTGAAGGTTTAGGATGGAGTTCCAAATAACTTTTTAACAACTAAGTCCAAATAACTTTTTGGACTTAATTTATATATTTCATTAAAGAGGTTATTCTTTAATTGTATATTAATGCATGGGCTAATAATTACTAATTTGCTATGCTCTTACAAAATATATCAGGTTAATGTCACAATGTACATCACACTGTTCACTAAATCTTGCCAATGTTAAATTAAGAATCTAGTTAAGGAATTATGGATTTGCATACCTGTGGTATCCATCGGGAAGACACAAAGCTTGTCACTTCTATTACAGGCAAGCCAGTTTGGGAAAGTTGATTGATAAATTCAATTTTTATATCTGTGGGAACTATAATCTAAGAAAACATTAAGAATTATAAGTAATTTGCATAAATTATTTATTGAAGCATAAATAGAAAATTAATTCCTAACTGAAAGCAAATACTATTTAAGATTTATAAATTCAAGTAGCAACTAAGAACAAATGTAATCATCTAACATATGAAATCTGTGTCTTTAGACTCAATAAATATTAAGATTTAGCATTTTTAAAAAACTGTGTAAAATTAATATCAAGTTACCTTTTCATTCTGCAATCCATCTCTAGGTCCAACTTCTACTATTTTAACATATTCAGGGAGTCCAGATGGCTGGGATGATTCCTAAAATGAAAAATACAAGGCAAGAAAAAGAGATAACAGATCATCAAACTTGTTTATTTGAAAAGTCAAACAATTTCACTTTGCTGGATTAAGTTCTCACCCTGGAAAGTTAAGAAAGGTAAGAAATCGATATAATGATATAATCCAAATACCAAGTTTATGTTATTAGCAACATGAGGTCATTTTTTTTTACAACCCAGTGATATTCAGTCTAATTATGATTAAAATCCAAAAGATGAACTTCAAAGATAAAACTGCTGAGAAGGTGACTTACTCAGGATCTAAAGAGACAATCTGCTGAGTAATTCTATGCGTGATGATAAACGTACCATTGTTAGAGTTCATTAAAAAATTAGATCTTTGTATTAACAGACTTCTACCAGGCACAGTCATCCAGATGTCATACCCTGAACTTGCCAAGTGTGAATTCAGTTTTCTGGCCTGTGTCAGAGAATAAGATGTGTTGTTTATTTCTTGTCTGTGTCACACAGCACTACCAGCACCTAAACGCAGCTTCCTAAAGGACAAACTCCCCACAGGAGGACCTAATCCTTGATATTCCCCTCTGTTCCTAAACTAAGTATTATGCTCACGTCATGTTTAGAAGGACACTAGTTTGAAACAGGAAAAATTGAAACTGACTTTCTCAACTTCATATTGCAGTTAAAATCGGCAGTAGGTTACATCTTTCCAGACTGGACAAACATAACCTCCTGGTATCTCTGAGCCTTAAGTGTAGGTAATCAATCATCAAGGTCTTCTAATGGATAGCTGATGGAACTGACCCAGATCAACATGACCTGTACTTCAAAGTTATTTTTTTTGTCTTGCCTTTCATAAAGGATGATGACTCTGGGCTGACCAATTTACATTGTCTCACTCTGTTCTTGTAACAATCATGGGCATACACTAATGAAGTGGCTATTTTGGATGCACAACCCAATTTGTTTCCATCACACAGCACAATGCTCCCTGCCCCTTCTAGGGTCCATAGCTGTTACCTGGTTTTATTAGCATTCTGTGCTAACTAACTCAGCAAAGGAACCCAGATGATCCCTGTTACAATGTTTACATACCACCCTCCACAATTTCCATGAAATCAGGCAGTTCAATAAGCAAAAATTAACTGAGAAGGAAAAGAATTCTCATCTCTGCATCTCCTGAGCAGGCTGTGATGCATGCAGTTGGGAGGGTGGAGGTTTGAGCGAGGACACATGGGGTCCCTCAGCTTTAGGCTCAGTTTTGGATGAAAATCATGAAATCATGCCTTATTTGCAGGGTGGCCATCATTTCAACCAGGCAATAAAGGAGAGGGATGGCATGGGAAGGCAGTGTAAAGAAGAGAAGCTCACTCCTCTTTCTTATTACCTCCAGTCCTAAAACTGCAGGGATGAAAAAACAAAAACAAAACGAGGCAATCTTAAAGCCATGTGGTCTCATTATCGCTGATTGTCTCCTGAAACTCATTTTCAACAGCAATTAGCTTGGAGTATACATGGATGAAGAATACTTCTTTATTAAACAGCAGTGTTTAACCCCCAAAAAAGGAACATAGTGTTTTTTAAGGTAATAACAATATGCTGAGTACAATTAAAGAGCTTGGGACCTTCCTTTGCATCACTGGTATAGCTGGCAGAAGTAACAATCTGAAGAAATTAAAGTGTAATCTCCCACTAATTATAGCCATTTAAGTCAAAGCAGAATATGTGCTTACTTGATATTATTTTACATTTCTTCTTGAATCTAACACTCCCATTTTGTCTTCTAGTCATGGGTCTGTATTCCTTCTATCTGAATACCCAAGAAATCAGAAGAAAGTTATAATGTGTTCAGTAAGTTCAAAGAGTAACAAGTTTCCCTTTAAACAGCATATAAATAAATATATAAATAAAGTCAATACATACTTGTTGAGTATGTGTGATGTGAGAGCCCTATCTTGGTATTTTCAGTGTCATTCTGCGCATTACTATCTCTGTATTGACATTTCTAAGCAACTTCAGCTTTACATAAATAATGCAATGCTTAGTGAGCAAATCCACCTAAATGTTGTACAAGCACATAGAATTCAATGATGCAAAACTGATCTCATGATTTCCCTGCCTCATTCCTCTCCTCAGATATTCTCCCACCACCTACTATCTGATTCCATCTCTCTTACCACTTATATCTAATTGGTACCTAATTGGTATCTTCATTACTGGTCCTATTTTGGCATATACCCAACACCCAACACTTAGCTTGCACTTAATAATTGTTTGTTGATTGTATTAGTGAATCTCTTTTGTCACTGGCTTTATTTAAATTGTCATCCTTTTCTACTCAGTCTATTGCTGTAGCTTCCTAAGTATTCTCCCTAATTTTGTTTTTCCATTATTAAAATGCTTCAGAATCTACCAGTCACCTTTGGAGAGATCTATCAACCTAAGGTAAAATATGATTCACGACTAGCCTCTCACCTTCTACCACACTCTACTTCATGCATCCTGTGATTTTAGTCATGCTAAAGTCATGTCCTGCTCACTTTCACGACTGTTAGACATGAAGTTACTATTGGTTGGAAATAGCTTCTATCTGCGGGTAAAACTTTCCACCAAAACCATTTCTCATCTTCACAGACACAGGACTGGACCTCATTTCTCCCCTAAGAGTTACGTTTGAACAAGTTCCAGTTGATGGAACATGAACGTGAATGCTATGTACTGCTTTTAGGCTTGGCCCATGAAAATATCCCATGCACATGCCTCCATGCTCTTTCCCCTCCAGCCAGCTTGATGCAGATGAGTATGGCAGACTTGGAAGCTGATAAAGACAGAAAAAAAAAAAAAAAATTGAAGGAACCTATACCAGAATCACTGCTTTAATAAGAATTCCATGCCTATAAGAAACAATTATTTTGTCCCTTATAGAGATGAAAATAAATGTCAACTCTTTTACACCATTGAGGGTATAGGTATATATTTTATAGCTCCTAATTGTGAAAAATGATGAAGGGTCTGAAATTTTACCTTACTTTCAAGCTAACAAGTGAGCCTGCCATGGATGCTGGTGGAAGGCACAAGACTCATTGGTCAGAGAAGGAAAAAATGGCTTATCACTCACAGCAACAGCAGTAGCTAGAAAATCAGGATTTGTGCTGGTTCCCCAAGCCCCAACTCCCAGGAAAAAAAGAGAACCATACAATGCTTGCCCAGACAATGGGTTGCATTACAGAAAAGGAACCCCAAGCACAGGGACCTTGCACCTTTGCTAATGGGCAGTACGCATATCGTTCCTTGGTGACAGAGGTGGACACTGTGTTTATCATGCTTGACCATGAGTATGCCTGCCTTTGATCTGAGAGAAAGACACTTCCCCTTGGCTTCAGAAGGAGACACTAGTTCTATCATTCAAAACTATTTTGCATTAAAAAAAAATCCTTGAAAAGAGAGTCTGGAACAAAGGTAATTATGCCTCTGCTTGCAAGAAATACAGAAATTCAATAAACTCATGGAGAATTATTTCCCAATAATATCCACTCTTCATTTTTACACCATCCTGGTTTATGGCAAATTTTCCCACTAGTAAACCACTCTGTTGGCCCCTCTGATTAATGAACAGAGGCTGGAACCAAATCCGCTCATTTTTATCTCAGAAAACATTTAATCAAGGCTACTCTCAACAGACCTTCAAGGAGCAGGAGAAGGCGAACCTGCAATATTGACTTCTGCCATGCCACTACTCCCCAGGGTCCTGGATCCAATCAGCAGAACGAATCCTATATTGTAGTGGCCTCTGTATCAGAAGCTCAGCGTTGTTTACTTTGTGCCTATTTTATGATGATGGATGTGTTACCGTGTTCAATGCTATGATTTATCCAGGCAGCAACAGTGACAATATAGGTGATGGAGGCTTGATCCGCAGCGTGATTCCAGTGTGCCTCATCAGAGAATGGGCTTCAGATGATCCACCAGCAGCCATAGTTTATTGCCATAATTCATAGCCTCCTCCAAAAGGTGTCTTTAATATCTTAGTCTACAGTTTCCCAAATGGCAGACAAATAAGCTAGGCCAATGACCCCGACCCAAGAGTCAATAAAAACATGGCAATGGGCTCAAGTTCTGTTGGGCAAGTAGAGCAATCACATCCCCTTTCAGTTCTGCATGGCGGCTGGGGAGGTTCTACAACTGCAGGAGCCCAGTGGTCATCATCAGATTTCAGTTTGGCCAAAACATCGTCCAACCAGGCTAAGAAAAGCACCATGAAGAGAAGGGCCCCCACTGAGCCAGTAGCTTTGTTCCAGGCAGTGGAACAGGCAACAGAGGGCAAGGGTTACTTTTTGTGGGTAAAGCTGAGATTGCACTGGGGACAGGCCAACCACTTTCTCGAATATACAATTTCCATTTGATTAGTGTGGCCTGTTGAAAATGTCCAACCTCGTTAGTCATTGACTCCAAGTTAACCCCCCAAAATGGAAATAGGGGCCAGAGAATCACAACGGCCTCCCTAACTCAGGTGTCCAGTTTCAAAAAGAGCTCCAAGGCAAGCCAACAGCTGATTTTTAAAAGAGACTTGGATAGCTGTGTCATGGCAGTAAGGGATCCACAACCCCCCAAAGTGCCACCAGATAGAGGCTGCCTGACTTTGACAGAATCTCAAATTTGCAAAATCACCAGTCACAGAGACTTAGAGCTCAAAGAGGTCAGGAGGATTTGGGGATTCCCAAAGTTATGTTCACTTCACCACATGCAGCTCTTCCTATTGAGATGATCCCCTCTGGCACTTATGGGACAGAGAATTACAATCACAACACACATCAGTTTTTACTATACATTCAGACGTGCAAGCAACAACAGGAGAGTGTATTGGCCATGAAGGTCCCACCCACAAGGCTGCTTCAGGTCCCCTTTCCCACTGAGAACACTGCCCAACCCCGTCAATTGAATCAGGACTCCCACCCCCATGGGACTGATAGGATGGTTACTTGGATGTCTTTATCAGACAGAACCAGGAAGGTTAGAGTCCTTGCTCTCCCCACCATTCCCCAGCACACTCAGATGGATGATCTCCATGCACCAGTAATCATTTTTTTCCTTAAACAACTGAAGGAGGAAGGTTGGGAAAGATGAGTGGATGCAGAAGGGAGCAATCAGCACAACAGCTGCTCACTGGCTCAATCCAATGAACTTGCAATGTCTTTGGTCCACACAAAGCCCCGTATCAGGCAGTAAAAATCATCATTTCTGACGCCATCAATTTTAACCTTGGGAACCCCTGGCCTTAGCATCCATAGCTGTGTTGGTTTCCAGCAGGATCACTGTTTTTTTTTCCCTCTGGCTGTCAAGGGCTAAACTTGCACATGCTCCATTGTCAAGATACCATCTCTTAAGTCTTCATCCAGTTACAATACAAGGACTAAGGGAGTCTTGCAAGGTAGCAAGGGTGACTCTGAAATTCATCTATAATTCTTTGGGTCCTTTCTCATTCTCTAGTGGGTTGCTTTCCAGCACCTTATACATAACCTGGGGCAGCAGTACCCCACATACTAGTCAATGACTCATCTATGGCTCCTCACATAGGAGTTTGTCCATCCCAGTGAAATATCCCCAAAGTTTCTGTATAGCAGCCAAGACTCACAGCAGACCGTTTGCTGCCATCTCTAGTTGTATTAAGTTACTGAGGACAGACTGCTGGATGGGCTAAGAAGGTCCAGCTACTGTTATTCCTTATTAGCAAGCATTAATTATCCCATTCCATCACCTCCCAACTCAACCAATCAAAATTCTTATGATTCACCTGGCTTCTTCCAATAATGCTGGCCAAATTTCTTCCTTCTACACTCCCAGTAACTATTGATGGACAGAGAGAAAAGAACCTTCAGACCACCCAGGATTCATCTTAGTGCTACTTTTCACCATGGATGGACCTGTGGCTGACCAGCAGATCTCCAAGGAAGTTCCCCATCTCTGAGAAGAGTTAGCACAACCAGGGCACCACTCGGCCTTTGAACCTACTTCCCTGATCAGACAGCAACCATCTTTCCCAATTCCTCATCTTCACTAGACAATAAAGCAGAGGACCATTTGTTGCTCAGTTGACTAAAATCTGGTCAGCATGTTTGTTACCAATACCCATGGACTTCCCTCAAATCCCTTTAACCACCTGAAAAGCCCTCATTCTTCCTTTTCCAGGAAGTGTCTCTCTCAACATTCCACCTTCATCAACAAAACTGTCAAACCTGTGAAGGGCTGAGATTTTACCTTACATACTAAGTAATAAGTAACCCTGCCACAGTGTTCTGGATGCTGGCAGAAGATATGCGACTCTTGAATCAAAGACAAGAGGCTTTACTACTCGTCTTAATAGCAGTAGCCAGAGCACCAACAGCTCTTGTACCAGTTCCCTGAGCATTGCAGGGATGGTGCGTGGGGAACCTGACCATTTCATAAGGGGCAACAAGCACGTCTGCCCTTTGCTTCGAAAGGACACACTACTATCACCCAAGGCCATCTGCTACACAAAAACCTTGAAAAGATATTTCCAAAGGAACTAGTAGAATATGCAGAAATGTGAGACACCCATGAAGAATCATTTCTCAACACTATGATTACCTTAATTACTGTCCTCAATAAAAATGCTTACTTATTAACCAAGATTCAATCTGTCATCTACTCAAGACTTTTCTGACCTCCCCATATAGAATTAAGTACAGTTGACCCTTGAACAATGCAGGGGTTAAGGGTGCCAGCCCTCTGTGCAGTCGAAAATCTGTGTGTAACTTACAGTCAGCCTTCCATGTATACCCAACTGCTTCCCATTCACAGTTCCTCCCTACCTGTGGTTCCACATCTACAGATTCAACCAACCACATGTCCCATCAGGTAGCACTGCAGTATTTACTATTGAAAAAAGCCCACATATAAGTGGAACCCCACAGTTCAGACCCTGTGGTTCAAGAGTCAACCATAGTTTCATTTCTATGACCCAATAACACTTTGTAGAGACTTATTTTAAAATAGATCTGTAATTACTTCTTTGCCTGCCTGTTTGCCATTTTTCATTATAAACTTTCAGGATGGACATATACTAAGCGCTTAATTAACATTGTTTGTTGAATGAATGAATGAATGAACAAATCCACATCTAAAATTTAGAAAAGCAAGGTTAACCTTTCATTTATATTGAATACTACACTTATTAGCCAGCATTATTATAGCTATTGGATATATGGAAATGATCCAACCACACAAAAAATCTCTGCCCATAACAAGATTACATTTTAGTGGCACAGTGATCTGTGTGTTACCTTCTGGGACTGGGGTCACTGGGGACGTGGCACTGTTCTTATACATTGCATATATAAGAGTTGATGAATCACTTATAAGTTCCAAGGAATTGCATTCTAGTTTGCAGAAGTGAGCACAATCATCCTTAAACAGGTCTTTGGTCTAAATTTATTTTTATGGCAATAAAAGTCCTGTTACTGAGCTCACTGTATCCTGTTTAACATGGAGTAGTGTATGATACTAGTGAACAACAAAAGCTGTATTATCCAGAATGGGGGTTTAAAAAAGCCAAGTTATATGGCTGAATGTATGCTCACATCTGGCATCAGATTTCTAATGGTTCACTTTCACAGGGCAACAACCAAAGCAATACTATCTTGCATTTATATGTTGCTTTATTATTCCAAAGCACTTTTCTATCTACATTTCATCTGTGGAGCTACTTTGTGGTGTAGGCAGACTGAAAGAGAGATTAAATGACTGTCTAAGGTTACCTAACTATGGTCCCTGGCTCCTATTCTAGTTTTCTTTAGGATGAGGTTAAATACATCACCAACTATTGAAAAAGCTTTGGTTGAAAAAGTAATAATGAACCATTCTTTCATGTAGAACATAAATGGGCTGCTTTAACTCACATTTTTCAATCTTACATAAAATTAAATGGAAGGCATATTTTGATGGGAACTTCTTTGAAATCTTTAAGATGTGTGTGTGTGTGTGTGTGTGTGTGTATGTTTTTATATTATATAATACATATACACATATATATATGTGTATATGCATAGTTTCCCATAATGGGTGGCTTCTATATATACAATCAACCCTCCAGGTGGTGACAGATATGATTCCTCATTATTCACTCTACAAGCACGACTTCTTTTTCCCTAGGAAAATGATACCATCCACAGTAGAAATTTCTAAACAGAATTTTATATGTTCTACTCACTTCATTTCTTGAGGAGTAATTCTATGTGTAAAAAAAGTCTTTATGGATATTGAAATACCCTGTTTCATAGCCAGTATTCTCCTGGAGAACTGCTACAATGACCAAATCAAATGCTCCCACTACACAGATGAAATGTCTGAATCAGGAAACTACATGATTTTCCTTTGAAATTAAACTGGATTAATTTCACTGCATTAGATTTCCACTTTTCCAAAAGAATCTCATTTTGCCATCTCATCTGACATATGCACATAGTGCATCTTGCAGTAATGGTAAAACATCCACGTTGTGCTATTTGTTATTTCTTAGATATTAATTTATCTTTTAATGAAACATAGTCAGAAACACATAAAGCATTATCACAGGAACCTTGGTTCTCTGGAGCAGTCTAAAGATGGTTCTCTCCCTGGGTGCCTTTCTGGGATGAAGGGCTGAATCAACAAAGCTGATATCTGAAACCTTTCTTTCAGAATAGCTGTGCCCCAAGGTCAATTCAAAGACAATCTCTGACAGTTTAAGAAGAATTTATTTGTAGCCAAGTGAAAATAAATTTATAATAGATGACTAAGTCAAACTCCATGAACAACACATCTCATTTTCCTGAATCAAAAGGTAAAGGAAGGTATCCACTTACCTTTTAGCAATTATTGGGCAGCCAGAAAGGAAATGTGCACTACTTCATTCCCAAATGCATTTGGTCAATGTTTTAACAGAGATTAAAAGCAAGTTCTAAAATGTGAACAATCCTCTGTATGTATGTGTACTAATATTTGTTCTTGGCACCAGATGGAAAATTAGTACTGAGTGTTAGTGTAGATATATAACATGATTAAATATGAATTCCCTCTGGAAATATATAAATTTTTATGAACACTTAAATAAATCAAGAGGAGTCACAATAAAGCATAAGAATATTATATAAGGGGCTTCTGTCATATATGGCAGATTGAAATGTAGTAGAATGATGGCAATATAAAATCATCCAAAATTATTTATTAAAATAAAAAATAAGGCTGTTAACATCTGCACCACATAATTCACTTCCTAATTAAATAAATTCAATTTTTAAATGTCTTGAGAAATAAATGTATACATATGTATTTAATAATCATCCATTAATTATTGTTTTAATACAAAAAAAAACCTGTTAAGATAGTGTATGAGAACTGAAAATAGAGAATATTAAAATAGATTTTGTAAACAGTTTATGCAATGTAGATAGTAATAGAATAAGAGAAACAAAAGTAAGATGAAGCATTTGTAAACAGTTTACGAAATGTAGATAGTAATAGAATTAGAGAAACAAAAGTAAGATGAAGCACATGTAAGAAGAAACAAATTGAAGAAATCAAGAATAGCAATTTTTAATGAGAGAATTCAATAAACCTTACTATAGAAGCATTAACATAAACTTGAAAGTTCAGAAGAGAAAAACTTCCACGTACTGATAGAGCACAAGACCCCCGCATACCTAGTTATGTTTCTTTAAATGGTGACTTTTATTGACATTATTTACTTTCAAGAAATACCATTATTTATTCCTGCATTCAAGGCAACTTAAGGATCGAACAAAATAAACTATGGAAAAATCTATAGATTTTTCATGACTATTATCAGTATTACTTAATTGAAGTTTAGGATAGTAATAAAAGTGTTAATTAGAAAATCAAAAGAAAATGTTTGACTTGAAATACTTTAAGTATGAAAAGTTTCCTTTTCCTCAAGGTCTTCACTAATAAAATTTTTATGAAACCACTAAGATTGCTTTGCTTTTTGCAAACACAGAAGCAGTAAAATTGATTGAAAATATATGGATATTTTTGGAAAGGCTGAATCTCCGAGGATAAAATGCAGTATGTCATATAAGATACCAAGTTTCATCATGGAAATATTTTTAGAATAAATTTCTGAAAACAGTGGTTTAAAATAAAAATGCAACTAACTATATTAAGCTAGTTATACAAGCAGCATGACCTTATAACCACAAAGTTAAAAAAAAAAAAAAAAAACTACTGGGATATATAATTTTGTCAGAGTTTTAGAGTTTATACTCCCAAGTGGTACAGCAATGCTTCTGCTGGGGAAGCTTGACTTATTATTTGGTTAGGAAGACACAATTCATTGTTCTAAATAGTCATTTAAATTTAGGTTGTTATTATTAACAACAAGCCATTATATTGCTTTACATGACTTTTTTTATTTATGCCATGTTGGTTGTATAACAATAACAAAATGGGAAATCATATCATAGATATACCATGAGTTTTCAGCTTTATAATGCTCTTAATTAATTTCAATAACCCTATTCAGCCATCCACAGAATCCATTCAGACTCTAAATAAAATTTTTCAGATCTTAATGAAGCCCCTCCATCAAAACACTCCCTTACGTAATATGTATTTTCTGATTGGCAAAAATCAATTGGAATGCATGAGTATTTGCATGGTTATATACACTAGCACCAAAACAGATGATCTAAATAATAAAGTGTGGTGTCTTACACCTCATGATGTGTAACCAGTTTTTGATATTTGATATTTGATGAACTGTTGTGTGCTAAAGGTGGCAGAATAAGAGGTGGATGAGATACTACCATATGCTAGTGAAGTTAGGTAAAGTCTGTATCTTTGGAAATTTTTGTTTCTATTATTAATGGATGTTCTGCTCAGATACCCCTTTCAGGACTGAGACATTCCCAGAAGCTAGAGGTTTGGCAGCCGATGCCATTTCACTGTGCCCTGTGTCAGGAACTGCCCTCAACTAAAGAAATCCACCTTACCCCAAGTCATGTCCCCTCCCCATGATCATCCACTGAGTGGTTGATGCAGGGACATAATAGCCCAGCTCCTTTGCCTGAGGGAGGACAACTCACCTTAGAAGAGGCCTGCAGGATGGACTCAGGCCTCCCTCTGCTGGTCCTACTGCCCTTACTTCCCCACAGGTACTGAATCAAGGGCAACAACTTCCTGATCACAGATCTTTATCCGAGACTGTTTCCTGGGAGCTAGACCTAAGGAAATTGGTGTCAGAAGTGAACTGAGGAAGCAGTCTCTAAAATGGGATTTGGGAGCTACCTTGCTGGTTATTTTCAGTTGGTTCTCATCCATGAAGTAGTTTTGACATGAACACTCCCTGGAAACCAGCAGCAATGTTTAAAGATTATTAAAAGATGCACTACTGGGGGTAGTTTTGCCCCACAGGGGACATCTGGCAACGTCTGGAGACACGTTTGATTGCCACTATCACTGGGCACTGCTGACAACTAGTGGGTAGAGATCAGGGAATACTGCTAGAACCGTTACAGTGCACAAGACTGGCCTCTGGAATACAAGTATCCTGCCTGAAATGTCTTCAGATCCAGGCACGCTGATCTATACAATTGAAATAAACCAAGGATGTAGTTGACCAGTTTAGCTGAGGTTAGCTGTCTCCATAAAAATTCCCTTGCCTGGTTTCCGTATCTGAGCCAATTTTCAGACCAAAACCCAACTGCCTGAACAAAAAGCCAGATTCCCAGATCCTGTAGTGCTACAGCAACTATTTACAGTAATACATCGAATGCTTCCCAAAGGGACCTACAGCCACTTATTTGAGTAAATGCACACTATGCAAAGGGGATACCAAACATTACAGCCTCCTGGACACAGGGCCCAAGTTGACATTGATACTCGGGACCCAAAGTGTCATTATGCTCCCTTGTTAGAATGGAGAGTAGAGGAACCACATAATATACGGAGTCCTGGGCTCCTATGTCCCCATGGTAATTTCCAGTCCCTGAACATATAATTGGAATAGACGTATTTGATAGTTGTAACATCCTGAACCATACATTCATTCCTTGACCTATAAGACCTATCAGGGGAGTTGTTTTTGTCGTAATCATAAGGGCAAGTGGAAGCCTCTGAAAATGTTCATTCCTCCCATTCAGCCAAGATAAGATGGAAAGGAGGGAGGAAGGGAGGAAGGAAAAGGGGGTGGGGGGGAAGGGGAAAAAAGAGAAGAAAAGAAAAAGAAGAAAGGAAAGGAAAGAAAAGAAAAGAAAAAAGAAAAAAAAAGGAGAAAAAGGAAAAAAGAAATAAAAAGCATTTTGGGAGATCTTGGAGAAATGGCAGTGATTATTGCCATCCTCAAGTATCTAAAGAAAAGGATGTAGAAGTGATGACCCCATCATAAATCCATTTATTTTTCCTGCTTTATTGAGGTTTAATTGACAAAATTTTAAGACACTTAAAGTACACATTGTGATGATTTGTTATACTTATACATTGTGAAAGGATTTCCTCCATCAAGTTAAATGACACATCCATCACCTCACATATTTACTCACTTTTTTTGGTAAGAATATTTAAGTTCTACCCTCTTAGCAAATTTCCATTGCATAACACAGTGTTACCAACTACAGTCACCATGTTATACATTACACATTAGATTTTCAGACAGTATTCATCTTATAACTGAAAGTTTCTTTGCTTTACCAACCTCTCCTTATTTCCCCCACCCTCTAGCCCCTAGCAACCACTTTCCTGCTCTCTGATAAACAGCCTTTAATCACCAGTACAGTGGACTACCAAACTCAACCCCAATTGTAGCTTCTGTGCCAGTAGTGGTATCTTTGCAAAAACAAATTAACACTGCCTCAGGTACATGTATGTAGCCACTGTTTGGGATAGTGCATTGGTTTCTATAACTGATGGAAAGGAGACCGTAAATAATTCCCATTTGTTTGGGACAAACAACATTAGACGTTTATAGAATTTTCCCAGGGCTATAATAACTCTCCTACCATCTGGCATATTTCAAGGGGTCTAAACTATCTGGACATTCTGCAGAACATCACACCATTCCACGACATCAATGAAGAGTTAATCAAAATTCTAAGAGTATGAAAGGCTACTCAGTGTGCATTAATAAATTGTAAAAGTGTGCATTAATAAATTGTAAAAGTAATTCAGGGGTCTTTGGGGTTGTTTTTTACTGCAGGCATCCAAAAGCAAACAAAACAAAATAAAAATGACTGCAATACTCAATACAGAACTCAAAGCATCAAATAGTCTGATGAATACCAGAGAAAACCCACCTCCATAGGACATTGTATTAGCCAAAAATGTCAGGCGTGAATACGACCACTCCTCCATTTCAGACTCAGAGTGGAAAAGAGTAAATCAAACATGGAAGTTTCTCACAATGGGTCCTGGTACGGGCTCCTGGCTTTGCAGTATAGCCATCTCCTGCAATATCTCTGATCCAGGTACATACCATCAGTTAGATACTACTGTCTAGGTAGGGACCCCTATCTAGCTCCAGACATCCACTATTATCAATGATTGAACCCAGCACCCAAGACAAAAATCTATTTGCCATCCCTGGTGTGATGGAAATG
This sequence comes from Balaenoptera acutorostrata, assembly GCF_949987535.1. Lineage (NCBI taxonomy): Eukaryota > Metazoa > Chordata > Mammalia > Artiodactyla > Balaenopteridae > Balaenoptera > Balaenoptera acutorostrata. The sequence goes on along the minus strand of NC_080073.1, from coordinate 64,132,258 downwards.
TTCTTCTCACTACTATGTACTTCCTTCGCTCCTCTATGAAATGGAGATCATAATAGCTATAAAGAGTTGTGGCAAAGCCAAGCTTAGTGCTGTACCTATTATAGCCATTAGACTCATCAGAGATACAGGTAATCATTTTTTGTTCATTGATTCACTCACTTAACTTTGATTGGACACTTAACATATGCAAGACCCTATGCTAGAACTTGGTCAAAGAAAAGAAAGCCCATTTTGGGATGGAGATCAAATTTAAAAAGTGTTACTCTAGTGAAGACATTCCTAAAATAAAGCCTTAGTTACTCTAGTAGCTTTGTTTCTAACACCATTACTGAAGCAAATCTCAGAAGTCCCTTAAAAATGAAGGTGTAGTAAGCCAGCCGGAGTGGTGGCAAAAAAATCCTGGAGGCAAACCACCTGGCTCCACCTTGTCCCGATGCTCAGACCTGAGAAAATCACTGAATTACTTGTCCTCATTCTCCTCTGTTTAAAGTGGGAAGTTGACTCTCCTCTGAGCCAATGGCACTTGGCCCTTTGTTCTGTGAAAATTAAATGAGGGTGTGAATATAAAGCATTTCCCACAGTGCTTGGTGAGGGGTTAACACCCGATCCATATTTATCCTTTGCCTTTCTTAAGGCTAATTTGAAGACACAGAAAGTATTTCTAATATTTTGAAAGGTAGGATAGCTTAAAATCATTCCATTTATCATTTTAAAATGGACCTACTTTGCTTAAAATGTGCAATGAAAGGATTCATGGTTGATAGCAGAGCAGATTACCTTATACAACCCGAATAATACATGGAAATTACTCAAGGTCTTTTCAGCAAGGAGCTCCAAACACTTTGGAGACATTATCCCATTCTGGAGCCCGCCAACAATTTTCTCCACCTCCAGTGCTGACACCACCAGCTCCACCCATCCTGTTCTACTTGGCAATGTCAACCTCAGTTTGAACCTTTAAGAGGCAACAGAGGGGCACTCACTTCATCATGAGGGTAAATAAGTGCTCATATTCAAAACCTGGCAGCATGATGCCATAATCGAGCATGGCGATCACAGCTATTTACTTGTTGGAAATGTTTTTATGGAAAAAATACGAATTTAAAAGGCAAATTAAATACATGAATAATTCTGATTGGCATCACATGCTCGGAGGCAAGAGTACCCCAAAAGCCCTCTATCCTCTTCACAAGCTAGATTTTAATTTCTTCTTTCACCCCAGGGAGCTTCATTTCAACTTCAAAGAGTAGTTTGGGGGTATAGGAGATCTACATTTTTTTTTTTAATGTAGATCTTTTTGTGCAATCAGAGCTGGCAGATGGATGGTTAGACATTCATACCACAGCACAAGGTTTAAGTGGACCCACACCCTTGTGCAAAAGAGACTTCATAATGCCTTAAAGTAACTCAATTACTCATTTTGTCATTATTCTTAGAGGACACTGATTACTCTAAATGTCACTAAAGCTAATGGAATGGAAAAGCTTCTTGACCTCAAAATCTGTCAGAATTTTCAGAAACCATACCATTTGGGACATTCAAAATATGAAATAAACTGTGAAAAACTAAAGCAGTGGAGTGAGACTTAGATAGTTTTGTAAAAGTTATGCCAGTGGAGGCATGGAGCCCAGGCAGGGGCCCTACTTGCTCAAGTCCAAGAATACTTATGTCAAAACCTAAGACTTAGTTAATTCTCCTACAACCTGTCTGCCTGCAGGTTTCCCCATCTCAGTAGATGGCCTATCTTTTATTTTAAACTGCTGCTATAGCCTGGATGTTTTTATTCGCCCCGCCCATCCCTGCAAATTCATATGTTGAAATCGAATCACCAATGCGATAGCAGGTGGAGGCAGAGCCTTGGGGAGGTGATTGGGTCATGAGAGTTGGAATCTCCATGACTGGGATTAGCGCTCTTATAGAAGAGACCCTGGAGAGCTCCCACTCCACTTCCACCATGTGAGGACTCAGTGCAAAGACAACTGTCTACCAACTAGAAAGCAGGACCTCACCAGACACCAAATCTGCCAGCACCTTGATCTCGGACTTCCAGACTCTAGAACTAGAAGAGATAAATTCCTGTGGTTTAGAAGCTGCCCAGTCTATGGTGTTCTATGACAGTTGCCCCAACAAACTAAGATAAACCCTTATGCCAGCCTACATATGGACTCATCCTAGACGCCCCTCTTCTTCTTATACCCTTTATCAGATCAACAAGCAAACCATGTTCTATCTTCAAAATAATCACTTCTCCCCTGAATGACTGGGAGAGCTTTATAAGTGGTCTGTCTGCTCCTCCCACTCTTTTTTTTTTTTTTTTTTTTTTTTGGGTAGCAGATGGATCTGCAGAGATTTAATTGATGTAGAAAACACAGGATTGTCACCAGAGTGGGTGGTAACACATGAGCTATTCCCAAAGCACACAGAATGATCCAAATAACAAAATGGGCATTCTTCTATGTGGTAGACTGATGCCTAAAAAGTATCTGAGGGGGTAACAAGCAAATTGGATCTTAGTTTCTTTTTATATATTTATTTATTTATTTTTGGCTGTGTTGGGTCTTCGTTTCTGTGCAAGGGCTTTCTCCAGTTGCGGTGAGCGGGGGCCACTCTTCATCGCAGTGCGTGGGCCTCTCACTGTCGCGGCCTCTCTTGTTGTGGAGCACAGGCTCCAGACGCGCAGGCTCAGTAGTTGTGGCTCACGGGCGTAGCTGCTCCGCGGCATGTGGGATCTTTCCAGACCGGGGCACGAACCCGTGTCCCCTGCATTGGCAGGCGGATTCCTAACCACTGCGCCACCAGGGAAGCCCGGATCTTAGTTTCTTATTCCAGGACAAAGAAAGGAAGGGTGGGATGGTGGAGAGTTGGTTCTATGTCTGTCTGCATTCTTGACACCCACTCTCCAAGGCTCATTCTTTTAAAACAGAAATCCAATCACATCACTCCTCTGGTTCAGTACCCTCCATGACTTTCCATTTCCATTAAAGAAAAATCCCATCCTTACCTCCATGACATTGCACAGAACTCCTTTCCTGAGCTCCTTGCCCACCCCTCCTGCACCCCAGCTCTGGCCACACTGAATTCCTTGCTGCTCCTTGAACCCCTGGGCATTTTACACCACCACCACTGGACTGCTCTTCCCCTGTACATCTCTGTGGCTCATTTCCTTCAGGCATCTGCTCTCTGAAAAGTCTACATAATATAATACGAAAAAAAAATTCACAACAACAACACTCCTCTCCACTTTCTCACCCTGAATCTTTATAATGATTCTAGCATTCATCACCACCTAGCATGTTGTACATGTATCCATTCATTTGTCTACTGTCTACCGTCTATCTCTTCCTATTAGACAAGTAGCCCCTTGAGGGTTCACTGCTGTATCCCAGTTATTAGAACACCTGGCGTACACACCATGTTCAGTGAACACTTGTGGAATAAATAAACAGGTATGATTCATCCAACCAGAGTTCACAGAAGTTATATTATGGCTTTGGAAACTAACAAAAATCCACTATCTATAGTGCTCCTGGAAGCTCCGAGGAGGACAATTAGAATCACTATTTGCACTCAAACTGTGCAAAGGAAGCCTTCAAAAACACTTGGAAAGGGAGCTGAATGGGGTGAGGAAGCTTCGACCAAAGAATGGTGGGCCAAACACCTGGACCACTGCTTTTCTAGAGTACACAATAACCTGTGATTTAAAGGAATATCCGTGTTTCTGCTGAACAGATTACCTAGGGCAGGGTGGGGTAGAGTAGAAAGTCTCCATTGGCATTACTGGCTCTGATATATCAAGATAATGTATCAAGAGTCTTGATCCTGAGGGTCCAAATACCTACCAGTGTGCCAAATCTCTGGGAGGTTCTCTAAATTAGAAGGGGAAGAGCTGTGATCATAGTTATCAGTAACCACTTACTAAGGGCCCCATGGAATTCTGGGAATAATGATGAGCTGAGCTTTCTTTTGTCCATTCATTTGATGAGCACTAGAATATAGCAGTGAACAGAACAGACAAAACACCCTTCATGGAGCCTACAGATTGTGGCCAAAAAAAAAAAGAAGAAGAAGAAGGAGTAAAGGTCTGGGGAGGGATAAATTAGGAGTTTGGAATTAACATATACACACTACTATATATAAAATAGATAACCAACAAGGACCTAGAGTATAGCACAGGGAAATCTACTTGATATTCTGTAATAACCTACATGGGGAAAGAATCTGAAAAAGAATGCTTATATGTATATGTATAACTGAATCACTTTGCTGTACACCTGAAACTAACACAACATTGTAAATCAACCATACTCCAATATAAAATAAAAATTAAAATTTTTTTTTATTAAAATTAAAGTAAAAAGTAAAATATATAGTGATAAGTATTATGAAGAAACCAAGGCAAAAGGGGAAGAGGAATTTGGGGGACAGGAGCCATGCTGCAATTTTCCATAAAAAGGTGTGCTTTGAGGGGGAGAGAGAGAAGATAGCGGAAGAGTAAGACACAGAGATCACCTTCCTCCCCACAGATACATCAGAAATACATCTACACGTGGAACTGCTCCTACAGAACACCCACCGAACGCTGGCAGAAAACGTCAGACCTCCCAAAAGGCAAGAAACTCCCCACGTACTTGGGTAGGGCAAAAGAAAAAAAGAAATAACAGAGACAAAAGAATAGGGACGGGACCTGCACCAGTGGGAGGGAGCCGTGAAGGAGGAAAGGTTTCCACGCACTAGGAAGCCCCTTCGCGGGTGGAGACTGCGGTTAGCAGAGGGGAGAAGCTTCAGAGCCACGGAGGAGAGAGCACAGCCACAGGGGTGTGGAGGGCAAAGTGGAGAGACTCCCACACAGAGGCTCAGCGCCGAGCAGCACTCACCAGCCCGAGAGGCTTGTCTGCTCACCCGCCGGGGTGGGCGGGGCTGGGAGCTGAGGCTCGGGCAGGGAGAGGACTGGGGTTGGCGGCGTGAACACAGCCTGAAGGGGTTAGTGCACCACAGCTAGCCGGGAGGGAGTCCGGGTAAAAGTCTGCAGCTGCCGAAGAGGCAAGAGACTTTTTCTTGCCTCTTTGTTTCACAGCGCCCAAGGAGAGGGGATTCAGAGCGCCGCCTAAAGAACTCCAGAGACGGGCATGAGCCGCGGCGATCAGCGCGGGCCCCAGAGACGGGCATGAGATGCTAAGGCTGCTGCTACCACCACCAAAACGCCTGTGTGCGAGCAGAGGTCACTCTCCACACCGCCCCTCCCGGGAGCCTGTGCAGCCCGGCACTGCCAGGCTCCTGTGATCCGGAGACAACTTCCCCGGGAGAACGCACGGTCTGCCCCAGGCTGGTGCAATGTCACGCTGGCCTCTGCCGCTGCAGGCTCACCCCGCCTCCTCCGTACCCCTCCCTCCCCCCGGCCTGAGTGAGCCAGAGCCCCCGAAGCAGCTGCTCCTTTAACCCCGTTTTGTCTGGGCGGGTAACAGACGCCCTCAGGCAACCTACACGCAGAGGCGGGTCCAAATCCAAAGCTGAACCCCGGGAGCTGTGCGAACAAAGAAGAGAAAGGGAAATCTCTACCAGCAGCCTCAGAAGCAGCAGATTAAAACTCCACAAACAACTTGATGTGCCTGCATCTGTTGAATACCTGAATAGACAACGTATCATCCCAAATTCAGGAGGTGGACTTTGGGAGCAGGATATATTAATTTTTCCCCTTTTCCTTTTTTTGTGAGTGTATATGTATATGCTTCTGGGTGAGATTTTGTCTGTATAGCTTTGCTTTATAATAGCTTTATTTTACTTCACTATATTATATCCTCTTTCTTTCTTTCTTTCTATTTTTTCTCCCTTTTATTCTGAGCCATGTGGACGAAAGGCTCTTGGTGCTCCAGCCAGGCGTCAGGGCTGTGCCTCTGAGGTGGGATAGCCAACTTCAGGACACTGGTCCACAAGAGACCTCCCAGCTCCACGTAATAACAAACGGCGAAAATCTCTCAGAGATCTCCATCTCAACATCAAGACCCAGCTTCACTCAACGACCAGCAAGCTACAGTGCTGGACACCCTATGCCAAACAACAAGCAAGACAGGAACACAGCCCCATCCATTAGCAGAGAGGCTGCCTAAAGTCATAATAAGGCTACAGACACCCCAAAATACACCACCAGATGTGAACGTGCCCACCAGAAAGACAAGATCCATCCTCATCCACCAGAACACAGGCACTAGTTCCCTCCACCAGGAAGCCTACACAACCCACTGAAGCAAACTTAGCCACTGGGGACAGATACCAAAAACAACGGGAACTATGAACCTGCAGCCTGTGAAAAGGAGACCCCAAACACAGTAAGATAAGCAAAATGAGATGACATAAAAACACACAGCAGATGAAGGAGCAGGGTCAAAACACACCAGACCTAACAAATGAAGAGGAAATAGGTAGTCTACCTGAAAAAGAATTCAGAATAATGATAGTAAGGATGATCCAAAATCTTGGAAATAGAATAGACAAAAAGCAAGAAACATTTAACAAGGACGTAGAAGAACAAAAGAGGAACCAAGCAATGATGAACAACACAATAAATGGAATTAAAAATACTCTAGATGGGATCAATAGCAGAATAACTGAGGCAGAAGAACGGATAAATGACCTGGAAGATAAAATGGTGGAAATAACTACTGCAGAGCAGGATAAAGAAAAAAGAATGAAAAGAACTGAGGACAGTCTCACAGACCTCTGGGACAACATTAAACACACCAACATTCGAATTATAGGGGTCCCAGAAGAAGAAGAGAAAAAGAAAGGGACTGAGAAAATATTTGAAGAGATTATAGTTGAAAACTTCCCTAATATGGGAAAGGAAATAGTTAATCAAGTCCTGGAAGCACAGAGAGTCCCATACAGGATAAATGCATGGAGAAACACGCCAAGACACATATTAGTCAAACTGTCAAAAATTAAATATAAAGAAAACATATTATAAGCAGCAAGGGAAAAACAACAAATAACACAGAAGGGAATCCCCATAAGGTTAACAGCTGATCTCTCAGCAGAAACTCTGGAAGCCAGAAGGGAGTGGCAGGATATACTTAAAGTCATGAAGGAGAAAAACCTACAACCAAGATTAATCTACCCAGCAAGGATCTCATTCAGATTTGATGGAGAAATTAAAACCTTTACAGACAAGCCAAAGCTGAGAGAGTTCAGGACCACCAAACCAGCTTTACAACAAATGCTAAAGGAACTTCTCTAGGCAAGAAACACAAGAGAAAGAAAACACCTACAATAACAAACCCAAAACTTTTAAGAAAATGTGAAGAGGAACATACATATCAATAATTACCTTAAATGTAAATGGATTAAATGTTCCCACCAAAAGACACAGACTGGCTGAATGGATACAAAAACAAGACCCATATATATGCTGTCTACAAGAGACGCACTTCAGACCTAGGGACACATACAGACTGAAAGTGAGGAGATGGAAAAAGATATTCCATGCAAATGGAAATCAAAAGAAAGCTGGAGTAGCAATTCTCATATCAGACAAAATAGACTTTAAAATAAAGACTATTACAAGAGACAAAGTAGGACACTATATAATGATCAAGGGGTCGATCCAAGAGGAAGGTATAACAATTGTAAATATTTATGCACCCAACATAGGAGCATCTCAATATATAAGGCAAATACTAACAGCCATAAAAGGGGAAATCGACAGCAACACAATCATAGTAGGGGACTTTAACACCCCACTTTCACCAATGGACAGATCACCCAAAATGAAAATGAATAAGGAAACACAAGGTTTAAATGATACATTAAACAAGATGGACTTAATTGATATTTATAGGACATTCCACCCAAAGACAACAGAATACACATTTTTCTCAAGTGCTCATGGAACATTCTCCAGGATAGATCATATCTTGGGTCAGAAATCAAGCCTTGGTAAATTTAAGAAAATTGAAATCGTATCAAGTAACTTTTCCGACCACAATGCTATGAGACTAGCTATCAATTACAGGAAAAGATCTGTAAAAAATACAAACACATGGAGGCTACACAATACACTACTTAATAACGAAGTGATCACTGAAGAAATCAAAGGGGAAATCAAAAAATAACTAGAAACAAATGACAATGGAGACACAATGACCCAAAACCTATGGGACACAGAAAAAGCAGTGCTAAGAGGGAAGTTTATAGCAATACAAGCCTACCTCAAGAAACAGGAAAGATCTCGAATAAACAACCTAACCTTGCACCTGAAGCAATTAGAGAAAGAAGAACAAAAAAACCCCAAAGCTAGCAGAAGGAAAGAAATCATAAAGATCAGATCAGAAATAAATGAAAAAGAAATGAAGGAAACAATAGCAAAAATCAATGAAACTAAAAGCTGGTTCTTTGAGAAGATAAACAAAATTGATAAACCATTAGCCAGACTCATCAAGAGAAAAAGGAAGAAGACTCAAATCAATAGAATTAGAAATGAAAAAGGAGAAGTAACCACTGACACTGCAGAAATACAAACGATCATGAGAGATTACTACAAGCAACCCTAGGCCAATAAAATGGACAACCTGGAAGAAATGGACAGATTCTTAGAAATGCACAACCTGCTGAGACTGAAGCAGGAAGAAATAGAAAATATGAACATACCAATCACAAGCAGTGAAATTGAAACTGTGACTAAAAATCTTCCAACAAACAGAAGCCCAGGACCAGGTGGCTTCAGAGGTGAATTCTATCAAACATTTAGAGAAGAACTAACGCCTATTCTTCTCAAACTCTTCCAAAATATTGCAGAGGGAGGAACACTCCCAAACTCATTCTACGAGGCCACCATCACCCTGATACCAAAACCATACAAAGATGTCACAAAGAAAGAAAACTACAGGCCAATATCACTGATGAACATAGATGCAAAAATCCTCAACAAAATACTAGCAAACAGAATCCAACAGCACATTAAAAGGATCATACACCATGATCAAGTGGGGTTTATCCCAGGAATGCAAGGATTCTTCAATATACGCAAATCAATCAATGTGATACACCATATTAACAAATTGAAGGAGAAAAACCATATGATCATCTCAATAGATGCAGAGAAAGCTTTCGACAAAATTCAACACCCATTTATGATAAAAGCCCTGCAGAAAGTAGGCATAGAGGGAACTTTCCTCAACATAATAAAGGCCATATATGACAAACCCACAGCCAACATTGTCCTCAATGGTGAAAAACTGAAACCATTTCCACTAAGATCAGGAACAAGACAAGTTTGCCCACTCTCACCACTATTATTCAACATAGTTTTGGAAGTGTTAGCCACAGCAACCAGAGAAGAAAAAGAAATAAAAGGAATCCAAATCGGAAAAGAAGAAGTAAAGCTGTCACTGTTTGCAGATGACATGATACTATACATAGAGTATCCTAAAGATGTTACCAGAAAACTACTAGAGCTAACCAATGAATTTGGTAAAATAGCAGGATACAAAATTAATGCACAGAAATCTCTTGCATTTCTATACACTAATGATGAAAAATCTGAAAGTGAAATTAAGAAAACACTCTCGTTTACCATTGCAACAATAAGAATAAAATATCTAGGAGTAAACCTACCTAAGGAGACAAAAGACCTGTATGCAGAAAATTATAAGACACTGATGAAAGAAATTAAAGATGATACAAATAGATGGAGAGATATACCATGTTCTTGGATTGGAAGAATCAACATTGTGAAAATGATTCTACTACCCAAAGCAATCTACAGATTCAATGCAATCCCTATCAAACTACCACTGGCATTTTTCACAGAACTAGAACAAAAAATTTCACAATTTGTATGGAAACACAAAAGACCCTGAATAGCCAAAGCAATCTTGAGAACGAAAAATGGAGCTGGGGGAATCAGGCTCCCTGACTTCAGACTATATTACAAAGCTACAGTAATCAAGACAGTTTGGTACTGGCACAAAAACAGAAATATAGATCAATGGAACAGGATAGAAAGCCCAGAGATAAACCCACGCACATATGGTCACCTTATCTTTGATAAATGAGGCAAGCATATACAGTGGAGAAAAGACAGCCTCTTCAATAAGTGGTGCTGGGAAAATTGGACAGATACATGTAAAAGTATGAAATTAGAACACTCCCTGACACCATGCACAAAAATAAACTCAAAATGGATTAAAGACCTAAGTGTAAGGCAGACACTATCAAACTCTTAGAGGAAAACATAGGCAGAACACTCTATGACATACATCACAGCAAGATTCTTTTTGACCCAGCTCCCAGAGAAATGGAAATAAGAACACAAATAAACAAATGGGACCTAATGAAATTTAAAAGCTTTTGCACAGCAAAGGAAACCATAAACAAGACCAAAAGACAACCCTCAGAATGGGAGAAAATATTTGCAAATGAAGCAACTGACAAAGGATTAATCTCCAAGATTTACAAGCAGCTCATGCAGCTCAATAACAAAAAAACAAACAACCCAATCCAAAAATGGGCAGAAGACCTAAATAGACATTTCTCCAAAGAAGATATACAGATGGCCTACAGACACATGAAAGAATGCTCAACATCATTAATCATTAGAGAAATGCAAATCAAAACTAAAATGAGATATCATCTCACACCGGTCAGAATGGCCATCATCAAAAAATCTAGAAACAATAAATGCTGGAGAGGGTGTGGAGGAAAGGGAACACTCTTGCACTGTTGGTGGGAATGTAAATTGATACAGCCACTATGGAGAACAGTATGGAGGATCCTTAAAAAACTACAAATAGAACTACCATACGACCCAGCAATCCCACTACTGGGCATATACCCTGAGAAAACCATCATTCAAAAAGAGTCATGTACCAAAATGTTCATTGCAGCTCTATTTGCAATAGCCAGGACATGGAAGCAACCTAAGTGTCCATCATCGAATGAGTGGATAAAGAAGATGTGGCACATATATACAATGGAATATTACTCAGCCATAAAAAGAAATGAAATGAAGGTATTTGTAATGATGTGGATGGAGTTAGAGTCTGTCATACAGAGTGAAGTAAGTCAGAAAGAGAAAAACAAATACAGTATGCTAACGCATATATATGAAATCTAAGGAAAAAAAAAAAAAAAGGCCATGAAGAACTTAGTGGCAAGACGGGAATAAAGACACAGACCTATTAGAGAATGGACTTGAGGATATGGGGAGGGGGAGGGGTGAGATGTGACAGGGTAAGGGAGTGTCATGGACATATATACACTACCAAATATAAAATAGATAGCTAGTGGGAAGCAGCTGCATAGCACAGAGAGATCAGCTCAGTGCTTTGTGACCACCTGGAGGGGTGGGATGGGGAGGGTGGGAGGGAGGGAGATGCAAGAGGGAAGAGATATGGGAACATATGTATATGTATAAGTGATTCACTTTGTTATAAAGCAGAAACTAACACACCATTGTAAAGCAATTATACTTCAATAAAGATATTTGAAAAAAAAAAAAAAAGTGTGCTTTGAGAAAAAAACAGAAGGAGGTGGGTGATGGGGGTAGGTGCAAAGCTCTACACATATCCTGGGAAAGAGCCTTCTAACAGCCAGTGCAGTGTTCACTGTACTGATCATGGGAAATGCATCTCATGTATTAACTGTTCTTGGAAGGCCTGGAAAAAGAGTTAGCAAGGAGTAAAATAAAAAGACAAAGGGACCAGAAGTACAGAGAAGGCCCAGATAAAGACTCAGTCACAGGCAGATGGAAAAGGACTGGAGGGCTTTGGATGAGAGGAATGATCTAAGGGACATTGTGCTGGGCTTCTTCTGGCTGCCATACTGAGAATAGGCTAAAGGAGGACAGAGTGGAAACAAGGAGAGCAAAAATTAGGTCACAGCAATAATCCAGGTGAGAAATGACGGCAGCTTGGATTAGGATGGTTTGGGTAGAGAAGGAAGAGGAGACCCTGAGGGTTCAAGAACATTTCACCCTGACAAAGTCAGTCTTACTGGGCTGGGCAGGACAGCTGAGAACCTTATACCTGATTCTCCCTGGACGTTTGATAATGTAAAATTCAGATAAAGTCAGAATACTTACAAGAGGAAAATCCAGAGTCCCAAATATAAGAAAAAGAAAATTGTTAAATATATTCAAAAATCTGATTCTCCATGAAACTCCTTTCTAACTTCCCCCAGAATACTACTAAATATTCTCCTACAAGAAACTTTCTCACATTTTACATAGTTAAATTCAATCATCCTAACAACACCAATATTTTGTTCTGTTTTACTCCCTAGCATCCAAAATTGAGAGTTCACCTGCATCTACTAATTGATACCAAATAGTCTTATACAAAGATGCATTTTTTTTTCCATTTACTAAGTTTGAAAGTACCATATGGCTGTGTTGAATCTGTTTCCCACTTTAGGGGATGCTCTCCAGAGCCAGGGCACACACGCATTTGTGTCACACTTCCTATGACAGCTAATCCCAGGCCAGCCCCCAGCAAAAAAGCCACATGCCAGGTTGCCTGGGGCATCTCCATCTTCCAGGACGGTATTTGTCATCAAAATCCCCAGCTCTGCATTTGGGGATTTCTAGACGGCTTCTCTCCCACCGAGGGCTGCACTTTCTAACACACTGACCCCTCCCGGCCCCGACGCCGATTAAAACGTTATGTTGTGCTTCCAGAGAGGGTTCTGAGCCCAGCTGATGAGTTTGCTCGCTAATGGCTTTATTATACATGCCTTCCTTTCCAGGTGGTCAATTTCATCTAGAGATGCTTTATCTCGAACCCCAGAAGTGGCTCTCATGTTGGGGCTGTGAGCAGGCTGGTGAGGGGTGGTTTGAATTTCTGATCCTTCCTAAATCACATCGTGTGTGTGTGTGTTCATTCCCTGTAAGCCAAAATCTTGCCCTGCTTAAACGTTCTCTGTATACTGGGGGTGTAGGGTGTTACTCAATAAATTATGTTGCCTGAATACAGTACAGCTGGTCTCCATACTGGACTTAACAGTGCTTCATATCCTTGAAGACTGTGCCTAATTCATTCCACAACCTTCTATTCTCAAGCTGAATAAGTGAGCAACAGGACACTTAGATAAAAGTGTAACCTATTGGGGTTAGTCTAAAATACCCCTGCCTCACCCAGGATTTGGTTGGCCCCCATTTAAAGAGACAGAGAACTAAGAAAAGGTCTGCAAAGCAATTAAAATAGCAGCTTACAGAAAGGGTGAGAGAGGATAAAAAACACTGGGAATATTTAGCCTTGAGTATAAAAACTAACGGGCAATTTTCTAACTTACTACGTAAAGTGTTACCCTACAAAGACTAGTGTTCCTGTTGCTTTTTATTTAGCACAGGAATTAATTGAAACAGTAGGTTGGGAATGAAGATTAAATTTTCTGAAAGTGAGGGCTGTTAAATACTCAAAAGGGTGATTGTTAGATAAATGCATTATCACTGTCTTAAAAGTAAGGTGGCCTTGGGACATCCCTGGTGGCGCAGTGGTTAAGAATCCACGTGCCAATGCAGGGGACATGGGTTCAAGCCCTGGTCCGGGAAGAACCCACATGCCACGGAGCAACTAAGCCCATGCACCACAACTACTGAGCCTGTGCTCTAAAGCCCGTGAGCCACAACTACTGAACCCTTGTGCCACAACTACTGAAGCCCGTGTGCCTAGAGCCCATGCTCCACAACAAGAGAAGCCACCGCAGTGAGAAGCACCTGCACCACAACAAAGAGTAGCTCCCGCTCACCGCAACTAAAGAAAGCCCACGCACAACAACGAAGACCGAACACAGCCAAGAATAAAATTAAATTAAATTAAAAATAAATAAAAGTAAGGTGGCCATACATCCATCCTTTTTAGTTTGAGGTGGTCTTGATTTACACCTGATGTCTGAGGGTAATTAATACTATTCCCTTTTACTTTAATGTGCCTGTGTTTGGACCATATTATGTGATCATCTCACTTAAATTACCCCTGTAAATTTACTTGGAAGAAATACAGACTTAATTATATTCCACATCCCTCCTCAACATACCAGAATGCACAGCTTTCACACTAAAGATCAAGCTTCCTGTCCCCCATGGCATGTAATTCTCATGTGACTACATGTGACTACAATGACAAAGAACAACCACAAATAAGCAAAGCCACCCCTCCCAGAACCCCTATATCTCAATACGTGGACCACCCCCCAGAAACTAAGCTTTTTCCAGTCTCTGCTTCTATAGAGCATTTCTCTGGAAATGAGGGTAAGCTCCAGGCAATGTGAAAAAGGAGCCCTGTTCTCAACCTTTCTCCCCCCAGAGCTGCTTCTTAACTCTTTTAAAAAATGTTCTTTCTATCCCTCAATGAGTCCACCATCCCCAGAATTATCCAAACTGCTGCTCCTTCCCAAATCTCATCAGAACTTGCCTGACCTGGTACTTAATCTGGCAGGACTATGATCCTGATTATCTATCTATCAGGGCTAGCCCTGAACAAATGTTGGGCAGGTTGGCATTCCCATCTCTTTCACCTACCAGTGGAAGCAACCCTAAGACACACTTTAGCAATCTGAGCTGCCTTAGGTTTTGACTTCTCAGGGCCACCTGATGAAATGACTGTTCTCAGGGAACGCCAGTCTAAAGAGCCTGATGTTCACCAGGACTGGACAGGAGGAGAAGCCAGAGAAGTATTTAAGGGGAATTCAATGGGACTTTTTGTTCCAAAGTTTTATTGAGAAGCAAATACTACATATACAGCCCTCTCTTTAATCTGCCCAGGTAGTTTGTCCTTGAAAGTGCCCAATTAGATTTACGCTTTCTTATCATCCAGAAAAAGAGCCTGCCTAGAGCTGTGACAGGAAGGTTAAGTCTCTCTGGTAGAGCCTACCATGCACACACTCACATCCGGTGGAACCATTCGAGTGAGTTCTGGACAATGGGGCAACGCAAAGTGTGTCACTTCACTCCAGAAGTGGTAAGAAGTAGACATGTCTTTCCCCTGGTCTCTCTCCCCCTCCTCTAAATGGCAAGGACTTAGAGCAGGTCAGTGCCACAAGAAGAAAAACTTTGGCTCACTGAATGGTCAAATCATCCAACCTGGACTTGAGCAAGAAATCACCTGTGATGATTTTGAGGCACGGAAAATGTGGAGTTGTGTGTTGCAGTGTTTACACATCCTGGCTAATGAAACCCAACTCTTAGATTTTGAGCCTTGGGTAGAGATGGAGTCTTGTGTCTGCTGAGTCTCCATACATTGAGATTAAAGGATCTTTAAGTGATTTCTGGAAGGGATGACTGCGGGTAGAGCCACTCACTTCCATAACATTGCCTTATCTTTCTCTCTAATATCTAACTCTTCCAGATGCTCAAGTATCTGGTATCAAGAAGAAAAACTTGTATTCAGAGGAAACTTGATTTTGCTTTTAAGGATAAACATGAGCCTTTTGGGGAGAAATAAACTATCTTTCACCCACTATCATCTAAACTGAAAAGATAATTTTATTCATTCATTCATTTATTCCTTTATTCACTAATTCATGCATCCCTTTATTCACTAATTCATTCATCCCTTTATTCACTAATTCATTCATCCCTTTATTCATTCATTCATTCCTCGCTTTATTCACTCATTCATTCATTTGCAGTTGGGAGTGGGGAACTGTGAGGAGGCAAGAGGGAAGGGCAGGAAGAAGAGATTGTGTAAAACAGTTTAAAGCAACGTTGTCTTTACACATTATGAATGAGTTAGCACCAAACTGCTAAAGTAAAACCCCTCGCTTGATTAAAGCCTTGGATTTCCATTTCCAAAACCCAGAGCTTTCTTAGGATTTTAAAGTAGGGCCAATATAATCAGAGTAAGACTGCAAAGGTGTAAGAGCAGGATGTCTTTCCAACTCTTAAGACGTGATTTCCAGTGGCTCGGAATAACGAGACATTATCGCTGTCCTTTACTGTTCCAAAAAAACACGTCCCAGTATGTTCTGTATTATGTGAATCTCGTGTTCTATTTCACGTGATACATCTAAGCTGGTCTGTCCAAATTCCAATTCCAGCTTTTTCTAAATTGTGCTGTGATCTACAGTTCATTCTGTTAAGTCTTTTCCATAATCCCTCCACTCCATATTATATATACACCTTCAGTGCTCCTTCCCTCCCTCACATCCTAACACTTTCCCTTAATCGCCTCTTAATCATTTGCCTGAAAAGTAAACCATCCAGTCACTTATTGTTTCCTTCCAGATGCTGCCATGGAATGACTCCCCATGGACTTCCTGAATATTCCATCATGGTCAATTGGCTGGGCAGACTGTGAGTGCAGCACTCCAAAGCTTTTAAGCTCTTTCTTTCCAAGAAAACTCAGAGCTAACACCATTGTTTCCTCACAAAACAGCTAACATCTGCAGACTGGAACATCAAAACAAACAAAAAAAAAATTGTGCATCGTTCTGCTAAAGTTGGATGCAAACTTTCTCAGCCACTTTAGGCAATAAATCAATGTTCTTTTCAATTTCTATTGAAAAATAAACTATAGTGACTGATTTTCAATTTCCCCTTAGAGGAATACTTAACAAACAGGTTACATGCAATGACTAATTAGTCTTTCTGCCTTCCATCTAAGCAAAGTCAGCTTCTATTTGGAAATCCTCTGCTCTATCTTAAGCCAAGTTTAAAAAAAAAACTATATGAATTATCTAAGAACCAGACACAGGCTCACAGACACAGAGAACAGACTTGTGGTTGCCAAAGGTGGGGGAGGGATGGATTAGGAGTTTGGGATTAGCAAATGCAAACTATTATATATAGAATGGATGAACAACAAGGTCCTACTGTATAGCACAGGGAACTATATTCAATATCCTGTGATAAACCATAATGGAAAAGAATATGAAAAAGAATGTATATATGTGTATAACTGAGTCACTTCGCTGTACAGCAGAAATTAATGCATTTAAAATCAACTCTACTTCAATAAATTTTGTTTAAAAAACTAAATGATTATACTTAAGTAACAGCCCATCACCATCAACTATAAAATCAATAAAATCCCTCTATCAATATAATGTTAAACTGATAAAATTAAAATTCCAATTGTTATATTAATACCCATTCTAATTCTGTACCTTGAATCGCACTTTCTAACTTCTTCCTTTCAAATGCCACTATTTTATTCCTAAGTGGAAATGATTTCTCTTTCCTCACTTGGACCATTCCAAGCCAGTCTTCTCAGCATACACTAGAGTCAAAAATGAATGAGATTTTAAACCATAATACCAGATTCTCAATTCTATAATATCTCTTTACAAAGTTCACAAATCATTTAAACTTTTTTTTAAATGTATTTATTTATTTTTGGCTGTGTTGGGTCTTCGTTTCTGTGCGAGGGCTTTCTCTAGTTGCGGCAAGCGGGGGCCACTCTTCATAGCGGTGCACGGGCCTCTCACTATCGTGGTCTCTCTTGTTGCAGAGCACAGGCTCCAGACGCACAGGCTCAGTAGTTGTGGCTCACGGGCCTAGTTGCTCCGCGGCATGTGGGATCTTCCCAGACCAGGGCTCGAACCCATGTCCCCTGCATTGGCAGGCAGACTCTCAACCACTGTGCCACCAGGGAAGCCCCGAATCATTTAAACTTTTTATCCCTCTTTAAATGTCCAGTGGTATTTTATAAATACCAATAACAGGAACTTCTACGTGTATTAGAGATCACTAAAAGAAATACATACACACACAGAAACTATTTTAATGCTGGATAGTTTGAGAGAATGAAAGACGGTTGTTCAGAAAAGGCCTCAGGATCTGCTGCCCCTACCACCAGGCCACCTGCCCTCAAGGGGTCTCCTTTTAGTCCTTGTGGAGGGAAGGGGCTGGGACCTCAAACCTTAGGTGGGTTCAGTTAGCAGTAATAAGAGTCCAAAGTCACATACTACAAATCTAATAACTTAAAATGGTCATTTGAAAACTTATTTGAGATAATATATTGAAGTCTCAAGGACCATCAAAGATGACAGCAGAACAGGCTAAGCAGTCAACTACAAGGCAGGCAGGACAAACAGAGCTGCATTGTGGAAGATTCTATCCTAATGAATGTCTTGTCCTACACTCCCACTTTTCAGGGGTTCCTCTCAGCTCTTATCATATCAATCTCATACACAGTGTCCTCAACTACCCCAGGTCAGAATTTCCCCAAGTGCTCTAACTCCAAAATTTATGCTTTGATATATTCCCATTCACCCAACAGTAATAAATATATACTCATTTATATTCATAGATATAAACCTACATACTTGAAGATCTACATCCATGCACTTGCAGACATGTTTGGATATGGATGGCGTCTCTTTCATGCACAAGTTGATAAATATATATATATATATATATATATATATATATATATATATATATAATATATATATATATATATTTACAAGAACAAGTTCATGAGCCATAAATTTTTGCCTTCATGAAAATTGGAGCAACTAAAATTTATCAACACTTGAAAAGTATTCAAATTTTTAGCTAATAATAACTAATAAATTATAAACTAGTGTTCTAGGAAAATATTGATATATGCTGGCAGGGATGTTAAAGCCAAAATGGAAAAAATAAAACACACAGCCTCTAGACTGAATATGATTACACTCTGCCTCGACAGTAATACAAATAGCAAAACTGTATAAGAATCTGTTCAGTTTTTCTGACTTTCAATTCCTGTGAATTCTATGGTATATGAGATTTATATATTTTACTAATGATTAGGCACATATTCAATTTTTTCACACTTACTTTTCCTTCCTGGAAATTAATAAGATATCATTATGTTATAGCATGTCTCAGTTCAGTTTAATTATTTCAAACTTTCTAAAAGAGTTCTCAGAACAGACTTGTGGTTGCCAAGGGGGAGGGGGTTGGGGGAGGGATGGAGTTGGAGGTTGGGATTAGCAGATGTAAGCTATTATATATAGAATAGATAAACAACAAGGTCCTACTGTATAGCACAGGGAACTATATTCAATATCCTGTGATAAACCATAATGAAAAGAATATTTTAAAAGAATGTATATATATGTATAACTGAATCACTTTGCTGCACAGCAGAAATTAACACAACATTGTAAATCAACTATACTTCAATAAGGAAATAAAAGAGTTCTCAGCATTCACTTTTTACTGTCCCTACTGTTCAACAGAAAATGCCTCCAACAAAACTATGAATCTGAAAACAAAAGATGGTTATTATATGTAGTTTGACTAGTTAAATCATTTGATACCAAGTTTTACATGTGGCTTCATTAAAATTATTGATAGCTAAATAGGAGTTCACACAAAATGAATGACAAGGATCGTCTTTGTCTTCTCCTTCCCAAGTTTGAGAAGGAGTTGCTGGTCTTCTTTCACACTTGCTTTTAGGAAAAAGAAAAGTGGCATCAACTATCCGGGGACTTGCAGCTTCCCCAGAGGTGGATGGCGCAACCTCCAAGCCTGAGTCCCCCTGGAACTGAGGCAGCCCCATGGAGAGGGAAAGGGGCCATGGGAGCTCCTGACCCCTCACCAATCTGCACTCCCAGCCCAGGTTTGAGAAACGCTAAGCAGTAATGCAAGGATAGCAAAACTGCAGGAAAGCACGGTGTGAGAGTGTTCAGTCCTAACTCGTGTTCAGTCCTAATGTGACTGGCTCTGGTTCCTGAGTTACTCAGTCTGAGTTTCTCAAATGGAAGATACTGAAGTCCTTCTCCTGAGGGCACATTCTTGGAATTAAAACAACTGCTTTGCAAATGACAGAAAATTATTATTTTCTATGCTTCAAACAACCCATGTCTTATTAATAAAAATTTTTATTAACCTCACAAGAGTACTTCAGAACATGTTAGGTCACTGAGTTGTTTTTTGTTTTGTTGCATTGTAATCTGCCTTTTCTCTACACATTATGGTTTTGGATGGCCACTCAAAAAAAAAAAAAAAAAAGAATAAAGATTCAACGGTTAAAGTAAATAGATTTTTCTGACAGGAGTTATCCAGGAACTTTCAATATGTATATGAAGTGTGCATACACAATATTTGGTATATAGGCAACAATACATTTTAAATAAATCTGACCTTTTTGATATGATGGTACTTGCTCATTTGACCTACTTACTAAAAAACTAAGGAAGGATGCATGTCTCAGAAATATCCTGTAAAACTATTAACCTGAGCTCAGGAGAAAGAGAAGGCTGCTGGTAGATCAGAGTGAAAGGAGGAGATCATGAAAAGTCACAAAAGTCTTTGGAATCATCATAAAAAATCTGAATAACTTGTCTCTGAAGAAAAGTGATTTATTCAGGTCCATCCACCTCAGGCTTTAAATGCTGGATCTCAAAATAAACTACAGTTCAAAGCTAAGCTATATCATCTTAAGCCATTTGTAACCAACTGCAGTGATAGATTAAGCTAGAACTTTACTAATATGTTAAAAAGAAAACACATTACAACAAATGAGTACAAAATAATTTTCCTATAACTGAAGTTCCTACTGTTCAATTGACTGACGTGATGTAGTGAAGAAATACAGGCTTTGGAACCTTACACAGATTCAAATCCAGTGCCTCTACCAGGTATTTGACCTGGAGAAAATAAATATTATTCACTCCCTTTCCTCATATTAAAAATGAAAATCACAGGACCTTCTTTGCAGGACTATAAGAGTTCAGAAAGTATGCAAATTCCTTAGCAAACTTTACTGATAAAGCATGGTTGGTGCCTAAATGTCCACTGAAACATGAATGGATAAAGAAGATGTGGCACATACATACAATGGAATATTACTTGGCCATAAAAAAGAATGAAATAATGCCATTCACAGCAACATGGATGGACATAGAGATTATCATACGAAGTGAAGTAAGTCCAATGGAGAAAGACAAATATCATATGATATCACTTACATGTGGAATCTAAAATATGACATGAATTAATCTACCTATGAAACAGAAACAGACTCACAGACATAGAGAACAGACTTGTGGTTGCCAAGGGGGAAGGGGAGTGGGAGGTTGGGATTAGCAGATACAAGCTTTTACATATAGAATGGATAAACAGCAAGGTCCTACTACATAGCACAGGGAACTATATTCAATATCTTGTGATAAACCATTATGGAAAAGAATATGAAAAAATATATATGTATAACTGAATCACTTTGCTGTACAGCAGAAATTAACATAACATTGTAAATCAAGAATAGTTCAATAAAATATTTTTTTTAAAAAAAGAGTGGTTGGTGGTATCATCATCATCATCATATAATTTCCTAAACTCTTATTAATAATATTCTATTAACAATTAGCATAATATTATGTCTCTCATATATTCTTAAGTTTGTCCCATGCAATAAGTCAGTTGCAAGTCTATTGCAAGTATTCTAAAATAATACTCCTGCCCCTAAATAATAACTGGTTATCACTATGGCATTCCCATCAAAAGGTCAGCATCTATATAATGCTTCGGAGAGCAAATAGATTTAAGAGATCCAGCTCTCTAGAGATGAGTGTTTATGCAAGCTTCTGTTCCATCTCCTTTAGCTCAAGTTTTCCCTTCAACATTTTCTAGAGCATACATTCAGCAGAATTACAGTGAATTAAATATTAAAATCTTGTCATACGGGAATGGGAACTAAGTGACAGCAGACATTCACGAGTGAACCTCTGAATCACTCCATCTGTTTCTCCACAGGTTCTGCAAATGTCTTTTAAACCCACCCCTAAAATCTAGGCAAAGAGAATTCCAAATTGCCCTCAGCTTTTATGTGCGATCAGGTCCACAGCTTTCTGCAAAACGCAAGGTTTGAACGGTGACATAGCATTTTAAAAATCAGAGAATCCTTGGTCCCTACGTAAAAATTCTCAAAAGGTAGAAATTGTGTCTAACTAAAATAAGATTCATATTTTGACTTCAACATTCAGCTATGATCAGCTTCTATTTCACAGTGAAATAAATATAGATTGAGCAAAGAATTTAAAAAGTGGATGCCAAACTCTGCACATCCAGTGGGTTACAGAGATACAAAAGTAGTGGCAGAGAGCCCCTCCACTTCCTTCAAGATCCATCTGGAAGGAAACCACAGAAGGAAAGACGTCTGACAGACATGTTCTCTTTGGGTTTCCTGACTCCTTGTCTTCCAAGCTTCCTAGACCCCATCAGTTGTTAATAAAGTTCACCAAAAAGACTTTCTGAAAGGCTGATTTCACAGTGTGAAACTTATATTAAAGGCATTTTTCTCTAGCTTAAGTTTCCTTCCATCTGCATTTCCCTACTTCACAAATCCAAAAAAGCTTGACTTGGAAAGTTGCAAGCATAAGGTGACATTTGATGTGCTATCAGTAGGATACTCAGCCCAAATGCTGAATCCAACACCGGAGACCATATCTTACACACTGCAACAGAGAAGCTGCATCACCCTGAGGGTATCATTATACCCCTCGATGTTTGTACTCCTTCTCCTGTCAAATGGAGTTATGAGAAGATGCATATCATACGCTGTGTGGATTAACCTAATAAAAACCTAGACATGGAAAGTGAATGAAAAGCTAGATTCTACTTTTTTTTGACCTTTACAATGATAGCCATGAAAGAAAAAAAATAGACTTTCAAACTTCCAAAATGAATACATGAATTTAAAAAACAGACATTCTATTCCAATACAAAAAATAATAAGAGTGAAAGCTACTAATTCTTGTTTACAAAAATAATAGCTTTGATATAATTAAATACATATTTTTGCCAATCAGAAAGTCAATGAATGTGGCTTAAACCAGCTGAAGTTTACTCTATGAATGAATTTTTACCATATCCAAACTAATTTATTCTGCAAACATTTACCAGGATCTAAGTACTTAAGTCTTCTGGATAACAGAAAAGGTAAATAAAACATAGTTTCACTCCTTGAGAAGACCTCAGTCTAGCACTACAAATAGTACATATTCACTAAAGAGATGTTTCCACCTACTCAACCATCTTTGGGAAGGAACTGGGCTTCAATGCAGAAAACAAACATGGGTCCACTGAGCAGTATTCAAGAACTGGGGTTGGCAGGGGCAGCAGTGAAGAACACAGAGAAACACTTGTAAAAAAAAGTTTCACCACAAGTAAAAGGCTAGTATCCATCTTCAAATCAAGTATGAAAGTAATAATAAGGCAATTTTTAAAATTAGGGATCTTTAAATTATTATTTTTTGTAAAAGATTAGATATATGAAAAATAGATACATTGATTGATTGATTGCTTGATGGATGACAGATAGATGATAGATGGATGATTGATTTATTGATGGATGGATGGATGGATGATGGATGAAAGATGATAGATAGATGACAGATGGGTGAAAGAAAGAAAGATAGATAGATAGATAGATGACAGATGGGTGATAGATAGATATAGTTAAGGCAATTTTTAACATTAGGGACCTTTAAATTATTTTGTTCTTGTAAGAGAGAGTAGCTTAGATATATGATAGATAGATAGATGATAGATAATAGATTGATGACAGATATATAGATTGATTGATAGATGGATGGATGATAGAGATAGATGATATATGGATGACAGATAGATAGGTAGTTGATGCAGCTACAGATTGATAAACACAGATACAGATACAGATTGATATGTTATATTAATACACATATATATTTACCACATAGACTACAATCATCATCACTAACTTCCCTGGCCCTGAATTAAAATAAATGTACAGGCTTGTGTTTAACTGAATTGCAAGAAAGGATTGTGGGGGGGTGGGGGGTGAGGGGAAGTGATCCAAATAAAAAGCAAAGCCAAGAAATGAGCTTTCAGAGGAACACAGCAATGAAGAATGAAAATGTGGCCTGAGCTGCACCCCTGGGACAGAATCTCCAGTGGTTCTACCTCCCATGTGACACTTGGCCCTCCTGCCCCACAGCATCCTCACCACCCGGCAAGCATCAGGGCCAGGGTACAGCTCTTCCCCTCCCTGGAGCAGGCGGAGAAGTGTCAGCTCCTCCTTTCTAAAGCATGATTGCAACTCACAGCTCCAGCCCCTTCATCACTACCTAGAAACAACAGCTTTCACTTAAGTTTTATATTTTTCAGAGAGCTTTTCCATTCTTGCTAATCTTGGCTTTTACATAAATTACATGAAAAAAAAAAAAAAGTCCAAAATGTACCTCTAGGAACCTGAATAACTTTTTAAATTATCCTGCAGTAAAATTCAAGTAAAAATCAGTCTAATTTCAGAATGAATGTGTTTAGGAATAAGATCTGGTGATCAATATTTATTTTCTATGAGAAAAGAACATAAACATTGGCGCATACATATGGTTAGATCCAGGAGAAGAAATTCCCAAACACCTGAGCCTTCATTTAGGAATGAATTCTGATCACTATGAAAAGGAAGATGGTCCCAAAGGGAAAAATGGCAAACTCCTGGTAATTTAAAGACAACTTCCTGCCTGCTGAATGATTATGATTACATTCTACACTGTTGGAAAATATGCCAATGTTTAGAAATGTCCTGGATGGTCTCATTAAAGCATCCCCATGTAATTGTCCAGTAAGGACCACAGAATCAAATAGCCACATGCACAGGAAGATAACCTGGGTGCCCAAGGTAGCTAAGTATATGAGTAAAGCGTACAAATCCTGTTTAAGGCATTCATATGTACTTATCTTTTAAGTGTAGTCTTGGCCAAACAAAACATTTCCAGAGGTTAAATATGGCTCACCCGTGTAGCAGCAAATTTGCATCTCCTACTTAAACTAACAATTGTGAGACCAGGAAACTTGTTTTCTTGTGTTGCTTTTACTGTGAGGTCTTCAAGCAGGCTGGACAACACTTTCAAATCAGAATTTCTTCTAAAATGATATTCCCTACATATATGAGTTTGTATGATCTCTTTTAAATACCATGTGCTCCATAAAAGTGACCCATCAAGTTATGGGTCTGCACAGTCTAGCCCCTTGGTTGAGGAGGGAAAATCAAAAGAAACAAAAATAAAAGCTAAACTTGGAAGAGGAAAATGAGGAAAGAAGAAAGGGTCAGGGAAAGTTACAGCCCAGAGTGAATAAGCAGAAAGGAAGCCAGAAGACTTGGAGGAGCTCAGAGCTAATGAAAAAAACAAGAACACAGAGCAGGGGGAGGAAAGGATGTGAAAGCCAGCTGGAAGGAGAGAAAGCAAGGAAGTGAGGAGCTAACAGAAATCCAAGGACAGAAAGTATTGGAGATGGGAGGGAACAGGAAATTTATTGGAAACCAAGTTGTTTTTCCTTATGCATCCAATGCAATTCTATTCCAGGCAGAACTCTAGTCTCACCTTCAAAGAGGAGAGAAGGGAAGTCAAAACTCATAGGAGTCTCTCATGGGCTGGAGCCAGGAGCTCTCAGAAGACAGATTAGAGGAAACATGAGCCTACAGCTGACCCTTTGACAGAAGATACAGGGATGAAGGGGCAGCAGCATCACTCAGTCCAGCATTTCCCAAAACGTAGGTGAAGCACAAACAGTGAGAGCTGGGCTCCAACACAGAGCTACTGAATCCGAATTTCTAGCACATTTAATAAACACCTCCATTGACTCCTATCACCAGAAAGGTCAGGAAGCACTGGTATAGTGGTGAAAACTGGGAGCTCTGGAACCTCAGCTGACTGAATTCAATTCCTAGATCATCAACTACTGACCATGAACAAATTATTTAATGTTTCTGCATCCCAGTTACTAAACCTATAAAATGGATTGTTATGGGGATTGAGTTATGGCATGTAAAGCAGTTAGGCAGTGCCCAATGCATATTGAATATGAACCAGGAATGAATCAAGACAAAGCAAAAGATAACATTGTAAAGAAAAGGTTAATAATAAAAAGGAAATATTTTTACCCACTTCAGGGCCATTAAATGGAAAGATCCAAAATAATCTCATGCCAATAGAGATAAAATACTGTAAATTTAATCACTCATTGATTCATTCATTCATTTAACAAATTTTATTGAACTATGTCACACATAAAGAGGGAGTAAATAGCATACTGTTTCCCTAAAGCAAGATAATTTAGGCAGCATATTTTTATCTTTAAAAAATATCTTCTCTATCTTTCACAAGTTTTACTTATAGCGAAAATCATTATAAGACAGTTTTTCTGTAAAATATTACTTTTTCATGAAGCAGCCAATCATTTTATTCAATTTTTGGACTTTAAATTGTTTCTCTATACAAAGTTCAAGCTATAAGATGAATAAGTTCTAGGAATCTAAGGCACAGCATAGTGATTAACACTACAGTTAATAATATATTATATCCTTGAAAGCTGCTACGAGAGTAAATCTTAAATGGTCTCAGCACAAAAAAGAAATGGTAATTATGTGATGTGATGCAGATGTTAGCCAACGCCATGGTGACAATCATTTTGCAATATATGAATGTATCAAATTTGTATACCTTAAACTTACACAATGTTATATGTCAATTATATCTTAATAAAGCTTGAAAATTAAATACACAAATTGTTACTCTCAACGGTTTGCATATTACCTGGAATGTAACCACTTCAAAAGCTTTGTAATATAGTAAATGAATATATTTTTTCAATTCCAATTATATTGCAAAATAAGTGTTTTTTAAATATTTCCCCTGTTATATTAGTAATTTTTTAACTAGCTTGTTCAGAACAAACTTCTCACAGAGAACCAGAAAATCTGGTGAAAATATTAGTGAAAACACTTGTTTGATAGCCTTAGGAGTCTCCAAGGGAAGATGTACTTCAGTGGCCAAGATACTAGCAGAAGAAAAACACAGAGGGGTGATACCAAAATTCAGCGTGAACTTTCCTCTTGAGGCATTCGCCAATTCTATGCAATCAGGTGAGAAGCTGAGAAGAGCATCAGAGCTTCCAGGAGTCTTAGAAGTTGGGGAGGAAATATTTTTGAGTTCAGGTTCAACAAGTAGAAGACATTCTGGTAAACATTCTAGGCTTTTAGTTAGAACCCCTGGAGAGCAACAAAATAAAAGTAAGCGTGAAGAGAAAAGACAAGCCCTCACAAATGAAGTAGGTCCAGCCTTGAATCAGCTAAATATCTGATTGGCTTAAGGTAAGCTACCCTTGCACTTATTGCCTGCTAGAAACAAAAGATAATCAATCCTTCCTGCACCTCACACCCATAAGAATGGCTATTACCAAAATGACAAGAAATAAGTGTTGTTGAGGATGTGGAGAAAAGGGAATCCTTGTGCACTGTCAAGGGGAATGTAAATTGGTGCAGCCACTATGGAAAACAGCATGAAGGTTCCTCAAAAAATTAAAAATAAAACTATCATATGATTCAGCAATTCTGCTTCTAGCTATTTATCCCAAGGAAAGGAAATCATTATCTTGAACAGATATCTGCACCCCCATGTTCATTACAGCACTCTTTGCAATAGCCAAGACATGAAAACAACCCAAGTACCCATTGACAGATGAATGGATAAAGAAAATATGGTGTATATATCTACACAAAGGCAATTATTCAGTCATAAAAAGAAGGAAATCATGCCATTTGCTCCCTGATGGACCCTGAGGGTATTATGCTAAGCAAAATAAGTCACACAGAAAGAGACAAGTACTTATATGTGGAATCTTAAAAAAAAAAAAAAAAAATTAGATACAGAGAACAGACTGGTGGT
Source organism: Balaenoptera acutorostrata (assembly GCF_949987535.1). Classification (NCBI taxonomy): domain Eukaryota; kingdom Metazoa; phylum Chordata; class Mammalia; order Artiodactyla; family Balaenopteridae; genus Balaenoptera; species Balaenoptera acutorostrata. The sequence goes on along the minus strand of NC_080073.1, from coordinate 64,104,622 downwards.
TGCCAGAGGCAGGGTGTAGAGGGTGGGCAAAAGGGAGCGGGGGGAAGGTAATCATTTCTGGAGGACAGTATGACTCAGAGCCTCAAATTATGTCTATAACATTTTCATAACAGGTGTCTAACCTAAACTGAAAAATTAGTAGGCATTGCAAGAGGAAAGATACATGAAAGAGACCCACTGGAGATCTGAATATTGGAGTTACCAGACATGGAACTTAAAATAACTGATAAGTATTCAAGAATTCTTGATAAGATGGAGAATTGTGGCAGAGAACTAAAAATTGGTTTTGAAAACCATATAGAAGTCCATTAATTCAAAAATATAACTAAAATTAAGAACTCACATTAAATCAGCAGCAAATTAGACAAAGATAAAGAGGGAATTAGTGAAATGGAATAGGTAGGTGAGAAAAAATATTCAGACTGAACATGGTGAGAAAAAAAAGATAAAAAATACAAAAAATGAGTATAAGAAATAAATGGGTCATAAGGAACATTCTAAGATTCTTCAAGCTATAGGTCCAAGTTGGGGGGTGGTTAAAAAAAGAAACAGAAGCAATAGTTGAAGAGAATTGATTGAAAAATTTCCAAAACATATGGAAGCCAACAAGCATCAAGATCCAAGTAGTGCTATGAACCATTATCAGATATAAAGAAACTACCAGTCAACTCATCATAGTCATACTGTTGGAAACCAAAGATAACAAGAAGAGAATGAAAGATATATTATCATCAAAGAACTAAAAGTAAAACTAACAGCTGATTTCCCTCTGGTTTGTCTCTGGTTTCCATTTTATCTGTTGAGAAGTCTGCATTTCATACCTCTGTCATGTCATGTATTCTAATTCTTTATATGGAACATGTATTTATACTCAATATTCATTATTTATGCACAGTGCACACGTATATACATAAATGTAATTCAAGCAAAGAAAAACTGAAAGAAATTATCACCACCAGATTTTTACTAAAGAAAATATTAAAGCAAATATTTCTAGTTGAAGGGAAATAATTTCCGATGAAAGAATGGAGATTAAGAAAGCAATAAAGAGCAAAGGAAAGAGGAAATATGTGCATAGATATAAATGTATATTGACTATAAATACATATTACAAATATACCATATAGAAAATTAATATATACAACAACAATATAGAAAGCGAAGGCAGTGAAGGGAGTTAAATTATCATATTTTTAATAAGTTGCAATAGAACTAATTTATATAATATTTTAATAAGTCAAGGCTGTACGTTGACATCTTATGGGTAGCAACTACCAGTACCATAAAAACAGCACATAACTAACAAGCCAACCCAAGGGAAAAATGAATTTTAAAATGTACATAATTTCAAAAGAAGTCATAAAAAAAGAGAAACAGGGCAGTAAAGGACAAAAGAACACTTGAGACAAACAGAAAACAAACAGTGGGATGGTAGTTTGGTTCCTTTCTGAAAATTCCTCCCCACTCACTCTAAGGTATTTTGTAAATGTACTAACAGCTTCAGAGTTGTCAACTGAAAAGCATATAGTCACTTTAATCTTTTAATTAAATTTAAGCAAAAATATTATACATTCCAATTAAATTCAAGAGACCTTTTAACACTAAATACTTGGAATCATAATATTTGCTGACAGTAAATGTAACTTAAAGGATTAGGATATAATGTAAAATAACTATAAATTTAATCTCACATAATCTACAATTTTGTCTTTAAAAAACTAATATACTTTAAGTGTTGTTTATGATAGAATTTAGGTCCTTGGTAATTTTATTGCTGTGATGGGGTATTAATACATGAAGATATTTAGCTACTGCTTAAGTAGCACTTGGAAATCAAAGAAGGACTACTTTACAGGGAACCTAAATTTTAATCCAAACTTTAAACCACCAGTTAAGCCAGCTTCATCATATCCATTTTAACAGAGACAAATATAGAAAATAAAACAGGCCCTAAGAGACAGCTTGAACCATAGAAGGTTCAATTTTAACCTCCTGGTCTATTAAGGAAATCTTCTGAAAACCCAATGCCATTAGTTACCAAAAAAAAGAGAGGAAGAGAACTCAAGAATTTAATTAGTGGAGCTGTGGTAGTGCAAGTCTTTAATTCACATTGACCCATTTTATATTTGGTAATAAATTGCTAAACTTCAAATGTGTATATTTGTACTTACACACACACACAATATTTAATTTTATATTAATAATATATTGGTAGCAGAAAAAGGGCTAGGTTTTGAATCTTTCTATTGACTAGCACAGTATTCTTTCAAAATAGAGCACTCTGTCTGTCCCAACTGCAGCCAAATTATTTCAAAACTTAGGGGTCCTGCCCATGATTCCCTCTGCCAGATTTAACAGTGGAAAAATAGTTAAGCTCTGTGCATCTTTTAACAGCTTCCAGAATCCATTTTCAACTCTTTCCCCATCAAAGTATGACTAGATTCTATAAGATAAAAAGATGACACAACCCAAACATCCATCGACAGATGAATGGATAAAGAAGATGTGGTACATATATACAATGGAATATTACTCCACCATTAAAAAGAATGAAATAATGCCATTTGCAGCTACATGCATGGACCTGGAGATTATCATACTAAGTGAAGTAAGTCAGAAAAAGACAAATATCACATGCTATCACTTATATGTGGAATCTAAAAAAAAAAAAAAAATGATACAAATGAACTTATTTACAAAACAGAAATAGACTCATAGGCATAGAAAATAATCTTACAGTTACCAAAGGGGAAAGCAGGGTGAGGAATAAATTAGGAGGTTGGGATTAGCAAATACAATCTACTATATATAAAATAGATAAACAACAAGGTCTTACTGTATAACACAGGGAACTATATTCAGTATGTTTTAATAACCTAAATTGGAAAAGAGTCTGAAAAAGAATAGATACATATACATATGTGTATGTATAACTGAATCGCTTTGCTGTACACCAGAAACTAACACAACATTATAAATCAACTATAGTTCAATAAAAAAAGGTAAAACACAAATAGTTATAATACCCATCTAACAGCACTAAGACCAAACTTTATTGACACCTGTCTTAATTCTCATCACTTTGGCATTCACATAACAAATAGTTAGCATTGTACTACAATGTGCCAATCATTGTTTTGGAGCCTGAAAAGTGCTATGAAGGATTTCACGTTCCCCATAAATCTGAGATGCTTATGCCCTAGAAGGAAAAACATCCATTCATTTGTTCATTCAACAAGTATTCATTGGCCATTAAAAACTAATCAGACATTTTGTTCATTGCTGAGGATTTTGTGGTGGAATTTTTCCTTACTTTTATGATACTTAGAGTCTGGTAGGGAATTAAACATAAAATGATCACAACAATAAATGTAGAATTCATATTATTTGTAATGAACATTGCAAAGTAAGATAACAAGAAATGCTTGCCTTGAGAGTCTGGGAAAGATTTCATGAGGAAGCAACATTTGAGTTGAGATCTCAAGGTTATTTGAAAAGAATCTTCCTAGCAGAGGGGAAAACAGGTAAAGATCATGTTTCCAGAGGAAAGATGATTGGGAAACTCAAAGAAGGACACAGTGGCAAGGATAAGAGAACATAGCTTAAGATGATGCTGCAGAGAGATGCAATGAAGAGATCACCTGAGGCTTCCAAAAACACATTAAAGATTTTGCTTGCTATTCATTCCTAAAAGCAATGAGAATTCACAGAAGGTTGTGAAACGGGAGAATAGCATGATTCTCTTTGGAAAGGGTTGGTCAAAAGAAGTGATATTTAAGCTGTGTCTGAGGAATAAATAGGAGATTCTCACTAAAGCAGTCCAGGGTTAAAACGGCAATATTTGGAGAAGGTATTGCTATTTCTCCAAAAAGGAACGAAAAGTCTTTATTAGGCTGATGAATGTCCAAAAACCCTATTCCCCGCATTCCTAGATCAGTCATCCTAGTCATTTTCTTTCTTTTTTTTCATCCTAGTCATTTTCAATTACCCTGTTTCCACATCCCTACAAGGCAAAGTAGACATCCTCACCTAGCAGTCTAGCCTCTGTCATGTTCCCCAAAGCCCACAAAATCAGAATATGGGGGTTGCGGGAGAGAAAAATAATATTAACCCAGCAACAAAAGTCATATAAAGTCTCAGACTTAGAGACTGGAAGGTAAGGATTCCTGATTCTGTAACAGAGTGAATATGAAGGTTATATTATCTTTATAATACAAAGATCAAATTAGAAGGCGGGAAAATTAAATAGAAGACAAGAGAACATACAGGAAGATAAAGAATTACTTTCCCTTTCTTGATTGTCAGCAACAGTCTTTGAGTCAGATGACCAGGGTCATCTTTTAAGTAATGAGGAGCAAAGTATCTTTTAGAGAATCCACAAACGCTGAACTCCAATCTGTAGAACTAAAATTACAATGCCACAGATTGATACATTGAACTGAAAATACACTAACTATAAAACTATAGAAAACTGGATGCCTAATATTAGAATAGTTGATTTAAAAACACAAACTTAAATTATGCTTACCCACTAAAATATTATACTTAATACAAGTTATTATTTTGTACATAGGTGAATCAGGAATAAACATTTTTGTATCCACCAAAATTCGAAAAAATAGCTAAACCCTGAGTCTCCCTCCCTTTTCCCACGTTTTCACATTCACTTAACAATTATCACTGTTATTCCTTTGTGAAACTTTAAGCTCTTTTAAGGGAAAAGTCAATTTCTTTATATAGATTTTCTTCATTTATTTGCCGTTTCCGGTTGAGAATGCATTAAATCACGAGTATGTGGATACTATTCACTTGCCTAATAATTGTCTTAAAATGGGCTTTCAGGAATCATATGGGAATACATTTTGGACTGAAATCGCTGTTATTTACCATTTTTCCCCAGCTTGTTCAAGTGTGTTGAAGCATAAATACATTAGGGATAATTAATGATATGACGGATGATTTCATCCCACCGTGTTTTCTGTGTTGGCTTTGTTCCTTTTTCCGCCTCATATTCTGACAAATTCGTTGTCTTTGTCACACAATAATCAGGAGAGAACTGAAAAGAAGGGCGCTATCCTCGGAGGAGTGCTGTATATTATGACTCATCCCTTCCAAGGGAAACACAGAGAAGGAACAGTTTCCTTTAGGCGACCTGCACGTGGCCAAGATACGGATTTTAGTGGGTCTGAGCTGCAGGGGCGGGTCTGCAATTCACCCCAGAGAGATGATGGGAAACCTTTTAAGGGGTGAGGTTTTGACATTACAGAACTGTCGCAGGAAGGGCCCGGGGTGAGAGGCTACACAAGAAGGGGAGAAGAGGCCTGGGGGATGACGGGAGAGGGTGGGGACACCCTGGGCCGCGAGGTGGTACCTGCGCGGGCTCGAACGCCCCTGCCACTGAATCCCCGATCCAGAGATGCTCCCGGAGAAGTTGTTGGTAGCTGAGGCAGTGCTTCACCGCGGATGGCACGTTCCCCATGGCCGGGTCCGGGGCGGCTGTAGGCGATGGGAGAGAGCGGGGAGGAGAGGGATGCGGGCCGGGCGCGCGCTGCGGTCCCGCGCCGGCCCCCGAGCGCGCCTTCCGCCTCCCGCGCGCGCTGAGTCCGGCCCCGCTTTGTGCGCTGCGGCGGCGCCAAGCCGAGAGCGCCCAGAGCAGGGCGCGCGGGAGACACCTGCGCGCACGCGGGCCACCCGGAGCCGAAGCGCGGAGGAGATATTCCTAGCATGGCGCGCCTGTCGCACTGCACCCAGCACGTAGGGCTGATCGCATCTGCACACGCCCCATTCACCGGCTTCTCCCCTGGTTCAGAATCCACAGGGAAGAAAGGGTTAGGTCTCCCTCAAAGGAAGAGGGTCTGCGTTTTCTTGTCTGGCAGTTTGCTCATTCCCAGTTTGCTCATTCCCAGTCCACTGTAGATGCATCCGGCCTTGAACTCACCTGAGTTTATCTTCATGACAATAAACTTGACATATACACACAGATTTAAAATAGATAACCAACAAGGACCTACTGTATAGCACAGGGAACTCTGCTCAATATTCTGTAATAACCTAAATGGGAAAAGAACTTGAAAAAGAATAGATGCATGGATTCGTACAACTGAATCACTTTTCTGTACACCTGAAACTAACACAACATTGCTAATAAACTGTACTCCAATATAAAATAAAAATTTAAAAATAAATACATCAGTCATATTGGCTTAAGGCCCACCCAAACAACCCTTCAAATCAGAAAATCAACCTTGACACAGCACTACCATCCAATCTACATACCCCATGCAAATTTCACCAACTGTCTCAACAGTGTCCCATTTGCTCAAAAATTAGCTCTATTTTTTAAAAGCTCGATTTTTAAATATGAGACAGGAAATATGCTCAGTATTTTGTAATAACCTGTATGGGAAAAGAATATATATATATATATATATATATATATATATATATATATATATATATATATATATATATATATAAAACATATAACACATATATGTTATAACTTAGCCCATACATTTATACTACATATGCCAAGCTTCTGTTTTGTTTTCTTTGCTGTTTTTCTCTTTGCTTCTAATATTAAGGTTTTATATTTTGAAAAAATGATGCAGATCCAAAGTCTTCATATGGAAGAATTTCTTTATGACCTTTCCTTTATTTCCTTGTTAGGGCCCCACCTTAGTTACTTCTGCAATGGTTTCTCTTTATATGAAATTATTATATCAATTATATCAATCTATGGCATATGCTAAAATAAATTTCTTGGAGAGTTAAAAAAAATCTGAATCATTTTGCTGTACACCTGAAACTAACACAACATTGTAAATCAACTATACTTCAATTTTTTTTTACAATATATGAACAAAAAATAAATAAATATTCTGAGGCAGTTTGCAAGGTTAGAATACTTATATACAACAGTCTAATAAAGAAGAAAAGATAGAAGGTGATAAATTAGGGGAGATGTCACAGATAACTCGGTAAGTCAGTCAGTTGTCAGTAAATGGATAGTACAGGTTAAGCACTGAAATGGAGTTGAGTTGTTTAAAGAAATGCAGGGCACAAAATTATTGAAGCAGCTAAAGTCATTCAAACTGAAAAGTGTAAACATATTCTTACATCATTAGAAGAGCACTAGTCTTGAGTGGGGAGGTGTTGGGAAGATGTTCCTGAAACAGACCACCTCCCTGCATCCCCCTCTTTCACAAGCACACCTACATCTACCCATTCTAAAATTCTTCAACTGAGTTCAGCACCTGCAATTGAACAGACATCAAGAATAGCCTTGTGCTGCCAAGTGGCATGGCCAGGGGTACCAGTCAACCCCACTGGTTGCTGCAGCAAATATAAATTAGGAGCTGGCTGATACCTACTCTGTCAGCTCCTAATTACACATAAAAGGATTCACAGATTACTTTGTACATCATAGTATAAACACACGTAAGGAAATTAACACCCAGAATAAGCAAACCTTCATTCATACTTGTGACGGTGGTGAGACTCTCACTGGTAATAGAAGTAAAGCAGTTAAGGACAGAAAAAGGTAAACAATGGGAGAGGGATCTTTTGGATCCTTAGTGGAAAAGGACTGGAAAGGCAAAGAGGATGAAGTGATCTTATACCTCTCATCACTTTGATCAAGGAGAGTTAACTTGGAGAACATGATCTGAGCTGCCAAAGTGAGGTCATGCAACTCTTGGAAGCCTTTAAAACTCTCTAATGCACCAAAAATTCCAATTATTATTTATCTGAACATACCTATTTTAGAGGTATATATTCACAGGCCTAAATCTCTATGATAAGTTGTTTTCGGTAGAGCTCAACTGTTATTCTTCCAACACAGTTGAAATGAAGCTTAGAGGTTGCATCAATGCCTATTACCGCTCTTCTCTCCTTTTTGTAATTCTATAACAGGGAACATGATATTTGAAAGAATTTGAAAGGCCCCAATTTGAACAACAGTAATTTAGCAGGGTAATTTTATCATGGAGTCAGTTGTTTAATTATTTGTCATCAGACAATTAATATTGAAATCTAAACTTTTGGAGAATATAACCTCTAAGATAAGCCAGATATTGTATGATTCTCTGCTGCTAAGAAAAAGAACACACAGATATAAACTTTACTGCTTAATAGTTTTCTAAATGGGGAAGTTTAGAAAATTTCATATCTCAGTTAGGGACTTCCCTGGTGGTCCAGTGGTAAAGAATCCTCCTTCCAACACAGGGGATGAGGGTTTGATCCCTGGTTGGGGAACTAAGATTCCCACATGCCGTAGGGCAAATAAGCCCATGCACCACAACTACTGAGCCTGCGCACCTCAACTAGAGAGCCCACGTGCCGCAAACTACAGAGCCCACGTGCTCTGGAACCTGCACGCCACAACTAGAGAGAAGTCCAAGCGTTGCAAGTAGAGAGGAGCCCTCATGATACAATGAAGAGCCCGCATGCCACAACCAAGACCTGACTCAGCCAAAAAAATAAAATAAAATAAAATAAATAAAAAAAGAAAATTTCATATCTCAATTAGCTCACCATAGCAATACAGTTTTTTTTTTTTTACAGAGAAACCTTATAAACATAAAAATATTGAATACAGTTTTATTTTCATGCATTTCATGTGGAAATCCTATAATATCAAAAATTGAAATTATGATTCCTGTAAATACCAAAACCATTAGCAATAATAAGGACCAAATAAAGACTATCTTTTTTTTTTTTTTTTTTTTTTTTTTTTTTTTTTTTTTTTTTTTTATTTATTTATTTATGGCTGTGTTGGGTCTTCGGTTCGTGCGAGGGCTTTCTCCAGTTGCGGCAAGCGGGGGCCACTCTTCATCGCGGTGCGGGGACCGCTCTTCATCGCGGTGCGCGGGCCTTTCTCTATCGCGGCCCCTCCCGTCGCGGGGCACAGGCTCCAGACGCGCAGGCTCAGCAATTGTGGCTCACGGGCCCAGCTGCTCCGTGGCATGTGGGATCTTCCCAGACCAGGGCTCGAACCCGTGTCCCCTGCATTAGCAGGCAGATTCTCAACCACTGCGCCACCAGGGAAGCCCAAGACTATCTTAAGAATGTTTAATCTCATATAAAAGGGAGTGAAAGTAGATGCACTTTTGCTGGCCTGTAGTTTGATGTTAAATCTAATCATAAATGCTTAAAATTTATAAATTCAAAAAGCTTCAACTTATAAATTTGAATAATATTAGTGTACATATTTTCTGTTTTTATGATTAAAATGAAAATTCTCAATAGGTATCCCTGTTAGTGCAAATCTAAGGAGCTCTAGGTAAAATAAGAATATATATATATATATCTTTTCATATTCTTTTCCATTATGGTTTATCACAAGATATTGCATATAGTTCCCTGTGCTCTACAGTAAAACCTTGTTGTTTATCTATTTTATATATAGTAGCTTGAATCTCCTAATTCCAAACTCCTAATTTATCCCCTCCTCCTTTCCCCTTTGGTAACCATAAATTTGTTTTCTATGTCTGTGAGTCTGTTTCTGTTTTGTAAATAAGTTCATTTGTGTCATATTTTAGATTCCTCATGTAAGTGATATCATATGGTGTTTGTCTTTCTCTGTCTGCTTACTTCACTTAGTATGATCATCTCCAGGTCCATCCATGTTGCTGCAAATGGCATGTTACATGGAAAATCATTCAAGTTTACCTGCCTCTCCTGAATTACTCTTGACTCCCTTCGCTCTTTAACCTCCTATCACAAATCTCATCTGTCAACCAGGGAAGTTAGTTAACATCTTGGACCCACCCATCCACTGTCACTTTCTGTTCTCCTACTGACTTGTCTCTGTGCCCCTTCTCTTGGAAGGCATCACCGTAGTGCAGTGGTGGAGCTTAAGTGCTGGTTTTAGATTCTCCGTGATGGGAGTCTGGCTCCACCCGTTGGCAAATGAGTGACCTTCGCAAGTTCTTTAGCCACTGTTTCTTTTTTTTTTTTTTTTTTTTAACATCTTTATTGGAGTATAATTGCTTTACAATGGTGTGTTAGTTTCTGCTTTATAAAAAAGTGAGTCAGTTATACATATACATATGCTCCCATATCCCTTCCCTCTTGCGTATCCCTCCCTCCCTCCCACCCTCCCTATCCCACCCCTCCAGGTGGTCACAAAGCACCGAGCTGATCTCCCTGTGCTATGCGGCTGCTTCCCACTAGCTATCTATTTTACATTTGGTAGTGTATATATGTCCATGACCCTCTCTCACCCTGTCACATCTTACCCCTCCCCCTCCCCATATCCTCAAGTCCATTCTCTAGTAGGTCTGTGTCTTTATTCCCGTCTTGCCACTAGGTTCTTCATGACCTTTTTTTTTTTCCCTTAGATTCCATATATATGTGTTAGCATACTGTATTTGTTTTTCTCTTTCTGACTTACTTCACTCTGTATGACAGACTCTAACTCCATCCACCTCACTACAAATACCTCCATTTCATTTCTTTTTATGGCTGAGTAATATTCCATTGTATATATGTGCCACATCTTCTTTATCCATTCATCCAATGATGGACACTTAGGTGGCTTCCATGTCCTGCCTATTGTAAATAGAGCTGCAATGAACATTTTGGTGCATGCCTCTTTATGAATTATGGTTTTCTCAGGGTATATGCCCACTAGTGGGATTGCTGGGTTGTATGGTAGTTCTATTTGTAGTTTTTTAAGGACTCCATACTGTTCTCCATAGTGGCTGTATCAATTTACATTCCCACCAACAGTGCAAGAGTGTTCCCTTTTCTCCACACCCTCTCCAGCATTTATTGTTTCTAGATTTTTTGATGATGGCCATTCTGACCAGTGTGAGATGATATCTCATTGTACTTTTGATTTGCATTTCTCTAATGATTAATGATGTTGAGCATTCTTTCATGTGTCTGTTGGCAATCTGTATATCTTCTTTGGAGAAATGTCTATTTAGGTCTTCTGCCCATTTTTGGATTGGGTTGTTTGTTTTTTTGTTATTGAGCTGCATGAGCTGTTTGTAAATCTTGAGAACAAAAAATGGAGCTGGAGGAATCAGGCTCCCTGACTTCAGACTATATTACAAAGCTACAGTAATCAAGACAGTTTGGTACTGGCACAAAAACAGAAACATAGATCAATGGAACAGGATAGAAAGCCCAGAGATGAACCCACGCACATATGGTCACCTTATCTTTGATAAAGGAGGCAAGCATATACAGTGGAGAAAAGACAGCCTCTTCAATAAGTGGTGCTGGGAAAACTGGACAGGTACATGTAAAAGTATGAAATTAGAACACTCCCTAACACCATACACAAAAATAAACTCAAAATGGATTAAAGACCTAAATGTAAGGCCAGACACTATAAAACTCTTAGAGGAAAACATAGGCAGAACACTCTATGACATAAATCACAGCAAGACCCTTTTTGACCCAATTCCTAGAGAAATGGAAATAAAAACACAAATAAACAAATGGGACCTAATGAAACTTAAAAGCTTTTGCACAGCAAAGGAAACCATAAACAAGACCAAAAACAACTCTCAGAATGGGAGAAAATATTTACAAATGAAGCAACTGACAAAGGATTAATCTCCAAGATTTACTAGCCACTGTTTCTTATCTGTAAGAGGGCAATGATAAAAGTTCCTACCTGACAGAGCTGTTACAAAGATGAAACGGCTAGAATATGTAAAGTACTGAACACAGAGTCTCTGGCACATAATAGACACCCAATGAATGTTAGCTATTATTACTACTGTAACCTGGTTTTCTGTTTTATTTTGCATTCACAAATCTAACCTGTATAGCCTGAGAAATATTTGAAAATACATATCTGGTCAATACTTCTAAGATTAAAATCCTTAGAGATTTTGCAGAGAAATTGTTTCTTAAAATGATACATTTTTTCTTGATGAGACTCTTAGTTATCTTTCCAGTCTTAACTCCTGCCCATTTTCTAAACTCATCCTTCACTCCAGAAATATCAAATTATGTGTAATTTCCCAAGTTTTAGCCTCTTCCATGCTCTTGAATCATTCTAATCTTGTTCTTTATTATAGACACTTTGGGAAATACAGACGATGCATAAAGATAAATCACCCATCATTCTAATGCTAGAAATACTTTAATATATTTTCTTTTAGAGAAAAAAATAAATTAATATTTCCTATCTTTGCTTTTTATTCTGCCCTTTTCATTTAACATTGATTTAAATTCTTTAAAACTAGGATGCTAATGGCTATGCAATATTCATATATATATATAATATTTTCAATAATCTTTTAAAGTATAGCCTTTTACTTATTTTTGAAAGGGAAGATTGGTGGCTAGACTGTGATCTTGTGAATATTTGTATAAATAATTATCTAGTTAATGTTCCAAAAATAGCATGACTGTGGAAATCTCCACTACAGTTGTATTTCTGTCAATTTCTATTTATATTTTTTACAAAGTTTTGCTTTAAGTATACAGTATTTCCTTGGTTGGAGATTTGCTTGTGTAAGTTTATCTTTGGTGATAGTTTTTTGTTGTTTTTTCTTTTGTTATGTGGGAGGATTTCTATGGGAATCTCGTATGGATTATTGCAATACCCCTAAAGAATGGTTTCATGTTTGCTTGACCAGAATTTCTAATGAGTTTGGTTTGACAGTTCTAGGATTTTTTTTTTTTTTTTTTTTTTTTTTTTTTTGCTAATATCTTAGCTTGGGGTACCATAGGATATTATGAATCTAAAACTTAAAACCGGGAAATTCCCTGGTGGTCCAGTGGTTAGGACTCCACGCTTTCACTGCCAAGGGCCCAGGTTCCAACCCTGGTCGGGGAAGTAAGATCCCACAAGCTGCTCGGCACGGCCAAAAAATAAATAAATAAACTTAAAACCATACACAGTGTAACTTGGCTTCAGTTTTCTTGCAGGGATTTAATTTCTCACTCACAGACTTAGGTGAACTTTTTCCATCTCCCGTACGTGGAACCACCTTGGGAGACCCAGTGCTTCATGATCTTGGCTCCCTACCCTCAGACGACAATTGGTTTAGAAGGACCTTCCCATGTGATTAAAGCCCCAGCCTCTGGCTAACAGAACCTGTGTCCTCTTGTGAGCTTCTTGGAAGTATTAAGCCCCTGAGTATAACCTTGATATCAGTTTTTGAGAGGAGGGAGAGGTATATCTCACATCAGCTTAGTTCTCAATATTTATCAGAATTGTAACTTGAAAATTTTTCTGTGATTAGTGTTTGCACATTCTTTTGAATACATTCTGGAATTCCTATACCCTTTAGGAAAGTAAGGGTAGGAACCAAGAGATGCTGAACTGAAGTGAGAACATTCAATTTATCTCAGAGGGCCTGAGGATCTTACAATATAGTTCTGACATCTTGACTAACTCACAAGAGAGAAAACTAGACAAAAACCACATTCTCCCATCCTTCTCCTTATCTCTTCCACTTAAAATGACAGCAATAAATTATAGAGTGGTGCATTGCTTATATCCTAAGCAAAGGTTCTCAAAAACGGTGGCAAGTCCTTGGGAAAGAAGGGTCCACTTAGAATAGGTTATCATGTGAGTCCCTTTGGTCTCAAAGATGGGTATTTAAGGGTCTCTAAGAGAACAAGATGGATAGAATCAGAAGCAAGTGAAAAAAAATCAAAATTGTAATAGCAATAAATGCAAACCGGCATGTAGCCAAGGTACCTACCAGGCAGGAATCAAAGACACATATGGTAAGTCTCAAACAATGATGCCATAGAACTTTGGCAAGAATCACGAGAGTAATGTGCTCCAGCCTTAAACAATAAAAAGGAAAGAATGAAAACAACTTGGTTACCGATACTGGATGATACCTAAGGGGAAGCAAAGCTTTCATAATCTCAGTTTTATTGCTGAAAAATTTAGATAACTTCTCACAAGTGTTATGTCTGGCTGGTCTAAATTGATGGAAGGATAACAGAGTGCTTAAAAACATTCTTGGCGTTTGCTCACTAAAATCAAAGTTCCATTAACAATAGCATCATTCTGAAATAACACATTCTTTCGAGAATAAGTAATGAAATCTATTTTACGAAAATAGCACCCCACCCCAGGTGATGGATACCTGGCATTGGATACAGAAATCAGAACAAAGCTGCAAACCACATTTCTCCAGATGTAGGAGTCTATTTATTCTTTCACTGATTCAAAAGGATCCAAAAGCACTAGCTTTGCCAACTATTTGTGCAATAAAAGATATAGATGTTGACAGCTTATTAACTATTATTAGTTCATTAGGTGGCTGCATTGCACCTAATTTTTGCCAATAGATACAAAAGCATCTTTTTATTACACTACCTACAAATTCAGACCCTATTTGAAAAATTGTTTTATCAGTCAGTGGCATATTCTGATGAGTTACAGTAAATGTGACCTTAACAGGTAATTTATATTAATTCTTACCCATGGACAGTATCATCCTTTGAATCTGTATCAATTACTATTGAATGAAAAACAAGTCATTATGAGGACAAAACAATTGATTACAAGTACAAAGCACTTGGTATTTTGCTTTGTACATAGTACGTGCTCAATAAATCTTAGCTTTCTATCTTTTTCCTCTTTACAAATCAAATCAATCAGTCCACTGTTAAGAAGGGATATATGATGTTGCCACAATTAGAGGGAATCTGTTAAACCCAAATTTAATGATTTCTATAGAACATTAGTTTAATTCACTGAAGAAATTTTTGAGTTTTTTTTAATTTGATACTCAATAGCTAATGGGAAAATAAATATGAACAGATATATAAGATATGCCTTCTTGACTTTAAAGACCTCACATTCTAGTGGTAACATCTGAAAAAACTAATTATAAATATTAGATGTAGCAGATATATCTTCATCAGAGAAATGTAAGAAATTAAATTCTAGTTGTAAAATCTAGATGAGAAAACATTTACAGCAGAATTTGCATGTTCATCAAATGTTTATTGAATAATTAATTGCATAATAAATATAGGGCATTATAATACTGTGTGGAAGGTAATGATGAAGAAGGCAGTCTTTAACAAAAAAAAAAAACCTTCTAATTTAATAGTGAAATATGATGTCACTCAAATATCTACAACAGAGCATCATGTTGATAAGTGCCAAGTGATAATATAAGTTGAGAACCATGGAAGGAAAGAGACTAGACTCCAAGTTCAGTTAGGAAAATAAGAGAAGACATCAGGAAGGGACACATGTGAGGGGGTTGGGCAGACAGAGCCCATCATGTAGGAGGGAAAGGGAGGAGGGGAGAGATACATTAATATCAATTGATAAGAGGCTGCACTACCACAAAAACTATCAAGATGTGTAAATAACTTTCAAATAAAAATCTTCATAAAATTACCAGATTTAATTTTTTGTCCGTGATTATTCCACTATGTATATTGTAAGTAAAACGATCATTTCCTATTTTGCCACAGATGAATATAAACACATAAATCCACCAGAAGTGCTAAAAAGCTAACTTTAAAGTATTTATCTTGCAAGTCAGACTTTAATATACAGCTGTAGATTTTTTTAAATCATCCCTGTTTGTGTCTTTCTTGTTCTCCATGGGCAGGAGCAGAAAGATCATAATTATTAAGTGAACAGACCTTTGAAGCACTTTGCTGGGTATTTTAACTCAGTGCATGAATTATCATTCCCATTTAACAGGTGAAGAAACCGAGGCTCAGAGACCTTGAACAACTACACTAAAGTATAAGAAGAAGTATAAGAAATGGACTCAACTTTGTGCCTGTCAAAGCCTTTGCTCTTTCTCTTTCATCTCATGCTTTTCAAGAATAAATAGTAAAAAGACATTGTTCACACACAATCGTGCTCCTCAGAATGTCTTTCAGACACGGAAACACTTGCTCTCGGAAGAGGTTAAAATGTTTCTAAGGGAGGTTCTTTAGAGCTAGAACTTGAACTCGGTCTTCTGACTGCATTCCAGATTTCTACCGTATAGGGAAGAACCAATCTCTTCCTTGAAACCCAGGGACCTTTTCAGGTTTGACAACATTAAAAGTACTGTCCATGGGAACAATATAAGGTTAAAGAATTCTCTTAATAACTTCAGCAGCCATGCCTGCTCTGTCTTATTAGAGGGTTTAAGCCTCAGCCCGAGGTCTTCTAAGAAAATTTGCAGAGGGCTACTTCATCTTGCTAACCATGGGTGGTGGTGGGATTTCTCTTTTTATGAGCCATTCAAGCCATGGATTTATTGTGGCTATAACTTTATCAAAACATACATGTATCTGATAGGAATTATGATTTTCGAGTTCCTGCTCACTTTTCTTTTCTTTCCATTATTTTCCCTCTGTGACCTGGCCCACTTATTAGTATATTTCTTCACATATCATGTGTTTGTTTGTTTATTTGCTTTCCCTGAAATAATTAAGTTTTACTTTACAACTTAAGGAAATTTTTCCATCATAGAAAAAGTAGTTGCCTTGCCAACAGTTTCCCAGAGTTCTCTTGAGAGTCCAAATCTCTGTAGAATTCACAATTAATCGGATAATGGAGACCCTTTCTTACTAAAATGCCATCATTCCAACTACATTTTTATTAAAAATTATAAGGGCAGAAAGTCACGAGTGCTTTAATAACTGGCATTATTCAATGCCCTGCATTTTTCTAGCCTCAAATCTCCACTAAATTCACAAATGCAAATGCATCAATATGAATCATATGGCTTTCAAGGCAATAATCTACAGTTATTGTGTAATGAAATATTAATTTAGCAACTTTCAAAAACTCATATGTGATATTTGGATAACTTTTCACTCATCCATTTAAAGTTCAAAATTAACTAAAATGTTATAAACCCACACCAGAAACCTTGGGGGTGGGGGGTGACTGAACAGGAGCCCTCTGAGATTTTCCTCTTCCCAACATGTTTTCCTCCAATGTCGTCTCTTTCACCTTCTTAGTCTGTGTTGTAGGAACTCATTTGCTACCTTATTTACTTTATTATTTCCTCAGAAACTTTTTCCTACCCCATGTTTATATATTCATGGAGATTTCTGATGCTTGGTAATTCATAGTTTGCTTAACAGAAGCTTAGAAGATAGAGAGTTAATGTTATGATTCACCAACATTATTTGCAACATTTTGAAAAGGTTTGTTGGCCTTTAAACTTCACCTCCAACAACAGAATAACTTAAATTGGTGTTTCTCAACCTCAGCCCTATCGATAATTGGGGCGTGATGAGTCTTGGTTATGGGGTCTGTCCTGTGTCTTGTAAGAATTTTAGCAGAATCCCTGACCTCTACACACTAGATGCCAGTAGTCTCCACCAAGTTGTGAAAACCAAAATTGCCTCCAGACTCTGCCAAATGTCCCCCAGGAAGTAAAAGTCACCACTGGTTGAGAACCACGGGTTGAAATGATGAGGATGATGATAACAAAACCTTACCATGTGCCAGTAACTATTCTAAGTCTTTAACTGCACATTATCTAATTCACAGGAAAGGTTCTGTGATTCCCATGTTACAGATGAGACGGCTTGAGCTCAGAGAAGTTACTAAGTCACTTAGCATCATGTGGCTAGTGAGTAAGCCAGCTGGGATTCAAACTCAAGCAGTGTGACTTCGGAGCCTGTATTTTTAATTGTCAGGTTACAGCTGCTTTTTGAAATCATACAAGCAAGAATGAAATCCATCAAAAACATGGATCATTTTGGGTTTAAATTCTTTTCCATGATGTCCAATGTTTAAACGTTGGAAAATAGACTTCCTGCAAATTCAAAATCTCTCCAGATAAATAGGTTCCTTTATTCGCCTAGTCATGTTCACTGAGCTTGTGAAATTCTATCAAACATGAGATTTCCCAGACGGAGAGTTAAAGCTCAGGCCAAGGAGTTAGAGTCCTGGGATCAGATCCTGGCAAAGCCATGGTCATGAGTATGAGACCCATGAATATCATAGAACTGCTTACATGTTTTATTACTTTATAACATCATTCAAATAGTGAGGGTCTGTTTATGTTTATTATAATTAGTTTAGAAGAAAATAATTAAAATTACTTCATAGCATTTATCCTGTCCCTTAGCATTCAAATATCATTTTATCTTATTTATTTATAGTATTTGTACTATGAATAATAGCCAGCAAAAATTAAATTTCTTTTTCCACCTCTCCACATTAACTGTGTGTGGCAGGGGTGTTATTTTCACACAAAAGAAAAGCTATCATACAGCATAATTTGTAAAGGTTTAGCCTTTGAAGGTGTCTTCATAAAATGTGATTTCTCTCTTGATCTAAAACCTTCTTTTAATTTGTTTCAGGCTGACTATAATTTATTAAGAGGAATATAGTGTAATAACCAAAGTTTTACATTTAATCAAGCACAATTAATTTATATAATGTTAAATAAATGGTATATATTATCTCCTTTCAAGTTTCTAGGAAAGTTGGTTGAAATAAAAATAATGACCTATACTTACATTTATTGATTGATTTCTCTGTGCCATGCACTATCTTAACAGTTCTTCATGGGCTAACATTTAATCCTCATAACAAGCCCTTTTAGGTAGGTACATTTAATATCCCTATTTTGGAATGAAAAATTGGACCCACAGAGAGATTAAAGAGCTTGATCAAAATCAAACAGCTAGGAAACGTTTAGCTGGTTTATAAACCCAAGTAGTTTGGCACCAAAATTTTGCTGGTATCACTTATGTATACTGACCTTCTAAAGTGGGGGAATTATCACCACATATAATATTCATATAATATTATTCATCATTGTAGTAAGTAGACGGATTAAACTAGAAAATCTATCTTATACTGACACAGTAGGAAATATGTACTTGGTCTCTCAATCTGTGAAATTCTTGGCAGTGGAGGGTTAGAACTCCATTTTATGAAGAAATGAATGAATAACCGAAAAAATGGTTTTGAATCCAACGATTCTAAATTATTCCTTAGACATTTCAATTTCCTTCTTCCCCTCTCATTAGCTCAAATATCTGGATGCTCCATGCCCTTCACACCATCTGTGTCAGTGAGACCAAGTTTCCCAGTTTGCTTGGTTCAGTCCTGGGTTATCCTTGTCCTGGTGTCCTTTACTATTTAGAATTTCCTGAATTTCTCATGTTTAACAAAAACTTTCATTTAACAATAGTATTAAAATAAACCAGAATAAGCTAAGTCAACCTCTTCTGTGTCCTTCCAGCACCTGCCATAATCTCGTCTTGCAGTGCCTGAGATATTTGTTCTGAGAATGGAGCTCTCACTTTAACATGTGGTTAAATCTGTAAGATGACTGGCTGCAAACCTCTTTCTTTATTTGATCTTTTCCAGTTGCAACAGATAACTACTATCTCCCTTCCAAGGACAGCATGTGGCATGCCAGCTGATAAAATAAAACGTGCTTTGTGAGAAGCAGCTATGGACAGCTGATGCCCTCTGCTCTCAGATGATGATGGTGAGAGAAGAAATCTGTCAATCTGTCTCTATTGGTCCCTTGTCCTTGGCAGCTAGTTAGTTGCCCCATAACCCCTTCTTTGTCTTGTGAGATGCCTGAAGCTGTCAGGATACTAATCATCTTGGTCAGCGGGAAACAATGAAAATTATAGGATAAACACACATGAATTATGTAAGGGAATGGAGGCTGGGCAGCTCTGCTATGGGGTATAAAGAGTAGCGAACACTCTATATATTGTGGGAGTTTTAAAAAGTGCATTGTACAATACAAACCTATAGTTTTTTACATTTATAGTTTTTTTATTTATACTAATACTTTTTATTTTGAAACAAAGTCTTTAGATAGCAATTGCATGAGAAAATAGAAATGTGCATTTAAAGTAGTAAGTGCTGAATTTCCATTTCTAAAGCAAGTTGACAATGCACTTGTAATTTGAACAAAATGTGTTTCACTATTTACCATCTTACCATGAGAATTGTACTGACCACATGAAAATCAGAAGACATAAATTGACAATACAAGCATCAGCATTTTAAGAAAACAATGCCCAAAGACAACATCTAAACACATGCAAGTGTAGAAGTGGAATATATATCAATCTATAAAGCATATTTTTTCATTTAGATAAATTACTATTCAAAATTAGTCCTGCCTATTTACATTCTTAGACTTTTTGGTATGTGTGTGTGTGTGTGTGTGTGTGTGTGTGTGTGTGTATTTGTGCACGTGGACGGTAAAGAGAGGACTGTTAATATGTTCACTCCATGAGGAAGAGAACTTGTAAGACAGGCCTTACATTATTACTTTGTCTTCAGAGATTTCAAATGGAAAATCAGCTCAACTAATTACAACCAAAGTTTGATTTTGTTTTCCATCTGACTCATGGAATCAAAGCTGTCGAAATTTATTCTACCAAGGTAAAAGATCTGACTTTACTGTGAATGCTATTGTATGTTCAGTTAAAAGTTCAATGTTGAAGATACATTTTTTTCTTGCTGTGATAATAAAAATTAAAATTTTGGTGGAGCACAACAGTATAGTAAGAGCAATGTTCTTTCTAAAGAACCTATGGAGAAAAAATGTACTTGGAATTGGCTGAAAAGCACAAATAATTCATGAATGTGGTCAAACTGGGGAAATATTCTACTAATCACAATTGAAGATATAGATGTCAAATTTTACACATATTAGGAAATATACCATTGGACCACAATTTTTTGCAATGAAGTGATGTTAAAAACAAAACAAAACACTGCAGCTTAACGATGTAACATTTCTTCTTCACTGATAATCTTTGATCTGATTTTTGAAAATTAGAGCTTTTGTGTACAACTCTTTAAACCAGTCTCAATCTTTAATATGTATAGAATATTTTTGTAAAAGTTTCCTCTAAGTTGTGTTAGCATTTTGTTCAAAAAGAGTTGGAAACCTTTAATACATATGTTCAATTAATAGAGTGCCCAAGACTTCAACTTTTGAAAATTTTAGTAAACTGCAACTATAGAAAATAAAGCTCACAAAGAGAATTCTTTAATATTTATCTTTACTACTTTAAGCTAAATGGTGAAATTTAAATGATGTATAAAATTTAAATCCAAAATTGAATAACTGAGTTTTGTGATATCTTGAATTTGGGGAAGAATCTTCTGATAAAATTCTTATGTTTTCTTGCATAAATTTATACTCTGTGTGGGAATTAAATTAAATGAGAAGGTTTATACTTTCCCAACATGTAATTGGAAAACATTCAACTAAATAGATATTGAATAGGATATTGATATTTATTTTGAAAGATATTGAATTTGAATAGAATAACAAACATTCATAGAGATAACTTGCTTGATGAGTTTTATCTTGCAAAATTTTTTGTCAGAATGAAAGTATTTTAAATGCAATTAAAAAGACATTACTTTATAATTAGTTGGGTTAAAATGTTTTAAAATTTGAATAAAACATACAAATTAGGAATACCTTCTCTTTGGAAGATCTTATTCTGTGCTTGCCAGGCAGAAACTATAAAAATATTTCTCTATTGAAAAAATATTATGACTCATTGAGAAGAGTCCACTAAAGTGATAAAATTTCTATTTTATTAAACAAAATATATAACTGGAAAAGAATATAGAAATGTCATGGAAAATTTTGATGTTAAGTCTGTATTGAAAAAACATACACATACACACATTTTGGAAAATATCAATGATATGCTATTAGAGGAAGATGTGATTAACAAATGGATTAAGTTCATGAATAAATGTAGTGCTTAGATTTTTTTAAATGGTCAGGAAATAACTACAATGAAATCTGTTTAAAGTATATGGGAGTATATTTTTATTTTTTTAAGAAAATTGAAAAGAATTTTTTGAAAAGCTATTTTATTCGTGACCAATATATTGGTCAATAAACAAATCTAATTTTAATTATTTTTAGTGCACTTTTCAAATTCAAAAGGGTCTCAATTTGGACAATAAAATCATATGGTCTTTCTATATGATTAAAACCACAGCACAGGTGGGAACTTGCAGTATGATTGTATCAGTTTTCTGTCACTGTAACAAATTACCAGAAACTAAGCAGCTTAAAACAACACATGTTTATCACCTCATAGCTTTGTACGTCAGGAGTCTGGGCACAGCTTGACTGGGTCTTCTCCTCAGGGTCTCACAAGGCTGTAATCACAGTAAGTGGGCTGAATTCTCAACTGGGGGCTTGTTGAAGAAGAATCCACTTTCAAGTTTGTTTGGGTTGTTGGTAGAACCCATTTCTCTGTGGCCATATGATTACAAGTCCTGACGTTTGCTGACTGGAGGTTGGAGGCTGCCCTCAGATCCCGGAGACCACCCATAGTTCCTTGCCCAGTGGGCTTCTCCAACAGGGCTGCGGCTTCATTGAACCCACAGGGGCATCTGCTCCAGTCTGCCAAGACAGCCCCTCAGATGGTGTAATACAACCGCAGCAATGATGTTCCATCACCTCGCTCTGTCAGTTAGAAGCCAGCCTCAGATTCTGCTCACACTCACAGAGAGGGGATTACACAAAGGTATGATCCCAGGAAGTGGGATAATTGGGTGCCATCTTAGGGTTTGTTCATAACAAAGATGCTATTAGATATTTCAAAATTAAAAAATGAATGTTCTGGTGTATGATTGCATATTACTTATAACATTGTGATGGTTTTAAAATATGTCCACAAGTTCTTTGACACCCCAATCCTGAGAGGTGGTGTCTACGCCCCCCTCCTTGACTCAGGACCAACCTACATTGACTCTTTTCTAACCCATAGAACCCTGAGGAAGTGATGTGCTGTCACTTCTTAGACTAGGTCAGAAAAGGTTACACAGTTTTCACCTGATTCTCTTCAATCACATGCTCTTTGGAGAACACACCCTTTCAGAACCCAGCCCCCATGCTCTAAGGACTCCTTATCACGTGGAGAGGCCATGGGTAGGTGTTCCAGTCAACAGATCCAGCCCAGATGCCAGAATGTGAGGGAAGAAACCATTTGGAAGTAAATCTCCAGGCCACAGCTGTTCAAGGCCTCAGCCATCCCTAAGTGTTCCCAGCTGAGGCTCCCAACATTGTGGAGCAAAGAATATTTGTCCTCTCTGTGCCCTTTCCTAATTCCTGATTCACAGAATCCATAAACACAATAAAGTGGCTGTTGCTTATAGCTCTGGGTTCGAGGTGGTTTGTTGCAGAGCAATAGTAACTGTAATAGAATATATATTGAGGACTGATGTACAATATTTGTTTAAACCATGAGGTCAGGAAATTCTGATATAACTCAAAATGTCTGGCAAAACTATTAATAAAAAAATAGTGAAAGTTTGGGAACCTCATAGATTTGCATTTTAAAATCCTTTCAAGTACATTTTCCCATATAAATTTAAATTACATACTTACTTTTTATTTGATTTTATTTGATTTTCATTGTTAATGACATTTATTGCTTTCTTTCTAATTTTACAGTAATACATGTTCATTGCAGACAATTAGAAATACATAAAAGCATAAAGTAAAAAGTCACAATCACCCATAATCCTTAACCCCTAGAGATAACCATGATTAGCATTTTGATGCATTTCCTCCCAGTGTCTACATAATTTTTTTTAAAATCGAGGTAAAACTGACGTACATCACTGTTAGTTCCAGGTGTACAACATAGTGATTCAATACCTCTACATATTACAAAATGATCACCATGATATGTCTATTACCATCTGTCACCATACAGCGATATTACAATATAATTGACTATATTCCCCATGCTGTACATTTCATCCCTGTGACTCATTTTTTGTTTTGTAGCTGGAAGTTTGTACATCTTATTCTCCCTCACATGTTTCATTTGTCCCCAAACTCACCTTCTGTTAACCACCTATTTGTTCTCTGTATCTACATACATACATACTTAATACATTACATACATACTTAATTTTTTTTTCTTTCAAATCTGTTATCAACAATTAGTTAATGATTGTTAACTAATCATTAATTATCATTGTTAATTATCAATAATTAGTTAATGAAGCTTACATCACTAGAAGCTCGATTTTGCTTTAAACTATTGTCTGCCAAGTTAAGCATTTTACATTTAAAACAGCTGTGACAACTGTATTTAGTATGTAGATATTGAAAATCAATGACAAATACTAAAATCCACATAGCCCATAACAAAAGCCAGTTGTTAACTTATCAACATGGAAAAATATTTAAATACTACCAATGAAATGGAAAATATATTAAAATAACATGTGATGTATAAAAAGTACAATCTTATGTGTGAAACGCAATGATTCTTGATCAGCAACACAATGTGGGTATCATTTGCTTTTCCACCTTTCACTTGGGTTTTATTTCAAGGTCAAGTTGCAACATTTTGATGTTATGAATAATGCAAGATATTCCTTGGAACCTAACATAAGGAAGTAAAAATATTGTGATTTTTGGCTTTCATTACAAACCCCATGTCAACAAACTTAATAATAATTTAATAAAGAAATTCTGAAAAATATTCTGGAATCATATGTACTTTTATTTTATAAAGCTCAAAATATGATGCCTCTATGAGACTTCCCCTTTCATCACAAGAGTACTAAAAGCATATTAAAATAAAAGGTTAAATATGATTTACAGCAGCTTTCTATCTGTAAAGACATAGCTTCTTCCATAACAAAACAGTTCTTATGTAAGAATTAATCCCAGATTTTCAAAGCTGTGTTTGAAAAGAATACAGAAGTTGTTAAGAGGGAATTGAAATACAAGATATATTAAAAACTCATAAAAGGAAGAGTTTGTAAGAGCTCAGGGCTCATAGCCCAGAAAATTACATGTCTGGATTCTGTGGAAATCCAAAAAAACAAATCCCTCCACTTATTCCATTATCTTTGAGGAATGGTGGAATGGAACACCAACGACAATGGCAAAATGAAGCAATTATGTTAAAAACCAAGAGCTTAAAATATTAATTCCAGGTAAGATACTAACTGAAATTATAAATGGGACAATTTGTAAGTACAGAAAGTGGAAATGGAAATCATGCCAGCACACATTCACAAAAATAAGGCATTTTAAACTAAACACATTTTCTCTATTTTTGCAGATTTACTAGTCCAGTAAGACAAGGAAATGGAGTTGAATATCTGAATATTTCACCTTAATAAGACAAAGCACACAAAGGAACATGATAACTAAAAACATATGTTTGGGAAAATCTGTCATAAGAGGATGAGATGGGTTGTGTGTGACTTCAAAGATTAGAATCTGGATCAGTGGGTGACAATCAAGATTCAATGTAATGAAGAGTAGGTTTCCCACAATAAGAGGGTGGTCAGCTAACCTGCAGGTATTCAGGGCATATAAGGCTTTCTCACTAGATGTGTTCAAATAAAGATGAAAAACAACCCCAAAACTAAAACAAAACAAAGCAAAACAAACAAACAAATGAAAAAAACCAACTTTGCTGTAGAAGGGCCTATCACTTATCCACGTCATTAGGGTTGCCTTGTGTCCTGTATGTACAGAACATGTCCTGTATTTAATTATTTCGTTCTGTGTCCTGTACTAAATTTGGTTGGATACCTTAAATGCCCTTTATTCAGATTTTGTCCAAAAATTACAAAACTATGACAGACCTATTTTTCTGCCACAGTATTGGTGCTTAAATCACTTAAATTGAGAACATTAGCTGAAAGCCATACCTCACAAATAAAGATCTGTACAATCTCTTATAGTTTTTCCTGCAGTTTTAGCTGAGGGGACTCAGAATTAATTAACTGTACTTATTTTTCATGTTCAAAGAAGGTGAAAAAAAGAACTTTGCTATGGGCAGAATTCTAAGTCATGTCAAGTAACCACCACTAAAGAGAGAGAACCTGGAATCTGTACACAATCTCTGATATCTTCCAGTCACCAACAGCCGCACTTCTGAAAGGTAGCAAATGAATGAGATATATGTACTACTACCAGAAATATGTTCTTATTGCCAAATTGCAAGCTAATTTTCAAGGGCCTAGACAAAATCTGCAATAATTAAAAAAAAAAAAAGTACTGATTCCATTTACTATTACAGGGATTATCAAAGATATAAATGTCTCACTTTATTCCTGCATAGACCAAGGCTGCAAGTAATCACAATGCAAAAAACTCTCCCTTTGCCCATGAAATATTTCTCTTGCGAAAAATCGTACTTATAAGACTTGAGAAGCAGTAGAAAAATTTCCAGAGACTCTCCTTATTAAGTTAGCAGTTAATGAGAAAAAAAATGTACTGTTTTTTGGGGAGGTGATACAAATATAAATTTGTGAATGTTTGCTTGATGGTATAGACAGGGTTTATTTGAAGTTGAAGCAAAGCATGAAAGGAAGGTGTTGGCTGTCTTGCCCCTTTTCTAGTAATGCTCCCCAAGCATCATTGGATGTCCTTTCTATTGACATTGAAGTAATTGTTATAAAATTATTGTCTTACTTCAGTATTTGTCCTGTTCAAGTTAGAAGATTAAAGAATTTTTGTGATTATGCTAGCATTCAGCATTCTGTACTTTTCTTATGATCAAAACCTTAGGGTTCTCTTTATCACATGCAGTTGAGAGAACCCTCAATTTACAAGAAACTCTGAAATCTGTTTTCATTCTGAAGAAAAGGCCCCCAAAATTCTTACTGACATTTTTTTTTTTAAACAATGTTTGTTTGGTTTTTTTAAATTTATTTTTATATTTATTTTTGGCTGTGTTGGATCTTCATCTCTGCGCGAGGGCCTTCCCCAGCTGCGGCAAATGGGGACCACTCTTCATCGCAGTGGGCAGGCCCCCCACCATGGCGGCCTCTCCCGTTGTGGAGCACAGGCTGCAGACGCTCAGGCTCAGCAGTTGTGGCTCACAGGCCTAGCCGCTCCGCGGCATGTGGGATCCTCCCAGACCAGGGCTCGAACCCATATCCCCCGCATCGGCAGACAGATTCCCAACCACTGCGCCACCAGGGAAGCCCCTTACTGACATTTTTAATCATTCATTAAGTGAAGCCTAGAATATCTCTCTAATGATAGGATTTTGCAAATTGAAAGAAGAGCAAACCGTGTTATTGAAGTACCCCTTTGTTTATAGGAATGTGTTGACTGTGTTAAAGAAAGAATTAATGAAAAATGTATCCTAAGTGTCAAGGCTATTCTCCAAAAAAAAAATCAGTATCACTTAACAGGAAAATATTCTCAAAAAAAAATTAGTATCACTTAACAGAAAAATAAATTCTGAGTTGAAGGACATAATTGTTAAGGTAGTTGTCATGGCTATTTTTGAAATGGATTTCATCCCTTAAATAATTCAATTCTTGTACAAGGATGTTAGTAAATACTCTTCCAACATGAGAACATGAAATCATCATGTGTAGCATTGAAAAAGAAGGGAATAAAAATTGATAACAATGTCCTTTATTGTTAATGGACAACATTTTAAAAAGTTGTTGATCAAAATATTCAGTATCATCCTGAAGAATGGTAAAGCAAATTATGTCATTAAAAATAGTATTATGTGCTTCAAGGAATCACATTTGAAAATCAATTATCAGAATTGTTAACTTTACACAGTAAGTACTCAGTATATCAACTCATTATGCTAATGCTGACTGTGTTTTCTCTTAATGAATGTTCAATGGACCGAAGAATAAACATTGGGTATGATGATTATAGAAGCTATGTTACAATGGAAATAAAACATAGACTACAACTGCAAGGTATTTGATAGGCCAATTATGCAAAACAAGGAACTGTTCCATAGAGCCAAACCATCAGGGAAATATAGTTAAAGAAAGAAGTATATAATTTAGGTATTTATAATTTATTGAGGATAAATAATTTTTAGTATAGATATGCCCACACAAATTTTTTATCTCAATGAAATATACATAGCTAATTAGAAATAATTCAAATTTAACTGGGCATCTATTATAGTATCTTTATTAGCTAAATCTGGCAACCAAATGACCACAGATAGCAAAATATCAGTACCATACATTAGTGAATGTGAATTGTGCTGTGAATTGTGAGTCTGCAGGTCAGTTGGAGGGCTCTGCTGATCTGAACCAGGCTTGGTTAATTTTAGGTGGGCTTTCTCCAGCATCTGTATTCACTTGATGGGAAAGTTAAGGGCTGGCTATTGGAGGATGATCTCACTCATTTGTCTGGCTGTTTGCTAACAGTTGACTGGGGCTATTGGGGTGGCTGGGACACAAGACTCTTGTCATTCTGTAGGATAGCCCTGCCTTGTTCTCACAGCAGTTGGGAAAGTTTCCAAGAGAAACAATGGATGCATACAAGGCCTCTTAACTGACACACTATCAATTCCGCTGCATTCTATTGGCCAAACCAAGTCCCAAGTTTAATCCAAATTCAGAGGGCAAAGATATAGACTTTACTCCTTGAAGCTACTGATTAACCCAGCAAAAGGCTTGACTATAGGAATGAATGGAGAATTGTTGCCATTATTGCAATATTTACCACTCAGGGATTCAAGTAGTTTGGCTCTAAAAACTATTTTTTCTCTTGGTAGGTGAGCACACTTTCTAATTGTAAAATGTTCTTGATTAAAAGATGAATTGGATGTACATTAATGCTTACGAAGACTGACTTGGCTATTAATCACTGACTTTGACCAAATTCCATTATTAGTATGCTTTATAATGTTAATTTCTCAAATTAAATAAAGGCTATGCAATATAAATATTTAAATCATAAGTAATATGATTCAAGCTTTACAATAAAAATATATAAACCATAAGTAATATGATTTAAACTTAACATGTTTTCCTACTTTTTAGCAATTATTTTCTTTTTTTAAATTTTTTTAATTTAATTTAATTTATATTTTTATACAGCAGGTTCTTAGTAGTCATCAATTTTATACACATCAGTGTATACATGTCAATCCCAATCGCCCAATTCATCACACCCCCACCCCCACCCCCCCCGCCGCTTTACCCCTTTGGTGTCCATACATTTGTTCTCTACATCTGTGTCTCAATTTCTGCCCTGTAACCCGGTTCACCTGTACCATTTTTGTAGGTTCCACATATATGTATTAATATACCATATTTGTTTTTCTCTTTCTGACTTACTTCACTCTGTATGACAGTCTCTAGATCCATCCACGTTTCAACAAAAGACCCAGTTTCATTCCTCTTCATGGCTGAGTAATATTCTATTGTATATATGTACCACATCTTCTTTATCCATTCATCTGTCAATGGGCATTTAGGTTGCTTCCATGACCTCGCTATTGTAAATAGTGCTGCAATGAACATTGGGGTGCATGTGTCTTTTTGAACTATGGTTTACTCTGGGTATATGCCCAGTAGGGGGATTGCTGAATCATATGGTAATTTTATTTTTAGTTTTTTAAGGAACCTCCATACTGTTCTCCATAGTGGCTGTATCAATTTACATTCCCACCAACAGTGCAAGAGGGTTCCCTTTTCTCCACACCCTCTCCAGCATTTGTTGTTTGTAGATCTTCTGATGATGCCCATTCTAACTGCTGTGAGGCGATACCTCATTGTAGTTTTGATTTGCATTTCTCTAATAATTAATGATGTTGAGCATCATTTCATGTGCTTCTTGGCCATCTGTATGTCTTCTTTGGAGAAATGCCTATTTAGGTCTTCTGCCCATTTTTGGATTGGGTTGTTTGTTTCTTTCTTTAATTTTGAGCTGAATGAGCTGTTTATATATTTTGGAGATTAATCCTTTGTCTGTTGATTCGTTTGCAAATATTTTCTCCCATTCTGAGGGTTGTCTTTTCGTCTTGTTTATGGTTTCCTTTGCTGTGCAAAAACTTTGAAGTTTCATTAGGTCCTATTTGTTTATTTTTGTTTTTATTTACATTACTCTAGGAGGTGGATTAAAAAAGATCTTGCTGTGATTTCCGTCAAAGAGTGTTCTTCCTATGTTTTCCTCTAAGAGTTTTATAGTATCTGGTCTTACATTTAGGTCTCAAATCCATTTTGAGTTTATTTTTGTGTGTGGTGTTACGGAGTGTTCTAATTTCTTTCTTTTACATGTAGCTGTCCAGTTTTCCCAGAACCACTTATTGAAGAGACTTTCTTTTCTCCATTGTATATCCTTGCCCTCTTTGTCATAGATTAGTTGACCATAGGTGAGTGAGTTTACCTCTGGGCTTTCTATCTTGTTCCATGGATCTATGTTTCTGTTTTTGTGCCAGTACCATATTGTCTTGATTACTATAGCTTTGTAGTATAGTCTGAAGTCAGGGAGTCTGATTCCTCCAGCTCCGTTTTTTTCCCTCAAGACTGCTTTGGCTATTTGGGGTCTTTTGTATCTCCATACAGATTTTAAGACTTTTGTTCTATTTCTGTAAAAAATGCCATTGGTAATTTCATAGGGATTGCATTGAAACTGTAGATTGCTTTGGGTAGTATAGTGATTTTCACAATATTGATTCTTCCAATCCAAGAACATGGTATATCTCTCCATCTGTTGGTATCATCTTTAATTTCTTTCATCAGTGTCTTATAGTTTTCTGCATAAAGGTCTTTTGTCTCCCTAGGTAGGCTTATTCCTAGGTATTTTATTCTTTTGTTGCAGTGGTAAAAGGGAGTGTTTCCTTAATTTCTCTTTCAGATTTTTCATCATTAGTGTGTAGGAATGCAAGAGATTTCTGTGCATTAATTTTGAATCCTGCAGCTTTACCAAATCCATTGATAAGCTCTAGAAGTTTTCTGGTGGCATCTTTAGGGTTCTCTCTGTATAGTATCATGTCATCTGCAAACAGTGACAGCTTTACTTCTTTTCCAAATTGTATTCCTTTTATTTCTTTTTCTTCTCTGATTGCTGTAGCCAGGACTTCCAAAACTGTTGAATAATAGTGTTGAGAGTGGACATCCTTGTCTTGTTCCTGATCTTAGAGGAAATGCTTCCAGTTTTTCACCATTGAGAAGAATGTTTGCTGTGGGTTTGTCATATACGGCCTTTATTATGTTGAGGTACGTTCCCTCTATGTCCACTTTCTGGAGAGTTTTTATCATAAATGGTTTTGAATTTTGTCAAAAGCTTTTTCTGCATCTATTGAGATGATCATATGGTTTTTATTCTTCAATTTGTTAATATGGTGTATCACATTGATTGATTTGTGCATATTGAAGAATTCTTGCATCCCTGGGATAAATCCCACTTGATCATGGGGTATGATCCTTTTAATGTGTTGTTGGATTCTGTTTGCTAGTAATCGTTGAGGATTTTTTCATCTATATTCATCAGTGATATTGGTCTGTAATTTTCTTCTCTTGTAGTATCTTTGCCTGGTTTTGGTATCAGGGTGATGGTGGCCTCGTAGAATGAGTTTGGGACCATTTTTTGGAAAAGTTTGAGAAGGATGGATGTTAGCTATTCTCTAAATGTTTGATAGAATTCTCCTGTGAAGCCATCTGGTCCTGGACTTTTGTTTGTTGGAAGATTTTTAATCACAGTCTCAACTTCATTACTTGTGATTGGTCTGTTCATATTTTCTATTTCTTCCTGGTTCAGCCTTGGAAGGTTATACCTTTCTAAAAATTTGTCCATTTCTTCCAGGTTGTCCATTTTATTGGCATAGAGTTGCTTGTAGTAGTCTCTTAGGATGCTTTGTATTTCTGCAGTGTCTTTTGCAACTTCTCCTTTTACATTTCTAATTTTATTGATTTGAGTCGTCTCCCTCTTTTTCTTGATGAGTCTGGCTAATGGTTTATCAATTTTGTTTATCTTCTCAAAGAACCAGCTTTTAGTTTTATTTACCTTTGCTATTGTTTTCTTTATTTCTATTTCATTTATTTCTGCTCTGACCTTTATGATTTCTTTCTTTCTGCTAACTTTGGGTTTTGTTTGTTTTTCTTTCTCTAGTTCCTTTAGGTGTAAGGTTAGATTGTTTATTTGAGATTTTTCTTGTTTCTTTAGGTAGGCTTGTATAGCTATAAACTTCCCTCATAGACTGCTTTTGCTGCATCCCATAGGTGTTGGATCGTCATGTTTTCATTGTCATTTGTCTCTAGGTATTTTTTGATTTCCTCTTTGATTGCTTCAATGATCTCTTTGTTATTTAGTAACGTATTGTTTAGCGTCCATGTGTTTGTGTTTTTTTACATTTTTTTCCCCTGGAATTCATTTCTAATCTCATAATGTTGTGGTCAGAAATGATGCTTGATATGATTTCAATTTTCTTAAATTTACTGAGGCTTGATTTGTGACTCAAGATATGATATATCCTGGAGAATATTCCATGCACACTTGAGAAGAAAATGTAATCTGCTGTTTTTGGATGGAATGTACTATAAATATCAATTAAATCTATCTGGTCTATTGTGTCATTTAAAGCTTGTGCTTCCTTATTTATTTTCATTTTGGATGATCTGTCCATTGGTGTAAGTGAGGTGTTAAAGTCCCCCACTATTATTGTATTACTGTCTATTTCCCCTTTTATAGCTGTTAACAGTTGTCTTATGTATTGAGGTGCTCCTATGTTGCGTGCATATATATTTATAATTGTTATATCTTTTTCTTGGATTGATCCCTTGGTCATTATGTAGTGTCCGTCCTTGTCTCTTGTAACATTCTTTATTTTAAAGTCTATTTTGTCTGATATGCGTATTGCTACTCCAGCTTTCTTTTGATTTCCATTTGCATGGAATCTTTTTCCATCCCCTCACTTTCAGTCTGTATGTTTCCCTAGGTCTGAAGTGGGTCTCTTGTAGACAGCATATATATGGGTCTTGTTTTTGTATCCAGTCACCAAGCCTGTGTCTTTTGTTTGGAGCATTTAATCCATTCACGTTTAAGGTAATTATCGATATGTATGTTCTTATGACCATTTTCTTAATTGTTATGGGTTTGTTTTTTAGGCCCTTTTCTTCTCTTGTTTTTCCCACTTAGCGAAGTTCCTTTAGCATTTGTTATAAAGCTGGTTTGGTGGTGCTGAATTCTCTTAGCTTTTGCTTGTCTGTAAAGCTTTTGATTTCTCCATTGAATCTGAATGAGATCCTTGCTGCATAGAGTAATCTTGGTTGTAGGTTCTCCCCTTTCATCACTTTAAGTATATCATTCCACTCCTTTCTGACTGGCAGAGTTTCTGCTGAGAAATCAGCCGTTAACCTTATGGGAGTTCCCTTGTATGTTATTTGTCATTCTTCCCTTGTTGCTTTCAATAATTTTTCTTTGTCTTTAATTTTTGCCAATTTGATTACTATGTGTCTCAGCATGTTTCTCCTTGGGTTTATCCTGTATGGGACTCTCTGTGCTTCCTGGACTTGGGTGGCTATTTCCTTTCCCATGTTAAGGAAGTTCTCAACTATAATCTCTTCAAATATTTTCTCGGGTCCTTTCTCTCTTCTCCTTCTTGGACTCCTATAATGCGAATGTTGTTGCATTTAATGTTGTCCCAGAGGTCTTTTAGGCTGTCTTCATTTCTTTTCATTCTTTTTTCTTTATGCTTCTGCTGTCTGCCCTCTGGTGGATGAAGCTATCTAAGAAGCTTGTGCAAGTTTCCTGAAGGGAGGGACTGGTGGTGGGTAGAGCTGACTGTTTCTCTGGTGGGCAGAGCTCAATACAACTTTAATCTGCTTGACTGCTGATGGGTGGGGCTGGGTTCCCTCCCTGTTGGTTGTTTGGCCTGAGGCAACCCAACACTGGAGACTACCTGGGGTCTTTGGTGGGGCTAATAGCGGACTCTGGGAGGGCTCACACCAAGGTGTACTTCCCAGAACTTCTGCTGCCATTGTTCTTGTCCCCATGGTGAGCCACAGTCACCCCCTGCCTCTGCAGGAGACCCTCCAACACTAGCAGGTAGGTCTGGTTCAGTCTCCCCTTGGGTCACTGCTCCTTCCCCTGGGTCCTGATGCACACACTACTTTGTGTGTGCCCTCCAAGAGTGGAGTATCTGTTTCCCCCAGTCCTGTCAAAGTCTTGCAATCAATTCCCACTAGCCTTCAAAGTCTGATTCTCTAGGAATTCCTCCTCCTGTTGCTAGACCCCCAGGTTGGGATACCTCACATGGGGCTCAGAACCTTCACTCCAGTATGTGGACTTCTGTAGTATAAGTGCTCTCCAGTCTGTGAGTCACCCACCCAGCAGTTATGGGATTTGATTTTACTGTGATTGTGTCCATCCTACCATCTCATTGTGGCTTCTCCTTTGTCTTTGGATGTGAGGTATCTTTTTTGGTGAGTTCCAGTGTCTTCCTATCGATGATTGTCCAGCAGCTAGTTGTGATTCTGTTGTTCTCACAAGAAGGAGTGAGAGCACGTCCTTCTACTCCACCATCTTGGTTCAGGGCCCCTAGCAATTATTTTCTTATACTTTTGTTCAATCTAGACAAATGAAATCTATTCAATCTTACAGCTTTTCCCCTTATAAGCCTTTTCTTATAACCTCAGTGAAAGCTTCTCCACTTTAAAATAGGATCAATATGAGTAATAATATCTTATTATCAATATGAGTAATAATATCTTATCTTATTAATAAAATAGGTATGTTATCTCTTTAATTTTTTTTCATTTGGTTCTAGCTCTCTTAGCTTGCTAAATAAAATATATGAAGGTTACAATTTTAAAAATTCTTAACCAAATAATGAAATCAGCAAAAAGTCAGTGTGTAGAGCTTAGAGTAGTATAGAAGTGGTATTTTATATTTGACTCTTTGTTACCAAAACAAATTTCATAGATCTTTTAGTCTGAGAACAATTGATTGAATGTTGTTTACATGCACACACAAAAATCGATAAGTACAACTATAAGAGAGAATAAGGTTTTTCTACATTTGTTTTAAGAGTATTTCCATTCCCAGAGAGCCAAAAATTGTTTTACAACCTGTAATTATATTTCCTTTTAAATCACAATCTTTGATGATACATTTCCAAAATTCATACATTCTCTTGACTCATTCGTATCTTCTTCCACAATTAAACACAGAAGCAGTAAGATTAAGTCCATAATCATCCAAGTGGAGCTAAAAATCTGTAACTTATTATGCATCTAATAATTTTGGGTATTGTTTCACTCATAAAATTTATAAGAATTCTGTTTCAATAAGTAATATCAGTCCTTTGGTATTTTTCATTCTTCTACCAAAAAAAGTAATAAAAATAATAGTATTCAACAATCGAACAAGCAAATACTTACATACAGTTTAAGAAATGACCCCGAGGAGGACAAACTATTGGCATCACCATATGATGAAACCAAATGGTAATGAGTCAGCTAATGTCTAAAGTACATTTTATCTGAAATTCAAACATATGAAAATTTAGCTATTTATATAATTTAATAGAATGACATTTATTTTTTTAAATTGAATTTTTTTTTTTTTTCTAAAATAATGGTTTTCGATCTTTAGCTTGCATCAGAATCACCTGGAGGGCCTGTTAGGACAAAGACTCACCCCAGAGTCTTCGGTTTAGTAGGTCTGGGGTGGTTCTTGAGAATTTGCCTTTTTTAACATGTTCCCAAATAATGACGATCCTGCAGGTTCATGGACCAAAGTTTGAGAATTACTGATTTCAGAGGGACTTGAAGAAACAGGATAAAAATTATATAACTCATTATCCTTGAGTCTCCATTCTACCGCTTCTTTGGATCAATTACTCTATTTTCTAGGTACCTTAATCTAACTGATTATCTCTCTGTGCTAATCTGAAAGCAGATGCTACAATTAAGGATGATATGACTAAGAAAAATTTGAAATTTTTGTCATCTAGAACGTTGATGTCACGTCCCTAACTCATTCTTAGTTGATAATTTCAGACACTTGGTAATGACTTTGAACAGCTTTATTTCAAGTTTATTTAGGTTGTAATTTATTTTAGGTTTTATCTCTAGTTAACCTCCATTTTGAAATATAAGATAGGGAGAAATTCGTGAATGAGTGCCCTTGCTACCTGTGTTTATCTACTCATATCTGGGTTTCTCATTGCTCAACTTGGGAGAAGTTATAGTTTGCCATTTGAGCTGATAAAACCTCTTGTGTTCATTCAACACAAGAATGTACAGATTCTGAACACTAAACTCTTCCCAGTGGTCTCAGTATTTGCTTCGTTCACTTCATGATCTGGGGGACAGAAATGTCCATGCCACCAGCTTACTCAATTTTGTGTCTTCTTTCAGAAAAATTGGTGATTTCCTTCCTATGGCTCATTAACTTTAGTGTTTTATTACATCTCATCAGTATGAAAGTTATTAGGTTGCCTGCTTAAGCTGAAAAACCCAGTTATATAGCATATTTATGTTTCCCTAAATTTTATTTTTTTAAATCATTAATTTCTCCTGTATTTTATGATTTCTTCAACAAGAATGTTCTACTTTTTCTTAGTAGGGGCAAACAAAAGAGCAGAAGCATAAAAAGCATTCAACTAAAAAAAAAAAAAACCTGATTTTATTCCATGAGTGCATACAAAAGTTATATTTATTCAATATCTATTTCCTTAGAAAAGTTGTTTGTTGGCATGCCTAGAGAGTTTGGTGGGGAGAAAGGTCATTCATAAAATTGTCTCCTCCAAGATTTTCTGCCCCTTTTTCCTTTTAAAGTAGAAGAAAAGTCAAGTGCAGCAGAGAACTGTCCCTTTAGTGGTCGGCTCCACCACCAGTGAATGTTTTATCTGCAGAGGTTTTTGCCAAGTTTCCTACTGACAAAGAAGCCCTGAAATATGAACCTTTAAGTCAATTCCTCAGAAAACAAATATTACATATAAATTAGTTTGAGGAAAAGAAAATCGCACACATTCTTTAACTTCCATAGTTATTTTGAAACAAAACAAACCCCTTCTACCTCTGCCAAAGTATGTGGCAAACACATAACCAGCTACATTTTAAGCCGTAAGACTGAATTTGTATTTCTAGATTAGTTTCAATTAATTTTTGTATTGTTCAAGTTATCTAAGTGTGTATGTCATAATTTTTAAATTACATTCTCAAAGATTATACATTTAGCTTCCTAAAACTTTCAATTAAGACAAAAGAAATTTTAAACTATTAGTGTAGAAACACTGATACTTATACTAGGGAAACATATTATAAACATAATGGAAAGTCAACGGAATTTTCAAGGGCTACTGGCATATAAAGCTTGCAGTTTTAAGGGTTTTTTTTTTTTTCTGGTTTTTAAATTAATAATAAATGAAATGTTTTCCTTGAAAACATTCCAGCTGGCAGAAAACCTAAATATACAGAAAAATTATTAGGAAGGTAAAAGCTATGAAGACTTCACCCTCTCTGGATGCAAGGACTTATAGTACTATTTTAAAATCACTCTTGGATAGAGTGGAAAGTTGGGATTAGCGGATGTAAGCTTTTATATACAGTATGGATAAACAACCAGGTCCTACTGTATAGCACAGAGAACTATATTCAATATCTTATGATAAACCATAATGGGAAAGAATATTAAAAAAATAATGTGTGCATATATATATATGTATAACTGAATCACTTTCCTATACAGTAGTAACTAACACAACATTGTAAATCAACTATACTTCAATAAAAAATAAATAAAAATAAAATCACTATTTTCATACAGTGGGCATTATATTACAGGTGCATTCTAAGCATATTTACATGTATTAATTTTCAACAATCCTGGGTAAAAGTGACCATTAAAAAAATGAGGAAACTAAAGTCCATGATCATTAGTCATAGATCATGTACTGTTGGTCATAGTATTTAATTTGTTGATATTTGAACCCATCATGTGCTCTGTATGTGATGGACAAGGAGATCTGCCATCCAGATTCTCCCAAAGAAGAATTTGTAGCCCCAGCTACTAGAAATGCTGTTGGCAGAAAGCCTTCAGCTGGCAGCGCTTGCAAAGATTAGCTCAGCTGCAGGGATCTGCACCCTCCCCAGGGCGGCCTCTGTCCAGTGATTGATATAGCAAAGGTAAAAGACTTGGCCATTCTCTCTGAGATGGGCCAACTCTGACTAGTCCTATTAGCTCCAGAGGCTAAGGTCAGGCGTACATTTCAGCTTGACTATTCACTCAGTCCTTCCCCTCTCCCCTCCCTTCCCCAGATATTGATTCTAAGAACACTTCCTAATAAATACCTTATGTGCTAAACTCCATCTCCGAATCTGCTTCTCAGAGAACCTAACCTGGAACATTGTATCTGCCTAATAATGAAACATACGTGTCTACAATGCACATTTCCAATTACTCTTTGTAGTGTTTTAGTAAACATCCTTGTACATATATGTGTAGGTATTGGTGAAACTTCATACTCAAATGGATATGATTTTTTTAATTTGATGGCTAATTTTGCTACAGTTTAGTATTCCATAGCCTATCCTATGGATTTATCATATTTTGATTTGCAAAAGTCACAATTTTTTTTGAATTTTAGAAATTGAAGTATAGTTGACTTACAATATCATGTTAGTTTCAGCTGTACAACACAGTGATTCAGATATATATATGTATGTATATATGTGCATATATATATGTATGTGCATACGTATGTGTATATGTATGTGTATATATATATATATATATATATATATATATATATATATATATATGTATTCTTTTTCAGATTCTCTTTCCTTACAGGTTATTACAAAATATTGAGTATAGTTTGCTGTGCTATACAGTAGGTCCTTGTTGGTTATCTATTTTATATATAGTAGTGTGTATCTATTACTCCCAACCTCCTAACGCAATAGCTCTTTAATTGTAAATCTCCCAACCAACTCCAACAGTAAATCTTTTAAGATTAATGATCTCCTTATCTATTCTCTGTGTCATTTTCTGCAGTAATGATTGAGCCACATCACCACTGCAGCAATTCCCAGAATCACCTCCCCAAGCCCTGACTTAGAAATCCGTTCCAAATGTTGTACTATTATTTTTTTCATAAATCATTCCTAACTGTTATATAAACCTTAGGATTAGGTTTTCATCAATATCATATGTGCTTTGCAATTTTCCTCCACCAAAATAACACTGCAGTACAACTTGTAAAGTTTACTTTTTTGAAATAGATGTAGAAAGTCTTTATAATTTTCCTATTGGGTAGGTTGAAAAGGTACAGGTTATTGAAAGGCTAGTCATCCAATACAAAGATCATCCCTCTCTGTACTTCTGTTGCTGCCTTTTGAATATTTCATTTCTCTGTAAGGCCTCTGCTTCCTGGTTAGCTAAGAGAGCCTTAAAGGAAACAAGGAAGGAGAATTCAAGCTACTGAATGAAGTTCATTTCTCTAATCAAAGCTTTGGTTGAAGGATATTACAATTTGAAAAAATATATAAAATTTGAGATATCTAGGTGATTTTTTTATACATATGACATATCCCCATGATTGAGATAAATAACCCATTAAAGTTTTGTAGGAAAAAGATTTTTTTATACTTTATACTTCTAATGGACCACCCTACATTTAGAAAGAGAAACTAAGAACCATGTGTTTTCACAATCAGTTCATGGCAGAGGCAAGATTTGAACCTGAATACCTGGATTCCTGGTCCAAAATTCTTTCATTAGTCAATCAGCATTTCATGGACTACCTACTCACAGTTCTTCATTTAATCTTCAGCACAGTGTAAACTAAGAGTTAAGCAAATCTTTCTAGGGATTTTTTGGCAGGTCTCCCCAAAAAAGGCTGATCTATATTTCTACACCAAAGGATGGGTATAAAGCCCTAGCACCTCAGCCAACTGGAGATACAGCAAAGGCCACCAGCACCAGAGCTCCCTGGGGTCCACTGTGACTGTCACAAGGCCTGACTTTTTCCTCTATTCACTCTTGTTTTTATCTCATTCCTTTTCCACCTGTTGATCCCAAAAGCACTCTTAACAAATATCCTTCAGCTAAACTACATCTCAAAACTCTACTTCTTTCAGAACCCAACCTGCAAGACAGAAGATTCTTTGAAATTCTCTGATATTAAATATTTGTGAGATGAAGAGAAAGTAAGCCTTTCTGTTCCTCTAATTGTGATTTCTACTTTCATCTGAAAAACAATATTTTTAAAAAATGCTTTTTTCTTTTAATGCAGCTAACTCTAGCCCCTCTTCCTGCTGGACCGAGATCATTTTCTATCTTCTTAGTAAATGTTAATTTACTTATTTTAGTAAGCATCTAGGTTATAAATCTTGGCAGTCTCCCCAGTTTTCTCAATTATTACACAGAGTTGGTCCTATTCTAAACCGTTTCCTTAGTCAACTGGAATCTATTACCAGCAATTAACTTCTGACCTTCCTTCAAAAGTCTTAGAGTGTCTTTTAATATCCCCTTCATGGGATCCCACAGTTACATATATTATCTTTACAGACAGTCAACACCCTGCACTTGTCTCTGCCAGAGATAAATTCTAAGTTTACTGGTGAATAAGTCAGTGGTTCCAGAAAATTTGCACACGTTTAGTTTCTCCCTTGTCCTGCTCCAAATTGAAACCTTGCTAACATCTATGTATTTCTGCTAGAGAATTAGATCATTTAGACAAAGGTACTGAGAATGGAAAAGAAGTTAGAAGAGCACTGAGCTAACTCATCCAAAGTTGATCTTAGGGCAGCCAAGAAGACCAGTCAGAAAAATTTCATCAGGGACTTCCCTGGTGACGC
The DNA here is from genome assembly GCF_949987535.1 of Balaenoptera acutorostrata. Lineage (NCBI taxonomy): Eukaryota > Metazoa > Chordata > Mammalia > Artiodactyla > Balaenopteridae > Balaenoptera > Balaenoptera acutorostrata. The sequence goes on along the minus strand of NC_080073.1, from coordinate 64,064,130 downwards.
AGTGGTTAAGAATCCGCACATCCAATGCAGGGGACCCGGGTTCCATCCCTGGTCAGGGAACTAGATCCCACATGCATGCTGCAACTAAGAGTTCACATGCCACAACGAAGCAGCCCATGATCCTCAATGAAGGAGCCCGTGAGCCGCAACTAAGGAGCCTGCCTGCTGCAACTAAGACCTGGCACAACCAAATAAATAAATATTTAAAAAAAAGAAAAAGAAAGATTGCATCAAAAGAAAGAGAAAATAAAAGCCTAATTCATTCTGGTAAGATAATGCCTCTTTTCTTTTCTTTTTTTTTTTTTTTTTTTTTTCATCCAATGCATGTGGGAAAATCAAAGATAAATAACTGTCTTCCTTCCAGTCTCACCTAAAATAATTTCTAAAACTCACACTGCGGAAGCCCTAGAGTGTTATAAAATTTGTTTGAATAACAATTCTTAAAGTTGTATTTAAGGATATTGAAAAGTACTAATATTTCTGTTTTAGTGGCCAAAAAGATGTTATATTCTGAAAAATAGTATGATTAAATACTAATATGACTTTAATATTGTATTTTTTCAAAATATACAAATTTTCGCCATGCTATTTTTCTATTTAATATTATATACAGCCTTATATGTGGAAATGTGTAGATACATTATATAAATAAATTTCATTTAAAATGATTATATGCTGTGGATTGAATTGTGTCCCTTCAAAACTTATATGTTGAATCCATAACCCCCAAAGTGATAGTATTTGGAGATAGGGCCCTTGGAAGGTAATTATGTCATGAGGAAGGATCCCTCGTGTGGATCCCTCGTGATGATATTAGTGCCCTTATAAGAAGAGCAAAAGCCAACGCACGCTCTCTCTCTTTCTCTCTCTCTCCCTCCCTACCATACACAAAGAATACAGCAAGAAGGAAGAAGGTAGCTGTCTGCTAACCAGGAAAAGGGCCTTTACCAAACACCAAATCTGCTGCCACCCAGCAGATGGACTTCCCAGCCTCCAGAACTGTGAGAAATAAATGTTTGTTATTTCAGCTGCCCAGTCGATGATATATATATACACACACATATATATGTATATGTATGTGTATATATATATATATATATATATATATAGTTTTTCAGATTCTTTTCCATTATAGGTTATTTCAAGATAGTGAATATATTTCCCTGCGCTCTACAGTAGGTCCCTGTTACTTACCTATTTTATATACAGTAGTGTGTATCTGTTAATCCCAAACTCCCAATTTATCCCTCCTCTCCTTTGCCCTTTGGAAACCACAAGTTTGTTTCCTATGTCAGAAAAGACCCATTTTTGAACATGGAACTTCCTATTAGCTTTATAGCAGCTAATTCCTAACTAGGAAAAAATTAGACATCTTTCCAAAGAAGACATACGGATGGCAAAATAGCACATGAAAAGATGCTCAACATCACTAATTATTAGAGAAATGCAAATCAAAACTACAATGAGGTGTCATATCACACCAGTCAGAATGGCCATCATCAAAAAATCTACAAAAAAATAAATGCTGGAGAGGGTGTGGAGAAAAGGGAAGCCTTCTATATTGTTGGTGGGAATGTAAATTGGTATAGCCAGCAATCCCATGCCCGGGCATATACCCAGAGAAAACCATTATTCAAAAAGATACATGCACCCCAATGTTCATTGCAGCACTATTCACAATAGTCAGGACATGGAAGCAAACTAAATGTCCAACAGCAGAAGAATGTATAAAGAAGAGGTGGTACATATATACAATAGAATATTACTCAGCCATAATAAAGAATAAAATGCCATTTGCAGCAACATGGATGGACCTAGAGATTGTCATACTGAGTGAAGTAAGTCAGACACAGAAAGGCAAGTATCATATGTGGAACCTAAAAAAAGGTACAAATGAACTTATTTACAAAACAGAAGTAGAGTCACGGATGTAGAAAACATGCTTATGGTTACCAGGGGATAAGGGGGAGGAGCAATAAATTAGGAGATTGGGATTGACACATACACACTACTACTTATAAAATAGATAACTAATAAGAACCTGCTGTGTAGCAAGGAACTCTACTCAGTATTCTGTAATGGCCTATATGGGAAAAGAATATAAAAAAGAAAAAGAGCAGATATATGTATATGTATAACTGATTAACTTTGCTGTACACCCAAAACAAACACAACATTGTAAATCAACTATGCTCCAATAAAAATTTAAAAAAAAACTAAAAGTCAAGAACAGTCTTAACTCACATATGAAAGAAGCACTTAGAAAACTGAGACCAAAATAGATTTTTTTTTTTAAATTTCAGGAGGAAAACCCAAAATGAGTAAAGACAAAAGAATAAAAGCTCATGAAAACTTATTTAATATTCTTGGAGAGATGAGAGATCATATTTCACTATGTAACAAGAAACTATAATTATAGAAACAGAATCTTTAACAACAACAAGAAAAATGCTATTGGAAATTTTAAACACAGTAACAGAAATGAAAAACTGAATAGAAACATTGGAAGATAAACTGAGAAAATCCTCCAGAATCAAAGACAATAAAACAGGGAGAGGCGCTGGGCAAGATGGCGGAAGAGTAAGACGCGGAGATCACCTTCCTTCCCACAGATACATTAGAAATACATCTACACGCATAACTGCTCCTACAGAACACCCACTGCACGCTGGCAGAAGACGTCAGAACTCCCAAAAGGCAAAAAACTCCCCACGTACTTGGGTAGGGCAAAAGAAAAAAAAGAAATAACAGAGACAAAAGAATAGGAATGGGACCTGCACCAGTGGGAGGGAGCTGTGAAGGAGGAAAGGTTTCCACACACTAGGAAGCCCTTTCGTGGACGGAGACTGCGGGGGGTAGAGGGGGGAAGCATCGGAGCCACAGAGGAGAGCACAGCCACAGGGGTGCGGAGGGCAAAGCGGAGAGATTCCTGCACAGAGGCTCGGCGCCGAGCAGCACTCACCAGCCCGAGAGGCTTCTCTGCTCACCCGCCTGGGCAGGCAGGGTCTGGGCGCTGAGGCTCGGGCTTCAGTTGGATCGCAGGGAGAGGACTGGGGTTGGCTGCGTGAACACAGCCTGAAGGGGTTAGTGCACCACAGCTAGCCGGGAGGGGGTCCGGGAAAAGGTCTGCAGCTGCCGAAGAGGCAAGAGACTTTTTCTTGCCTTTTTGTTTCGTGGTGCACAAGGAGAGGGGATTCAGAGCGCCGCCTAAACAAGCTCCAGAGACAGGCGCGAGCCGCGGCTATCAGCGCAGAGCACAGAGATGGGCATAAGACGCTGAGGCTGCTGCTGCCGCCACCAAGAATCCTGTGTGCAAGCACAGGTCACTATCCACACCGCCCCTCAAGGGAGCCTGTGCAGCCCGCCACTGCCAGGCTCCCGTGATCCAGGGACAACTTCCCCGGGAGAACGCACGGTGAACCTCAGGCTGCTGCAATGTCACGCCGGCCTCTGCTGCCACAGGCTCGCCCGCATCCGTACCCTTCCCTCCCCCCCCCGCCTGAGTGAGCCAGAGCCCCCGAAGCAGCTGTTCCTTTAACCCTGTCCTGTGTGAGCAAAGAACAGACGCCCTCAGGCGACCTACATGCAGAGGCGGGTCCAAATCCAAAGCTGAACCCCGGGAGCTGTACGAACAAAGAAGAGAAAGGGAAATTTCTCCCAGCAGCCTCAGAAGCAGCAGATTAAAGCTCCACAAACATTGTGATGTACCTGCATCTGTTGAATACCTGAATAGACAACGAATCATCCCAAATTCAGGAGGTGGACTTTGGGAGAAGGATATATTAATTTTTCCCCTTTTCTTTCTTTGTGAGTGTATATGTGTATGCTTCTGGGTGAGATTTTGTCTGTATAGCTTTGCTTTCACCATATGTCCTAGGGTTCGGTCCATCCGTTTTTGTTTGTTTGTTTGTTTGTTCTTTTACTTAATTTTTTTTTTCTTAATAAATGTTTTCTTAATAATTTTTCCATATTTTCTATTTTTAAAAATTAAAAAAAAATTTTCTTAATAAGTTTTTTCATATTTTTTTTTAAATTAAAAACTTTTTTTCTTAATAAAGTTTATCTTAATAATTTTTTTTCTTATTTTTTTATTATAATAGCTTTATTTTATTTTATTTTATTTTATTCTATCCTCTTTCTTTCTTCCTTTCTATTTTTTCCCCTTTTATTCTGAGCCGTGTGGATGAAAGGCTCTTGGTGCTCCAGCCAGGCATCAGGGCTGTGCCTGTGAGATGGGAGAGCCAACTTCAGGACACTGGTCCACAGGAGACCTCCCAGCTCCATGTAATACCAAACGGTGAAAATCTCTCAGAGATCTCCATCTCAACATCAAGACCCAGCTTCACTCAACGACCAGCAAGCTACAGTGCTGGACACCCTATGCCAAACAACTAGCAAGACAGGAACACAGCCCCATCCATTAGCAGAGAGGCTGCCTAAATTCATAATAAGGCCACAGACACCACAAATCACACCACCAGGCGTGGACGTGACAACCAGAAAGACAAGATCCAGCCTCATCCACCAGTACACAGGCACTAGTCCCCTCCACCAGGAAGCCTACACAACCCACTGAAGCAACCTTAGTCACTGGGGACAGATACCAAAAGCAATGGGAACTACGAACCTGCAGCCTGTGAAAAAGAGACCCCAAACACAGTAAGATAAGCAAAATGAGAAGACAGAAAAACACACAGCAGATGAAGGAGCAGGGTCAAAACACACCAGACCTAACAAATGAAGAGGAAATAGGCAGTCTACCTAAAAAAGAATTCAGAATAATGATAGTAAAGATGATCCAAAATCTTGGAAATAGAATAGACAAAATGAAAGAAAAATTTAACAAGGACGCAGAAGAACTAAAGAGGAACCAAGCAAAGATGAAAAATACAACAAATGAAATCAAAAATACTCTAGATGGGGTCAATAGCAGAATAACTGAGGCAGAAGAACAGGTAAGAGACATGGAATATAAAATAGTGGAAATAACTACTGCAGAGCAGAATAAAGAAAAAAGAATGAAAAGAACTGAGGACAGTCTCACAGACCTCTGGGACAACATTAAATGCACCAACATTTGAATTATATGGGTCCCAGAAGAAGAAGAGAAAAAGAAAGGGACTGAGAAAATATTTAAATAGCTTATAGTTGAAAACTTCCCTAATATGGGAAAGGAAATAGTTAATCAAGTCCTGGAAGCACAGAGTCCTATACAGGATAAATGCAAGGAGAAACATGCCAAGACACATATTAATCAAACTATCAAAAACTAATACAAAGAAAACATATTAAAAGCAACAAGGGAAAAACAAAAAATAACACACAAGGGAATCCCCATAAGGTTAACAGGTGATCTTTCAGCAGAAATTCTGCAAGCCAGAAGGGAGTGGCAGGATATACTTAAAGTGATGAAGGAGAAAAACCTACAACCAAGATTACTCTACCCAGCAAGGATCTCATTCAGATTTGATGGAGAAATTAAAACCTTTACAGACAAGCAAAAGCTGAGAGAGTTCAGCACCACCAAACCAGCTTTACAACAAATGCTAATGGAACTTCTCTAGGCAAGAAAAAAAAGAGAAGGAAAACACCTACAATAACAAACCCAAAACATTTAAGAAAATGGGAATAGGAACATACATATCAATAATTACCTTAAATGTAAATGGATTAAATGTTCCCACCAAAAGACACAGGCTGGCTGAATGGATACAAAAACAAGACCCATATATATGCTGTCTACAAGAAAACCACTTCAGACCTAGGGACACATAGAGACTGAAAGTGAGGGGATGGAAAAAGTTATTCCATGCAAATGGAAACCAAAAGAAAGCTGGAGTAGCAATCCTCATATCAGACAAAATAGACTTCAAAATAAAGACTATTACAAGAGACAAAGAAGGACACTATATAATGATCAAGGGGTCGATCCAAGAGGAAGGTATAACAATTGTAAATATTTATGCACCCAACATAGGAGCACCTCAATACATAAGGCAGATACTAACAGCCATAAAAGGGGAAATCAACAGTAACATAATCATAGAAGGGGACTTTAACATCCCACTTTCACCAATGGACAGATCATCCAAAATGAAAATAAATAAGGAAACACAAGCTTTAAATGATACATTAAACAAGATGGATTTAATTTATATTTATAGGACATTCCATACAAAAACAACAGAATAAACATTTTTCTCAAGTGCTCATGGAACATTCTCCAGGATAGATCATATCTTGGGTCACAAATCAAGCCTTGGTAAATTTAAGAAAATTGAAATCGTATCAAGTATCTTTTCCGACCACAACGCTATGAGACTAGATATCAATTACAGGAAAAGATCTGTAAAAAATACAAACACATGGAAGCTACACAATACACTACTTAATAACAAAAGGGATCACTGAAGAAATCAAAGGGGAAATCAAAAAATATCTAGAAACAAATGACAATGGAGACACAATGACCCAAAACCTATGGGATGCTGCAAAAGCAGTTCGAAGAGGGAAATTTTTAGCAATACAAGCCTACATCAAGAAACAGGAGACACCTCGAATAAACAACCTAACCTTGCACCTGAAGCAATTAGAGAAAGAAGAACAAAAACACTCCAAAGCTAGCAGAAGGAAAGAAATCATAAAGATCAGATCAGAAACAAATGAAAAAGAAATGAAGGAGACAATAGCAAAGATCAATAAAACTAAAAGCTGGTTCTTTGAGAAGATAAACAAAATTGATAAACCATTAGCCAGACTCATCAAGAGAAAAAGGAAGAAGACTTAAATCAATAGAATTAGAAATGAAAAAGGAGAAGTAACCACTGACACTGTAGAAATACAAACGATCATGAGAGATTACTACAAGCAACTCTATGCCAATAAAATGGACAACCTGGAAGAAATGGACAAATTCTTAGAAATGCACAACCTGCCAAGACTGAACCAGGAAAAAAGAGAAAATATGAACAGACCAATCACAAGTACTGAAATTGAAACTGTGATTAAAAATCTTCCAACAAACAAACGCCCAGGACCAGAGGGCTTCACAGGAGAATTATATCAAACATTTGGAGAAGAGCTAACACCTATCCTTCTCAAACTCTTCCAAAATATTGCAGAGGGAGGAAAACTCCCTAACTCATTCTTCAAGGCCACCATCACTCTGATACCAAAACCATACAAAGATGTCACAAAGAAAGAAAACTACAGGCCAATATCACTGATGAACATAGATGCAAAAATCCTCAACAAATACTAGCAAACAGAATCCAACAGCACATTAAAAGGACCATACACCATGATCAAGTGGGATTTATTCCAATAATGCAAGGATTCTTCAATATATGCAAATCAATCAACGTGATACATCATATTAACAAACTGAAGGAGAAAAATATATAATCATCTCAACAGACGCAGAGAAAGCTTTCGACAAAATTCAACACCCATTTATGATAAAAGCCCTGCAGGAAGTAGGCATAGAGGGAACTTTCCTCAACATAATAAAGACCATATATGACAAACCCACAGCCAACATTGTCATCGATGGTGAAAAACTGAAAACATTTCCACTAAGATCAGGAACAAGACAAGGTTGCCCACTGTCACCACTATTATTCAACATAGTTTTGGTAGTGTTAGCCACAGCAATCAGAGAAGAAAAAGAAATAAAAGGAATCCAAATGGGAAAAGAAGAAGTAAAGCTGTCACTGTTTGCAGATGACATGATACTATACATAGAGAATCCTAAAGATGCTACCAGAAAACTACTAGAGCTAACCAATGAATTTGGTAAAGTAGCAGGATACAAAATTAATGCATAGAAATCTCTTGCATTCCTATACACCAATGATGAAAATTCTGAAAGGGAAATTAAGAAAACACTCCCGTTTACCATTGCAACAAAAAGAATAAAATATCTAGGAATGAAGCTACCTAAGGAGAAAAAAGACCTCTATGCAGAAAATTATAAGACAGTGATGAAAGAAATTAAAGATACAAATAGATGGAGAGATATACCATGTTCTTGGATTGGAAGAATCAACATTGTGAAAATGACTCTACTACCCAAAGCAATCTACAGATTCAATGCAATCTCTATCAAACTACCACTGGCATTTTTCACAGAACTAGAACAAAAAATTTCACAATTTGTATGGAAACACAAAAGACCCCGAATAGCCAAAGCAATCTTGAGAACGAAAAATGGAGCTGGAGGAATCAGGCTCCCTGACTTCAGACTATACTACAAAGCTACAGTAATCAGGACGGTTTGGTACTGGCACAAAAACAGAAACATAGATCAATGGAACAGGATAGAAAGCCCAGAGATAAACCCACACACATATGGTCACCTTATCTTTGATAAAGGAGGCAAGCATATACAGTGGAGAAAAGACAGCCTCTTCAATAAGTGGTGCTGGGAAAACTGGACAGGTACATGTAAAGGTATGAAATTAGAACACTCCCTAACACCATACACAAAAATAAACTCAAAATGGATTAAACACCTAAATATAAGGTCAGACACTATCAAACTCTTAGAGGAAAACATAGGCAGAACACTCTATGACAAAAATCACAGCAAGATCCTTTTTGACCCACCTCCTAGAGAAATGGAAATAAAAACAAAAATAAACAAATGGGACCTAATGAAACTTAAAAGATTTTGCACAGCAAAGGAAACCATAAACAAGACCAAAAGACTACCCTCAGAATGGGAGAAAATATTTGCAAATGAAGCCATTGACAAAGGATTAATCTCCAAGATTTACAAGCAGGTCATGCAGCTCAGTAACAGAAAAACAAACAACCCAATCCAAAAATGGGCAGAAGACCTAAATAGACATTTCTCCAAAGAAGATATACAGATTGCCAATAGACACATGAAAGAATGCTCAGCATCATTAATCATTAGAGAAATGCAAATCAAAACTACAATGAGATATCATCTCACACTGGTCAGAATGGCCATCATCAAAAAATCTAGAAACAATAAATTCTGGAGAGGGTGTGGAGGAAAGGGAACACTCTTGCACTGTTAGTGGGAATGTAAATTGATACAGCCACTATGGAGAACAGTATGGAGGTTCCTTAAAAAACTACAAATAGAACTACCATATGATCCAGCAATCCCACTACTGGGCATATACCCTGAGAAAGCCATAGTTCAAAAAGAGTCATGTACCAAAATGTTCATTGCAGCTCTATTTCCAATAGCCAGGACATGGAAGCAACCTAAGTGTCCATCAACAGATGAATGGATAAAGAAGATGTGGCACATATATACAATGGAATATTACTCAGCCATAAAAGGAAACGAAATGGAGGTATTTGTAGTGAGGTGCATGGAGTTAGAGTCTGTCATACAGAGTGAAGTAAGTCAGAAAGAGAAAAACATACAGTATGCTAACACATATACATGGAATCTAAGGAAAAAAAAAAAAAAAGGACATGAAGAACCTAGTGGGAAGATGGGAATAAAGACACAGACCTACTAGAGAATGGACTTGAGGATATGGGGAGGGGGAGGGGTAAGTTGTGACAGGGTGAGAGAGTGTCATGGACATATATATACACTACCAAATGTAACATAGATAGCTAGTGGGAAGCAGCCGCATAGCACAGGGAGATCAGCTCCGTGCTTTGTGACCACCTAGAGGGGTGGGATAGGGAGGGTGGGAGGGAGGGAGATGCAAGAGGGAAGGGATATGGGAACATATGTATATGTATAACTGATTCACTTTGTTATAAAGCAGAAACTAACACACCATTGTAAAGCAATTTTACTCCAATAAAGATGTTAAAAAAATAAAACAGGGAGAAAAAAATAGAAAGGAAAGCATAACAGAATTTGAGAATAAGTCTAAGAATCCGGGTATAAATATTGTAAGAGATATTTAAGAAAGAGTAGACAGAAAAAATAGAGAAGAAATTTTCAGACAAATAATTCAAGAATTGTTTTAAAAGTTACGTACATTAATATTCCAGATTACTGCACAACAGTTTAAAAAAGACTGACGTAGGGTATATGATTTTGAAACCTTACAACTCGAACAACAAATATCCTAAAAGCTTACAGAGAGGAGAGGAAAGGGAAGAAGTGTTCATATGCAAGGTACTTGGAGTGAGAACGTTATAGGACTGTTAGATAAGTAACTTTTAAGTTACCTTTTTAGTAATTTTAGTAATAAAAGTAACTTTTTCTTGTACTGGAGCAGAAGAAGCTAAAAACCATTGAAAGTTTAAAGGCACTGAAAACTAAACACGTTGAAAATGCTGAAGGGAAATAATTCTCAACCAAAATTATACATCCAGTGAACCTGTATTTAATATGAAAAGGAGCTAATGACATTTCTCAGGCGTGCAAAGTTTTGAAGTTTTGACTTCTCACTCAACTTTTCTCAGGAAATTACCAGAGGAGGTGTTTCCTTCAAGGAGAAGATAAAACCAGAAAAGGGGAAAACATGGATTCTGGGGATGATAGATTGATTACAGGATGATGGAGACCATCGGCAGCCCTCCAGAACAAGCCAGCAACACTGAGGTGGGAGGAGGGAGGATTCTAAGAGGGACGTCACAAAGAAGATAAAATTGATAGGATGCTGGATGCATTTGGAATACGTGGATGGGGAGGAGAGAACTTCCATGCTTGTTTCCATGCACTCACGTATTATGAGGTTGAATATGCGTAGTACTTGTAGTGAAAAATGTTTTGATATAGAAGAATTGTGCATAAATGCATCAAATGAGTACTTCCTGTAAAACAGTATCTAAAAAATGTAATTTTGCTTTTAATATAAACTAAAAATTATATTTCTGCAGAGTTAATAAGACAACTGATTCTAATGCCTTTTCACAGATTTCAAATTCACACCAAAAGTGAAAGAGTGGAAAATTTCTGTAGGCTACCTAGACTTAAATTTGGTCAGTTACATGCTTTTGATTCCTCCACAAACCAAGGAGTTAATGAATACCTTGTAATGAACTATTCACACCACTACAACTAAGAACAATTCCCCTAGGAAAGAAATAATATGATAAAGACACTAAGATCATGGTTGTCTGCCAAAAGCCAAGATGCCAGTACAGAATCGTTCAGAAGTGTGCTGTCCAACAGATAGCCCACACCTGACATTGGTACCCAGGACCCCTGCAGCACAATGCATTTCCCATTATGTTCTCTGATTGTAAATGAGAACTAAAGGATGCTATTTTTAGAGCAATTGTTTCACACATTTAAAAATGTAAACTGGAAATAAAATAAAATATTTCCTATGAAAAAACAGTAACAATTTATTGATTTCCTTTGTACCATTACTGGGTACCACCTCCACAACTGACTCTGGAGTTGATTCATGTGTTCTGAATACAACGTGATAAGTAAAGGAATACATTTTAAGTACAAATTAAGTTTGGTGTAGTAATGCTTATACTCCCCTCTCTCTTATGTCAGGTCTGATACTGACACTGTAGTTTAGAAATCCTGAAGAATAGCAAAGGAAAGGGCAGAACACTTCAAGGATATGTTTTATTCTATTGGCCTTACTTGTGTTCTCATACTCCTGCATTGAGAATAATCTCTGTGAATTCCTGTGTTTCCTAAGCATTGAGGTTTTTCTTTCTTTTTAAACATTTTAACTGAGGCCAGGACTGAAATAGATCAATACATCAAGAAGGCTGCCCAATAAAGAAGCAGTGAATGTCTAACGACATTTGGGCCAAGCTGAAGGATGCATTTAAAACAAAAAAAGGTTAGAGGACCATTTTTACTTGCTTCACATTTCACGTTAGTAAAAACATACCATACACTGGCAATCCAAAGAAGAGTAAATAAAGTTCTAATCCATCATATGTAAGAATTTTTATACTGAGAGAAAATAGAGAATAACATAGCTAGTCATAATAAGCTAAATTAATCAGGGTATAACCACTGCATCTTTATTAATTGAATGAACATATTTTAATATGTTTATGTTATATATATATATATGTAGTTTTTATTAACTAATAATTATTATTTATATTTAAATTTTAATTTATTTTATTTTATTTTTTTAACATCTTTATTGGAGTATAATTGCTTTACAATGGTGTGTTAGTTTCTGCTTTATAACAAAGTGAATCAGTTATACATATACATATGTTCCCATATCTCTTCCCTCTTGCGTCTCCCTCCCTCCCACCCCTCTAGGTGGTCACAAAGCACAGAGCTGATCTCCCTGTACTATGCGGCTGCTTCCCACTAGCTATCTATTTTACGTTTGGCAGTGTATGTCCATGCTACTCTTTCACTTTGTCACAGCTTACCCTTCCCCCTCCCCATATCCTCAAGTCCATTCTCTAGTAGGTCTGTGTCTTTATTCCAGTCTTACCCCTAGGTTCTTCATGACCTTTTTTTTTTTTTTCTTAGATTCCATATATATGTGTTAGCATACGGTATTTGTTTTTCTCTTTCTGACTTACTTCACTTTGTATGACAGACTCTAAGTCCATCCATCTCACTACAAATATCTCAATTTTGTTTCCTTTTATGGCTGAGTAATATTCCATTGTATATATGTGCCACATCTTCTTTATCCATTCATCCAATGATGGACACTTAGGTGGCTTCCATGTCCTGCCTATTGTAAATAGAGCTGCAATGAACATTTTCGTGCATGCCTCTTTATGAATTATGGTTTTCTCAGGGTATATGCCCAGTAGTGGGATTGCTGGGTCGTATGGTAGTTCTAGTTTTCATTTTTTAAGGAACCTCCATACCGTTCTCCATAGTGGCTGTATCAATTTACATTCCCACAAACAGTGCAAGAATGTTCCCTTTTCTCCACACCCTCTCCACCATTTATTGTTTCTAGAATTTTTGATGATGGCCCTTCTGACTGGTGTAAGATGATATCTCATTGTAGTTTGTTGTTTTTTTTTTTGAAACATCTTTATTGAAGTATAATTGCCTTACAATGGTGTGTTAGTTTCTGCTTTATAACAAAGTGAATCAGTTATACATATACATATGTTCCCATATCTCTTCCCTCTTGCATCTCCCTCCCTCCCACCCTCCCCATCCCACCCCTCCAGGTGGTCACAAAGCACCGAGCTGATCTCTCTGTGCTATGCAGCTGCTTCCCACTAGCTATCTATTTTATATTTGGTAGTGTATATATGTCCATGACACTCTCTTACCCTGTCACATCTCACCCCTCCCCCTCCCCATATCCTCAAGTCCATTCTCTAGTAGGTCTGTGTCTTTATTCCCGTCTTGCCACTAGGTTCTTCATGGCCCTTTTTTTTTTTTTTTCCTTAGATTCCATGTATATGTGTTAGCATACTGTATTTGTTTTTCTCTTTCTGACTTACTTCACTCTGTATGACAGACTCTAACTCCATCCACCTCATTACAAATACCTTCATTTCATTTCTTTTTATGGCTGAGTAATATTCCATTGTATATATGTGCCACATCTTCTTTATCCATTCATCTGTCGATGGACATTTAGGTTGCTTCCATGTCCTGGCTATTGTAAATAGAGCTGCAATGAACATTTTGGTACATGACTCTTTTTGAACTATGGCTTTCTCAGGGTATATGCCCAGTAGTGGGATTGCTGGGTCATATGGTAGTTCTATTTGTAGTTTTTTAAGGAACCTCCATACTGTTCTCCATAGTGGCTGTATCAATTTACATTCCCACTAACAGTGCAAGAGTGTTCCCTTTCCTCCACACCCTCTCCAGAATTTATTGTTTCTAGATTTTTTGATGATGGCCATTCTGACCGGTGTGAGATGATATCTCATTGTAGCTTTGATTTGCATTTCTCTAATGATTAATGATGTTGAGCATTCTTTCATGTGCCTGTTGGCAATCTGTATATCTTCTTTGGAGAAATGTCTATTTAGGTCTTCTGCCCATTTTTGGATTGGGTTGTTTTTTTTTTTTGTTACTGAGCTGCATGACCTGCTTGTAAATCTTGGAGATTAACCCTTTGTCAATGGCTTCATTTGCAAATATTTTCTCCCATTCTGAGGGTAGTCTTTTGGTCTTGTTTATGGTTTCCTTTGCTGTACAAAATCTTTTAAGTTTCATTAGGTCCCATTTGTTTATTTTTGTTTTTATTTCCATTTCTCTAGGAGGTGGATCAAAAAGGATCTTGCTGTGATTTATGTCATAGAGTGTTCTGCCTATGTTTTCCTCTAAGAGTTTGATAGTGTCTGACCTTACATTTAGGTGTTTAATCCATTTTGAGTTTATTTTTGTGTATGGTGTTAGGGAGTGTTCTAATTTCATACTTTTACAGGTACCTGCCCAGTTTTCCCAGCACCACTTACTGAAGAGGCTGTTTTTTCTCCACTGTATATTCTTGCCTGCTTTATCAAAGATATGGTGACCATATGTGCATGGGTTTATCTCTGGGCTTTCTATCCTGTTCCATTGATCTATGTTTCTGTTTTTGTGCCAGTACCAAACCGTCTTGATTACTGTAGCTTTGTAGTATAGTCTGAAGTCAGGGAGACTGATTCCTCCAGCTCCATTTTTTGCTCTCAAGATTGCTTTGGCTATTCGGGGTCTTTTGTGTTTCCATACAAATTGTGAAATTTTTTGTTCTAGTTCTGTGAAAAACGCCAGTGGTAGTTTGATAGGGATTGCATTGAATCTGTAGATTGCTTTGGGTAGTAGAGTCATTTTCACAATGTTGATTCTTCCAATCCAAGAACATGGTATATCTCTCCATCTATTTGTATCTTTAATTTCTTTCATCATTGTCTTATAATTTTCTGCATACAGGTCTTTTTTCTCCTTAGGTAGGTTCATTCCTAGATATTTTATTCTTTTTGTTGCAATGGTAAACGGGAGTGTTTTCTTAATTTCCCTTTCAGATTTTTCATCATTGGTGTATAGGAATGCAAGAGATTTCTGTGCATTAATTTTGTATCCTGCTACTTTACCAAATTCATTGGTTAGCTCTAGTAGTTTTCTGGTAGCATCTTTAGGATTCTCTATGTATAATATCATGTCATCTGCAAACAGTGACAGCTTTACTTCTTCTTTTCCCATTTGGATTCCTTTTATTTCTTTTTCTTCTCTGATTGCTGTGGCTAACACTACCAAAACTATGTTGAATAATAGTGGTGAGAGTAGGCAACCTTGTCTTGTTCCTGTTCTTAGTGGAAATGGTTTCAGTTTTTAAATAAAGCTCTCTATAATATATGTAATTTATTAATTGAAAATTTATTTTTCCTCAGCATAAAATATCAGAAAAGCAAGCCTGACATTTTGAATCAAACTAGCAGAATAGATTTCTTGTTCCATTTTAGATTTTTATGATAAAATCATGTCATTTTAAGTTTTTTGGAAGTACTAACTTTCTTTCTAAGAGACCTATTCACCACATCAATTGAGAGACAGGTGAATGTTGTACATATTTATATGATTGCATATATCATATCACAGGGGATGCTGAGGTCCTAAGGATGAGTAAAATACAGTAACAGGTACCATGTCTGGTAGGTAATCAATACATTTTGGTTTAGTAAAGGTATTATTGTATTCTTCCTTGGACTCTTCTAGAGATTTTTGGAAGAGTTCATTCTCCTGTGAATTTTATTCACTGGCTGGGAAGACCACATATCTATACATGAAGCAAAGAGGAAGCCACATAAAGCACAAAGCTGTTGCCATCTCTGACAGCATCATCCTGCTGTTTGAGTCCTGTTTGATTCTCTGTATTGGCAAGGATTTGCAATTGGGGGGTGTTAAATTTTATTACTCTACAAAAGACTGTAATGTGAATATAAAGCAAAGGTCTAAGTTATTGGCCAGTTTGCTGACTAGTAAGTGACTCACTAGCCCATGCCAGCCTCAAGCCTGTATGATTCAGAGGTCTGCCTCACCAAGTTACACGGAAAAATTACATGGACTTTTGTGATCTTGCAAAGGTCAAAACCACCAATGTAAATATGAGAATGTCTATGGTCTAAAATGTGGTTAAGTGTGCCCTTGAGTTACAGGAATCAAAAAAATGGGTAGGCCAAAATGAGTTTGTCTAGTCATTAATTGTTCATGGAAGAGATATATGTAGCCTCAGAAGAAGGGTGCATTTGAATAAGCAAAGAGAGAATTCCAAGTACGTAAATGAGCATAATTTAGGAATAAAGGTCAAAATGAGAATGATGACCATGAAACAATTAAGAAACCAATTTAATGCAAATAGAAGGTAGATGTATGAAAAGATGGAAAATGAGGTCAGGAAACTATTGAGGAATGATATTATGCCAAAAAAAAAAAAAAAAAAAAAAAAACCAAAACATTAAAGTTAATCTGAAAAATTCAACCTTGATACAGCAGGTTCAGGGAACAACTTGGTTTTTCAGCAGGCTAAAGTGATGTAAAGAATAAATATAAAAAAACATAAAGTGATGCAAGCAAATAGTGTTTTTAGAAAAAGTAATTCAATGTTGGTGGCAGAACAGACCAAAGAGATTACAATTTTATAGCAAAAATAATCATTGAAAAGCTCTGAAATGACTCATTAAACTATGCGAAATGAGAAGTGATGAGGAATGTAGACATCTAAAAACATTAAAATTGTATTATGGCCAAACCTTGGTGACTGGATTTGAGCAAGGAGAGATCAAAGTGCCAAAAGATTGTTTGGCTTCTAAGCCAGTTTCCTCAGGTGTTGAAAATATCTTCCTAAGAAATTTGCAAATCTCAAAACATCTAGCTTTGACAATTGCTTCAGCCTGCCTTTTAGGAAATATTTCACTCAAATCAGTAATGTATTCTCATATATTATTACTGTCAACACTTTCACACTTATGAAAGAATTAAATTTTTAATTTTTTTGTCTAAAGTTTTACCATCACTTTTTTTTACCTGAAAGAAGGTGAAATGTTTGCTAAAAACAGCATTGAAGCCCCCTTGTCAAAGACAGAAAGCAAAGTTGATGTGTAATGAGTGAGACTCAGAACAGGGCATCCTGGATTAAGTGTCAACCAGCAGTTGAAAGTAGGGAGGCCATTAGCCAGATGACAGATATAATAAAATTGATAGATATAGATTTTACTGAAAATGTGTGTGTGTGTGTGCAATGTTTGCTGAAACATGTTTGGCTACAACAGCCAGCAAGAGTAAAAGAAATGGGAAGGAAAGGGAGATAACAGAGCAGCTTTATGTCTGAAACCTCAGAATCCTTGAGTAAGCTTTTGTTACTTGACTTTAGCACTCTTTCCTCAAGGTTACTACTGTGAACCCAGCAGGAATTTAAGACAAAGAGGAATTGGAGAAATGACTTGGAACATCTTAATCCACGTAGCCAGAAGTGATCAATGACATTTCTAAAATGACTAAGATGATTCTGCCCAACATTCCTGCAGCCAAATGGCTGTGATAATGAAGGGAAACACATAACAGCTCCTTCCTAAGTAGATCACTCTGTTGAGACCTCTCCTGAATTCCAAAACCTTACTTGGTTGAAATAATAGTAACCCTCATGGCACTCTGAGTAAATTACACATCCATTTGTGGTACATAGTTCCTATCCTGGAAAAAGGAAGATATCTTGGAAGATCATTTTAGTCCCTAGAATATGTTTTACTTCTCTTGCTCACCACCTAATGGGGCCTTTTGTGAATACAATCAAACACTGTTTAATATGAGGGTGGAAAATTGCATCACATGAAAGTAATTTGGAGATGAGGATTTCTACATATTCTAAAAATAACTGAGACAGTTTATCATCTTTAAGGCACACATATCCTGAGTCTCCAAGTAAACAAACCTCTGAATGCAATAACTCAAACCCTCCCTAAGGGATAGTTAGAAGTTCCTACAAACTGGAAATAAACTGACCTAGACAAAACACTTAAAATTATATCATCTGGATAGACAAAATGATCTGATTCTAATACATGTGTAGTCACATCATTCTGGAGAGCTGTAATTTACAGAAAAAAATTGTATGACCTGACAACAAAAATAGAAGAATTGAACTATATGTGGAACTTTTTTCCATGTAAATTTTCTCTCTCCATCCACATGCAATAGAAAGCTAAACAGACAACTGAGACCTAGCTTTGAATTCACATAATTATACAGCTAAGGGAAACACTGACTAGGTAAAGGCCAGCCCATAACTTGCTCTGCAACATCAGAAATCAGAGAGCTAGGGAAGTTCTTTAGAAGTTACATATGATGAAGAACAGATGTTCTAAGCCTAGCTAAGGGTCCTCGGTGAGAAACACTCCATTTTAGTGGAATATACTAGCTGAAAACAAGGAACTGAATTTCATATATATTTTATTTAATTTTCTGTGGTTGAATTGATGATCATATCAAATTACTAAGTCTATGTACCTTCTTTCCAAAAATGCATACTAGTTGTCAGTTAGATGCCATTTTTACAGAAGGTCAATTTTCACTTTTGCTTACGTTTGTGGAGAAGGTCCATCATTTTGAATTCTCTGCCAGGCATCAAAAGCAGTATTTCATCTTTACTCATCTCTAGGGGAATGTGGCAGGGTTAGAATAAAGGGGGCTCAAGTGCCAGGGCAGAAACTCTGAATGAAAAATTATCTGTCTCAGTTTTTTGACCCTGAACACAGAGATATGGTAATGTGTCATAAATAATGTGACCAGAGAAGCAGAGTTAAAGTTTTAGAGAATTGTTGTAGCCTAGAGAATGGAGCACAGAAGCTACTCTGGGAATCTGGCTTGTCTGCTAGCATTTCCTGCCATCTGACCCAGATGTTCATCTACTGGAGGTACCCAGAAGTTCTTCCACAGTGCACTGAACCACTGGATAGAACCAGACTCCACTCTGAAATGCTGAAACTGTAAATCTCATCATCAAGGGAAGCACTGGCTTTTAGGATGTGTTTTTCACCTTCACAACCAATCAGTAATATGACTCAGGACGTGTTACAGAACCTACTCACACGTTAATAAAACTGAGACCATCTCCAAGGGAGATATAAGCAAGGATTGGTCAAAAATATTCGAAATTAGAAATAGACATTTTGAGCATTTCTAAAAGGTTGATATGTCGATAATATTCTATAAATATTAGGCATAGCAGACACATCAGTTTTCAGATAGAGATCCACATGGAATTCAGTAGAGACAGCAATAGAACTTTGCAGGATAATATGAAGAATGAGTCCAACTTATAGTAACACATTCTCACTGAGAACAGACGGTCGAAGTTTCCTGGCTTTGTTTTGATAGCTCCCTTGAATTTCCATATGTCCTTCTTACTATAAATGCTTTGTTTCCAGTGTTACAGCTGGACTCACAACCTAAATCTTTTCAACTCCATTGCTGGTAAGCTAAATAACTTACGGCATAGTGTAAGGATTCATATTTCTTAAGTTTAAGCAATGAGTTGTTGCCTGTGGGGATGTGTTAAACTAACATGTGAATAATATGCCTCTAGAGAGTTCAAACCAAGAGGTGCCTTGTATTCACACCAGGTCCCCCAGGTATTTTTCTCATAACAATTGCAGACCAAATAGTATCATTTAAAAATCTGTGCAATAGTAAAGAAAGAAAGTTTAGAGACCAAGGTGATGAACTGTTTAACAAATTTAATAAAAGGAAAAAAGTGCTGTATAAGAAGGTGGATGGAAGAGGGTTCCTGGTACCATTACTCATGTCTGACAGACTCCCTGGGGTGAGGGATGCTGTAAGGAGCTTCCTGCAGTGATATAAACTTTTAAAACCCCAATTCAATTGTCCCTCAAAAGTTGAAAGAGGTGTGATAATAAAATTACTTCTCCCACAAAAAACACATTTGAAAAGTGACTTTTAAAAAGTCAATTGAAAAATAAAAACAAAGAGATAATTCTCTTTTTGAAATATACATATTCAAGACATTTCTTCTCTTCTCTGAACATCTCTGTTAATACTCATTTAAATGTTTCAGCCAGAGAACTAGTAAATGATTATCTGAGTAGAGACCACATCTGATCATGTAGTTTTCTGTATTTCTCCTGGAATAATGAAGCACAGGATAAATATTAAAATGACACATATGCCCACTGGTCTTTCTTCTACAATTTGATGTGCACACATACATAAAAGTACAACGTTGTTGACAAAATTACCCAGTAGAGAATTGAGAGTAAACCATTTGTCACTACAGTGGGTTTGTGAGTTCAAGACAAAGGGCAGTGAGAAGGTATACAGGGAAGATTGCCCAGTGGCTGCCCAAAGCCTCATTTATTTTACCCATACTACAGCCAAACGTTGGAACTACAAAACTCATCTTCATGTGCTCTAAATGACTTTGCCCCTAGAATTCAGTGCCTAAAACTGATATAATTATGTCAACATTGCAATCTTGATCATTTTACTACAGTTTGGTTACGAGTATAGAGCAGGACAAAGTGATACTAGAAATTAGAAATAAAAAGACATTTAGAAACAGGAATTTCATCCCATTGAGAAAGAGTTTATCAATATTTGCCAAACTAACTTAAATGACAAAGAGCAGTTCAATACCAGAAAAGTAAAACTCAAAACAAAACAAAACAACAAAATTAAAAAAAAGAAAAGTTCAATCTGAATTGAGTACTGGATTTTTCATTTTCAACTGTTATTATCTTGAACTGTCATTATCATGAACTTCTTGAAAACTTTATTTCTTCATATGTAAAGTGTAGGTGGTAAGCCTGCCTAATCTACAGGTTCTTCTACAAATGACAAGAAATAGAGCAAGGGAAAAATTTATTTTGATGTATCCCTGACCTTTTTTTTTTTTTTTTTTAGGTAGCCTGGTAGTTTTCAAAAGTATATGCAGTAAAACAGGTTGATTAAAGGGTTTAGGAAATTAAGGTAAATGGAAAATAAGAACAGGAAAATAAAGCCAGGAGTATAATAAACACTAAATTTATACCATACAGTCCTAAATATTGTTAAAGATGAGCCACGATTCTAAATCTGTGTTTCCTAGCAGCCCAAGTGAACTCTGAAATGATAATATTTACATCTGAAAAATAAAGATTATTTTTTTCAGTTCATATGTAATTGTTCTGTAAATTCTAATTGTAATTAGTACTAATTATTTAAACTTTCTTTGCTTGTTTTCTTACTCATGAAATGCTAATTTTACCTACTAAAAGGATAGTTGAGTGATTGGATTAAATAATTCATGTGCCTGACATATAGTGCAATCTCACTAAATACTAGTGGTTATTACCACTAACGACAACATTTTTATCACTGGCATGAGCACTACCATCACTACTTTTACTGATAACATTTTACTACCACTGATACTACTACTATTACTAGCAGGACAATGACTTAGCAGCAAACAATGAATTCATCTATTAGTTCATCTACTAGAATTTTCTGAGTAGAGAAATGACACAACTTGACTTAAACTTAAAAATATTACTCTGGTTTCTGTGCGATGAAAAACAGTAGGGGGCAACTTGTAAGCGGGTTGAGGGAGAACAGTTAAAAGGCTGTTGCATTTGTAAATGACATTGTTTTCTTAATTTATTTTTCAAAGAGTTTATTGCAAGTGTATAAAATGCTACTGATTTTTGTAGTTTTGATTTTGTATTTACAGCTTTACCGAATTTGCTTATTAGTTCTAACAGTTTTGTGTGTGTGTGTGTCTGGAGTCTTTAGGATTTTCTGTATATAATATCATGTCATCTGCAAGCAGAGACAAGTTTATCTCTTCTTTTCTAATTTGGATGCTTTCTTTTTTCCTTGTCTAATTGCTCTGGCTAGGACTTGCGCTGTTATGTTGAAGAGAAGTGGTGAGAGGGAACATCCTTGACTTGTTCCTGATCCTAGAGGAGAAACTTTCAGCTTTTCACTGTTGAGTATGACTTAGGAATAAATTTAACCAAGGAAGTGAAAGATCTATACACTGAAAACCATAAAACACTGATGAAAGAAATTTAAGAAGATACAAATACAGGGAAAAATACCCCATGTTTATGAATTGGAAGAATTCATATAGTAAAAATGTCCATAATACCCAAAGTGATCTGCAGATTCAATCCAATCCCTATCAAAATTCCAATGCCATTCTTTCAAAGAAATAGAAAAAAAAAATCCTAAAATTCATATGGAACCACAGAAGACTCCAAATAGCCAAAGATACTTTAAGCAAGAAGAACAAAGCTGGAGGGGTCACATTTCCTGTTTTCAAAATATATTACAAAGTTATAGTAATCAAAACAGTATCATACTGGCATCAAAACACACATATAGACCAATGAAACATAATAGAGAGCCCATAAATAAATAAATGCATGCATTTACAGTCAAGAAATCTGTAACAAGAGTGCCAAGAACATACAATAGGGAAATGTCAGTCTGTTCAATAGTGTTGGGAAAACTGTATATCCATATGCAGAAGAATGAACTGGGATCCTTATCTTATACCATTTATAAAAATCAACACAAAATGGATTAAAGACATAAGTGTAAGACCTGAAACTATGAAACTGATTTCATAGTTTTCACTAGGAAGAAAACAGGGAAAAATCTCCTTGACATTGGTCTGAGCAATGGCTTTTTAAATATGACCCCAGAAACACAGGCAACAAAAGAAAAAATGGACAAGTTGGATTGCATCAAACTAAAAGCCTTCTGCACAGCAAAGGAAATAATCGAGTTAAGAGCCAACCATGGAATGAAAGAAAATATTTGCAAACCATACATCTGATAAGAAGTTAATATCCAAAATAAACAAGGGACTTAAACAACTCAATAGCAAAAAAAAAAAAAAAAAAAAAAAAAAAAAAAAAACCAATTAAAAAATGGGCAGATGACTTGAATGGACACTTCTCAAAAAAAAAAAAAAAGACATACAAATGGCCAACAGGTATATGAAAATTGCTCAATATCACTAATGATCACAGAAATGCAAATCAAAACTACAATGAGATATCACCTCACACCTGTTAGAAGGACTATTACCCAAAAGACAAAAGATAGCAAGTGTTGGGAAGGATGTGGAGAAAAGGAAATCCTTGTGCACTGTTGGTGGGAGTATGAACTGATACAGACATTATGGGAAAAAGTATAGATTTTGCTCAAAAAATTAAAAATAGAACTACCATATAATCCAGCAATCCCACTTCTGGGTTTATATACAAAGGAAATAAAAATTTTGAAGAGGGGCTTCCCTGGTGGCGCAGTGGTTGAGAATCTGCCTGCCAATGCAGGGGACACGGGTTCGAGCCCTGGTCTGGGAAGATCCCACGTGCCGCGGAGCAACTAGGCCCGTGAGCCACAATTACTGAGCCTGAGCGTCTGGAGCCTGTGCTCCGCAACAAGAGAGGCCGCGATAGTGAGAGGCCAGTGCACCGCGATGAAGAGTGGCCCCCGCTTGCCGCAAATGGAGAAAGCCCTCACACAGAAACGAAGACCCAACACAGCCATAAATAAATAAATAAATAAATAAATAAATAAATAAAGCAACAGTCTTTAAAGATTATCTTTAAAAAAACATTTTTTTGGAAGAGATATTTGCATTCCCATGTACACTGCTGAATTATTCACACTAGCCAAGATATGGAAACAGCTTAAGTCTCCATTAATAGATGAATAGATAAAGAAAATGGTACATATATATACCATTTATTATAATATATATAAAATAAAATATGTATTCATATAGTAGATTGAACTTGAGTGACACGAGGGGAAATGAAGAGAAGTGGAGAGATACAGGGAATATTTGGAAGAAATAATCTATCACTCATGGTAGGATATAGGTGGTGAGAGAGAGAGTCATGTTAAGGGTTACTTCCATATTTCTGGCGTATGCAATTGACTGGATGGAGATGTCATTCCTTGAGAGA
Source organism: Balaenoptera acutorostrata (assembly GCF_949987535.1). Classification (NCBI taxonomy): domain Eukaryota; kingdom Metazoa; phylum Chordata; class Mammalia; order Artiodactyla; family Balaenopteridae; genus Balaenoptera; species Balaenoptera acutorostrata. The sequence continues at coordinate 64,040,301 of NC_080073.1, read as the reverse complement.
GAGAATACAGGAAAAAATAGAGAGTGGGAGCAGGGAAGGGCAAATGACTATTTGTTAAATGAATAATGCAATAGAATTATATGATACACCTAACTGAAACAGTGTATGATTTCATTGGATATTGTCTCAATTATAGACTCAAAGACTTTCAGGAATGAAAACCTGAGAATCTATTCTCTATTTCTCTCTCTCTCTCTCTGTCTCTCTGTCTCTCTCTTTCTCTCTCTTTCTCTCTAAGGGGGCAATCCAGTCTACAGAGGTAGAATCAGAAACACATGTCTTAGACGTCAAAGTGAATGCTAAAGAAAATAACTGGTGTAATTGCTTAATTGGTGGTTGTCAAGTAACTGAGAAGGGAAGGAAATGTAATTAGAAGCTGGTGATTTTCCATACCTTTCAGATATCTATCATATTCTTTCTTCCTCTGTTCAAGAGGTGTACATGAAGTATAATTTTTCATTGACTGGTTTATTGATATATTTACATTTTTTACATTTTCTGGGATGTTGATTTTCTTATAAAACAGTGAATTTCCCTGAAGTTCCACAGCATGGATCTTCACTCTTCACTTTATGCTGTGTAGGTACCAGATAATCCTTCCTCAATACAGCTGAGAGGTAAATGACCCCACAATACCCTCTAGGCATAAAGTTACCAAAGCATTTCTCAGAGATGTGGCAGTTTATAATGTAGCTGTCATATCATATAGTTACTAATCTCTCTTTATATTTTGGAAACATCACTCTCTGACCACATGACAGAGGGCTGCAGAATTCACAATTCATTTAATTCACTACATTCACAGGGTATTATGGTACCAATGTCATGGAGGGGAAAAGCTACTTCAAAAGTAAATGCATCATTTAGTGTTTTCATCCAGGCTAGACCCTTCCCCTAATTCAGGAAGGAGTCAATTGAACAACTTGTTAGTGAACTGAATTCTCAATAATGCACCTGACATAGCTGAATGACTAACAAATATTTAGTAAGTATTTAGTAAGTAGTTATGTACGTTTAGTTACATAATTAACAAGTAGTTCGGCATACTGTCTGTCGTTTCAGAAAATCGGGGACAAAACCAGTGTACTTAATGCCTCTCACTTTGCTTTTACTTTTTTTCTATTTTTTCAATTTGCTCAGGTCCCTTCAGTTGCCTTCCTCCCCCTCGATCTGCTGAACAGTTTTGTCTTTGTTATGGTTGCAGCTTCTTCAAAATGAAACGCTAACTACAGCACTTCCCTGAAGTTTTTTCTATGCCCCTGCACAAGTGATATCACCAAAGGAAAGTGACTGAACCTTGTTCATCCACAGAGCCTTCCGCTGACACTTTGTAGGTGGCCCTCAATAAACACAAAGTGATCTAAGTACAGATGAACTCCCATTAATCATCTTTTGATGACTTGTTCAGTTATCTCAAGAAAAATTCCATGTCCACTTGCCCACACACACACACACAAAAAATAATAATAGAAAAACAGATAACCAATGGGGCAAAAATTTTGAACATATATAATAGATAAAAGACTGATGTTCTTAAATAAGAAGTGCTTCTATAAATCACAAAGAAAAAAGTCAGCGATCCGATTTTTTAAAATGGGGAAAGAATATGAATATACAGCTCATAGGAAAGGAAATACAGAGGGTTTTTAAATATCTTTGGAGATGTTCAACCTCACTTGTAATTAATATTATATCTTAAGAACTTATTTATTTAGACTTTGAGACTGACAAAGATAAAAGTTGGAGAATCATGTTAATACAAGTGTGGGGAAGTGAGCATTGTTTTACATTGTTGGTGGGAGTGTAAACTGAAACAAACTTCACAGAGGAAACCTGGGCAACATCTATCTAAACTAAAATTTTTAAAAAATCTTTGGACATAGCAATTCCACTTTTTAAAAATGTTATCCTATAGGCATAAATACAAGATGTTCATTTTAGCATTGTTTGTGATAGCAAAATACTATAAACCAAAATGTTCATCAGTTGGGAATTTGATGGATGAATTATGGCATGTAGCCATTAAAAACTGTAAGGCAATTGATAACTTGATTCTAAAACATGTCTGTAAGCTGGAAAGCAACATGTATAATAGTTATGTGGATGGCTACTATGTATTTCTGAAAGATGTATAACCATACCTACTTACCCATGTATTGACTATCTTCAGATGGATACATGAAACAGTAACAGTGGTTACTTCTTGGAAAGGGCACTGGAGAATGGGGAGCAAAGGATGAGAGAGAAACTTACTTTTCAAATATCTACAGAGATGAATTATGTATGTGCAGATATGCATTAGTGAATATACTATCAAAGCTATGTCTATTAAGTAAAATGTCATATTTTTAAACAATCAACTGAAATATTTTTATTTAGCTATCTATTATGGCCAGGTAACAAATTACCCCCAAACTTGGAGCCTTAGAAGAATAAACTTTTATGTACAAATTTCTATGAGTTAGGATCTGGATGAAGCTTAGGTGAATGCCTCTGGCTCAAGGTCTCTCATGAATCAGTACAAATTATTAGCCAGGCTGTAGTCATCTCAAAACTTCATTAGCACTAAGGATTCACTTCCAAGCTCACTTATATCATAGTTGGCAGCCCTCAGTCCTTTTCTACGTTGGCCTCTCCACACACATAACAACTCCTCACCTACATAGCAGCTGGCCTCTCCCAGAGTGAGTGATCAGAGGGAGAGTGAGAGAGACCAAGAAAAAGCCATGATCCTTTAAATAAGCAAAACTTAGAAGTGTCACCCTATTCCTTCTACTATATACAATTCTTTAGAAGTGAGTGAATAAGTTTAGACCATACTCAAATGGAAGAGATTATACAAGAGTATGAATACAAGGAAATGGAAATCATTCAGGCTGCTTAGGCGCTGCCTACTGCATGGTTTTACATCTCTATGTTAAGAGGACAGAGGTGCATCTAAATCACGCAAGAAAATTTTAATTTTGCCTTCATGGGAAATCTTTTTGATGTTTTTGGTTTGATTTTTAGAAGCAAACACTTATCTTCTTAAATGGAAACTGAAAAGTATGGTGGATAATAAGTTAGGTGATGGGATTTACTCCAAATAAGGTTGTGACCGTAAAGTAAGTATATACTCCCTGGTTGAGTCATTGATGTTTTCATTCATCACAGCAGCTACAAGTTAATTTTCAAGTAGGCACATTTTCCTAATTAGGCTGTTCCTTTATGTTGTAGACAGGGAAATGGTAGTCAGATTATGGTTGACTGGGGAATATAAGATTTAGGAGGAGATTCCAGGGCAGAAAAAAGGGGTGTCCCTTTCTTGTTAATTTCACTAGCACGTGATCTGTCTTCTTCCCCCATGCAATAATTTTGCAGCTGGAGAAGTTGCTTCCTCATCCAAGTCAGCTCCAAACCCTTCGTTTTGTTCTTTTTGGGAAATCCTCTTGAGCTTTAAACTGGAATTAAAACATTACTGAAAAGTCATCTGTCTCAAATCTCAGCTGTGGTGCAAAAGATCGTCCTGTGAACTGATCTAGTTACAGGAGGAAGTTTTTGAAATCATTGTTAAAAATCCTCGATGTAACCTACTCTAAAATTTGGTAAATCAATGGAAAGTATCATTGAAATGTCTATTTTCCTGAGCTCTAGTTTATATTTTATAGCATAGGGAACTATAACTATATTCGATATTTTGGAATAATCTATAAGGGAAAAGAATCTGAAAAAAAATAGACATATATATGTATGTATAGTTGAATCACTGTGCTGTACACCTGAAACTAACACAACATTGTAAGTGAATTATTCTTCAATAAAAATATATTTTTTTATTATAAAGACAAAACAATATAATACAGCCACTATGAAGTTGGACAAATCCGTAAATTATTATATAACTGAAACCTACAGGAAGGGCCACATGGCCCCACAATATCCATACAAGGATCTACTGCTCCCTTGATGAGAACATATACTTCTGACAATGACAGAACATAGAGAAGCAGAGGAAAGGAACCCCCATGCTCATAAATTCTCAGCTCCCAGGCTTTCCCTCGACAGGAACACACTTTTGTAAACCCTTTTCTTTGGTTCTGAATCAGTTAGAGACTCTGCAGCCCCAATTGTATGCTAAAAAGTAATGGAACTAATGTGACCCAGCCATGAAAATAATTTTTACAAATAGGGCCTAAGCCCAGCATTAACTAAACTCTGCAATATGCCAGAAATAGGATCCCATTTCAAGAATTAATCCACAGGGTCCTCAGTAATAAGTTAACCCTCTTCATGGAAAACCACATTTTTATCCACTCAAAGTATCAGAAATCAGTGATCTTTGCAAAGTGCCTGAGTTAGTCAGGGGAGGTACTTTTTCTAAGACCTTAAGCAAAAACACTTGCATTCTTTTTTTCGCTTGTTGCCATGTGAAAGAAAAAAAACCCCTACATGTTACATCTAACGTTACATGTTAAAGCTTAGTAAAGATTAGAGTTTTATTTTTTTATTATGGGAGACCAGGCCACAAATTATCACAGATTCATAGCAGGATTCATTAATTTTCTGTTAATATTTTCTAACTAACAGAGTATGAAGGACTCACACAGATATTCTTTCCAAAGCAATAAAATTCCAATTATCTGCTCTGAGCTATCATCTTAAACATTTGATTTATACCGAAAGGAAATAAATCTTACTTCATGGATGTCAGCCAGTTCAGAAAGCTGCACCAGTTAAACGTTTCAAAATTTTGGAAACATCATTTGCCAAAGCTGCACGGAACACCCTTAAACAGACAGGGAGGAAGGACCAAAAGACATTGCAGTCGAGTCTCTTTTATCGTAACATTAGCCATGGAAGCCAAAAAACATTCACAATTTTTTTCAAAAGTTTGGACTTCTGTACATGATGTGCTTATACAGACTAGGTTATAACAATCATGAGCTGAGTTTCCATTGACCTTTGCCCTGGCTTCTTAACTTTGAAGAGCCCTGTGACTTTTGTTTGAAGATAAGCATAAGGGTTTCCAGCAGAGATAGTCCAGATTCCAGCTACCTGCTAAGACCACCATATACAAGAAGGTGGACCTGTTTAACATTTAGAAGCCTTTCAATGTATTTCTACTCACTTACTAAGAGTACATAATGAATCAGGAAATATCCACTTGTTGCAAACAAATACTTTCATTTTACTCGACATTGAAAATTCTTTGAGTATCTTAGGAGATAAAATGAATACATTTTATTATCATATCAAAGAAAAAGCATTCATAATATTAAGCATAACTAAAATTTACTGAACATTTACTATGTACCAGGCTTTACATTGATCTCCATTCATCCTCTCAGTAATTCTATGAGCTTGGAACTGACATTATCACCCTCATTTTATAGATACAAATCTTGGGGGTGGAGAAGTTAACTTGCCCAAGATTCCTCAGCTATTGAGCAACAGGAGAGGGTACAAGGCAGGCTTTTTTCACTTCAAAGTCCGTGTTCTTAACCACTACATGTTAAGACGTAAATACTGCAGAGGGCAAGAATCCAGTGTGTGTGTGTATTTGTTTGTTTATAGCACAGTCCTATAATGGAAATGTGACATTATGAATTCTTAAGCACAATAGTACCAGTATCTATATAATGTTTTTCTCATCTATCTGTGGCCAATGTCACAATAAAAGCACTTAAAAATACCAGTTAATTTCATTAAACCTTCTAGTTATACAAAACACATTAGTACTTTTATCAGCAAAATTGATTACACAGTGTTAGTAAATAAGGCAGGATCAAAGTTTCTTTTGCTTTATACAATATACTCAAAATGAAGTAGACATTTGTCACATTTCCTGGTTGCTCAACACATTTTGAACATCCTCAGTGTGCTGAGGGGGTTTCCCTCCATGAGGCAGTACCCATAGAACTCACTTCCGTGGCCTTTTAGTGTTAAAAATACAGGCATGGGACTTGATTTGCACATAGAGGCGTCTGACATGATTTTCATAAATTAGATTCACCTATGAGAGGTTTGGATTTAGAACTGAGTGGCTTGATCAAGAAAACATTGGAGGTGAAGATGAACACTGGTTTGGGTTCTGGATTTGGAGATTGACTTCCTACTGACAGCAGTAGCCATTGTGGAAAACCCGAGTTTCTGTTCCCTGCTAAGCTGTTCCCTGTTTAAGCGGGTTCCGTGACGGGATTAGCAGTATTGTCGCTGGAGCATGGCCTCTAGACTCATTCTTCAACATTCCCAATTCCTTATGTTATCCAATAACCTAAAAACAAAAAAAACTGCCAGAGTCAACTTCCATCACTTATATTTAAGAACCCCAAGTTGGGGGTTCTGGGTCTGGGTACAATGGGAGTAAACAATCGCCACCCTGTCTCTTTCCCTGAGAACAACTATAAAACCTGCATAGGTTGAATGTGCCACACTTGGAGGACTCCGAAAAGTGGACACACCAGATGGGCAGGAAACGCCCTAGAATTCAGAGTATCACAAAACTTGTGGTGACTTGACCATTCCTTCCCTTCTCTTTGGAACTAAGTCAAGCCTTCCTGGACTACTTCCTCCAGAACCCTGAGGTAATAAATGAAGTTGATTGAAGCCACTAGGTTTGTGGTAATTTGTTATGAGCAATAGAAAAGTAATACAAGCACATAACTAAAGCGCTTTGACATAAAGCCAAAACTGATGGAACTGAAAGGAGAATTAAAGATTTTAGTCTCTAGTTGAAGACTTCAACACTCCTCTCTCAGTAATAGATAGAACTAGTAGACAGAAAACCAGCAAAGATATGTAAGAACTTAATCTTGAGATTTGTCATTTATTTATGTTTAAATGGTGGAGGCTTTCAACTCAGTCCTTGGAGGAAGGAATAGATGGAGTCAGATACCCATATTAAATTTCTGTTATATACACAACTGAGACTTGGGGATTTTTGTCATTGTTACTGCAATAATATCTAGCTTCTTTGGTCAATACAGTCCATCAAAGAGGTACTATTTAAATAATTACAAAATATTTGTGTAATAAGGTTCCATATGAACATTAGGTAAATGAGAAAACTCTCTAGATACTGATGTGGAATGATCTCTAAGATACATTGTTAGTTGAAAAAGGTATGGTACAAAATAAAGTAAAAATCTGCTAGCAGGTAAGGACACGTGTTTGTGTAGACGTGTGCTTGTGATCAGCCTGGGAGGGTGAGTGAATTGACACTTTGGGAGACAGAACTGGGTGCCAGGGAACAGAATTGAGAGGGAGCTTTTCAATGTATACCCTTTTTGTGCTTTTTGAATCTTAAACCTTAAGAATGTATTACCTTTTCAAATATCAATAACTAATTTTAATTTTTAAAAAATCTATATTATCTTGATCATGTTTAAAAATACTTTTATAGAAAAGAGAGGAGAGAGAAATAAACTAGTATACTACTTTTAAAATTTTCTGATGCCTTAAAATTTAGTCTGCATACTTTTCTATGTCTTCCATGTTGTCTAGAATAAATATAAAAAATAAATTTCATGAATTTAGGTTTTATAAAATAAAAATATACTTATTATGCTCAAATTCTAAGCCTAAAGAGTATACTTTAATTCCTTGTTTTGGCATTCCAGATTTTGCATCATTTATACCTAATCTAACTTCCTAACCCACACTATTGGCTTCCTTACTAAGCCTCCTGTTATAATCAAATGGAATCACTTCCTCTTTCCTTGAATACATCTTGCATTTTCTTGCCAAAGGGCTCAAATATACTGTTTCTCCTGAAAAACCCTGTTTCTTTCAGAGATCAAGGGTATGTAATAATGGAAAAGAATAACAAGGCCAAGTTGGGATGTAGACACTTTGCAACTGACATTCACCAACATGTCTTATTACCTAACATCAGGTTTAAACATAAGAAGAACTATTCAAGAGTGCATATACCTCACTAAAATTACTATTATGTAATTGTATAGTATTATAATAGTCTATAGATTTTATTCTTTATAGGAGCCTGTATCCCACTTGAATTTTCCATTTTGGGTTATTAATAATTAGCACTCCTGCATGCTAAATGCAAAATGATTGGTTTTGCCATAGGAACTATTTGACTATAAGTGCCTATTACCCATTAGCATGGAAAACTGTAAGGCACACAAATATTGGAAGTTTTTTTTAAGGTCTGCTGGACTAAGATTTCCAATTTTCTCAAATAGGTAATCATCACTGATGACTCAGTTTAGCCAGTGGATGACCCTAACAGTCTTCCTCAGAAGCTCTAGAAGAAGTAGCTTAGCAAAGTGGGCTCCAAGACCCCCACTGATATAAATACTAATATGCAAACTTTCTAGGGAGCCATTGTCCAAATAGAAAGTGTTTCTCTTGCCGACATGATTTCAGAGTCAGCTTGAAAGTCCAGAGTTTTCTGACTCTGTTGAGTGAGGCTCTGCCTCCTTGTAGCTCCTGTATAAATGTCAAAGGAGACAGGAAACGGGGTCCCTCTCTTCATGGGGAACCTAGCTATACTCAGCCTAAGTTTATTGTTTAGAAACAAAGTAGACATATTGTGGAGAGCCAGGCTCCAACTGTGAGCTTCATTGAGCCTGTATTCGTTGTTTTATATGGTTATTGTCTTCTCCCTGTGTTCTATGATTGTCGAACATAAAAAAACACTACCCACATAAAGATAAATGATGCAGTGTGACCAAAAAACGTTAAACCAAGACAGAAGTAATGCTTTAAAGTGCACAGGTGCAAATATACAGCTTGTGAGAAGATAGTAAACAACCATTAACAGATTTAAATAAGCAAATAAACAATAACAACAAAAATACATGATTGGAAAGCAGTCATGTTAAAATATTCCTAAGGTCACTAATACATTACAACTTAAGTATGAGTAATGTGTAACAGAGAACTCTATGTTAGTGGTGATGTCACTCAGGGGATGATGATAATAATAAAAATAATAATAGAATTGCAGTGCTAGTGATAATACGTATTGTATGCTCATTATGTGTCAGATATTTTACAAAGTATCAAATGTATCAGCCCATTTAATTCCCACAGCCACCCTGTGATATTGTGGTCAGCTTGGGTTTTGTCATTTTATAGATGAAGAGACTGAGGTTTAAAAATATTCAGTACTTCCATGTGTATCAGAGAGTTAATAAATGCCAAAGGTAAAACTCAAAACCCATGCTCTTAACTACTGAAATATATATATATATATATATATTATAAATATATGTATATATATACATATCTACATATACATACATGTATAGCATATATACAGTTAACATCTATGAATACAAATAGAATAAAAATAGATTCAGAAGTTTGAGAGTAAGGAGGGAAGAAAGAGATTGCTTCAAAAGTTACTAGCATTTTGCAATGTTTGTACATGAAAATCGTGTAGATACATATCACCATTTTCAAATTATTCTCTAGATGTCATTATTTCTATACATCCTGACTCCAACAAGGACTTTAGTGAATTAGTAGGGTACCTTTTCAGGAAAACTGAGATAGTTCCATGACTCGTTCTGACCTCTACTTACAAATGAAATACCTAATCTAAGATAGAATGAATTATTTGAAAAATACTTAAATTAATCTAGGTCATAAGTCACAAGAAGAGCTAATTTAAATGAAATGCAATACAAAATTACTAAATCATGAAAAACAAGGAAAGAATCACATGGAATCTGTAAATGTACCATTCCTCTATGGTATTATCATAATTACTTAAAATGTTATGCAAATAAGCTAGGCAACCATACCTTTGTGATAAATGTGGTCTTTTTGAGACAACTCTTCTCAATTTGGGGCTCCCCACATGTGAGGTCATGGCAATGTGACTCTAAGATCACATCCAACAATTTTAGCAAGAATAATAGGACCTATGAGGAAAATTAGGACTTGGGGTTTTCAAATGAACTGAAAAAGACAAAGTTAAGGAGGAAACAGTTATTGTAAGAGGGTGATGTCCAACAGCTGTTCTCTTTCCCCAGTGAACCAGGAGGAAGAGGAGACAGGCTTCAATTATGACAAGAGAAATTTAGGTTTGACATCTGCTGAGCTGATATAATGACCCCATATTTTTTGAAGCTAAAAAAAAAAAAAAGAAAAAATCCATGAGTTAATGTTTGAAAACATTTTTAAACAATTTCATAAAAGACAAAAACCCAGTCACTCCAATATATTCTCCAGGAAAGAAACAAAAACATTTACTTGTGCCTAAGTAGTATTTTTTTGTTGCATCATCTGAGAGTATGCTAAATAAATATTTTTGATTAAAATACTTAAATGAAAAGTTCCATGTAAACATAGGCATAAGGTAGAACATAGTCATTAAAATTAGTATAGAATATACTAGCTATTTACAGGGAGTTTTAAGAATAAATTTTATGTTTTAACACAGGCAAAAGAAAAAATGCAAAGATTTTTGTCTGGTCTATTCTTATTCTCTCCAATTACACTGATACTAACACTGCTAGTAATAATAAAAAGTTTTTCATTCTTGGAATAAATTATGAATCTTCTCAGGTGTCAGTGGCTATGTTCTAACTGACTAAGGTATCCAGGAATGTTTGTTTGTTTGGTTGTTTCTGGTGTTTTTTTTTTTTTTTTTTTTTTTTTTTTTTTTTTTTTAAAGCTGTAATGACCAGCTATCTTATTGTGATTCTTGGGATCCTAGGTTCCTAAGGCATTTGAAAGATCAACAAAGTGAAATAACAAGCAGTTAATGAATTTAGGCAGGAGACATACACAGTGATAGTCACTGACTTTCTTTTCTGTCTTGCATCAACCTTCTTGAAATCCTTAAGACTCCTTTAATAGATCTGACCTAATTATGACATTCTTTGGGTGTGTGCATGTGCCCATTTTTATTATATCTGCATGTAAAATAGGGGCTTCCCTGGTGGCGCAGTAGATAAGAATCTGCCTGCCAATGCAGGGGACACGGGCTCGATCCCTGGTCCAGGAAGATACCACATGCCGCGGAGCAACTAAGCCCGTGCGCCAGAATTACTGAGCCTGCGCCCTAGAGCCCGCGAGCCACAACTGCTGAAGCCCACGCACCTAGAGCCAGTGCTCCACAACAACAGAAGCCACTGCAATGAGAAGCCTGTGCACTGCAACGAAGAGTAGTCCCCGCTCACCGCAACTAGAGAAAGCCCGCGTGAGGCAACGAGGACCCGACACAGCCAAAATTAAATAAATAAAATAAAATAGGAATGTTTTTATTTTATTGTTCATTTGAGAATTGATAGTTATGCAATTATTCCCATTTACATATCAAAGTCTCCAGCTCCTGTACTACAGTCCCTCGAGTCAAGAACGGGATGCTTATATCACCTTCAGCAAATTTTGCCTGAAGTTTGGTCTTATGTGTTTAATTACTTCTACATATTTAAGGCATATGCTTTTTGAGAAGGCACACTACATATTTTTAGAATTTCATCACTGAAGGCCACAGCTGGTTAATACCAAACACCACTCATTTCCAAACTTTTAATGACCATCAAAGTACAATTCTGCATGTCAGAGAAACGATATTCTTATGCTCAGTTAAGGGACAACATAAAAACAGGCAAAGATAAACAAAAAATAAGGTGCTACACTGCAGCTCCTATAAAGTACTGGCAATACAGAGGTGTAGCAAATGCTCTTTCAATTGTTTTCTTCTTTTTTTGTAAGAAAAGCAAAACAGTGTGAATATTCAAACAAGATGCCTTCCAAAATTTTGACACTAGTAAAAATCTGTAAATGCTAAGTTCATTAAATAGCCTTGCACTGAGGAAGTGCTGATGGCAACAGGGTAGCCTAAATGTCTGGCTTTTCCTCACCCCTTCTGCATGGCCCATTTCCAAACACTTCCTTCATTCACTGTACACATTTGCCTCAACTTAATAACATCAGTGCAGGCACAGCATGGGACCGAATGTGGAGACTAATCTTTATAGCACCTGAAATATCCAAAGTTATTACAATCCTCATACACTTTCTCTCAAAAAATTCTTCAGACAAACATCGTGTACTAGAACTCTCCAGTTTGCAAAATGTTTAAGTTGTCCACTGTTTTCATGTAAGAACCACAAATGAAAGCTTGTTTTTAAGAATATAAATAGTTTCTTAACAAAGGAAATCGAGAAACAATTTAAACTGCCTATCTTGATTGAAATTAAGTTCATAAGAGATGGTTCCCATATGCAGGGGAAAATGTTATGTCTGCTTTTGTATTTGCTTGACACTTGGGGCTTATTTATGACTTCATATACTTGGACACAGTGGCAGTTAGCACATAGTTACAATGGTGGAGAGAGGTGGTATTATGGTAGATATAATCTGAGTGTTAGCAAATGTCATCTAATTGTTATTTCCTAGGCTTTATCAAGCCCAGATAACAGAAAAAGTCAATGATATGACTTTACAAAATATGTCCTATATAATACTTTCACAGTCTGAGATATACTGTAAGGAGAAATTTACCCAATTAAAATTCACACATCTAAACCCAAGACAGTTTTTCTTACAATACTAAAAACTACTAATACCCACTGGCTGCTATTTTATTTTATTTTATTTTTAACATCTTTATTGGAGTATAATTGCTTTACAATGGTGTGTTAGTTTCTGCTGTATAACAAAGTGAATCAGCTATACATATACATACATGCCCATATCTCCTCCCTCTTGCATCTCCTTTCCACCCTCCCTATCCCACCAATCTAGGTGGACACAGAGCACCGAGCTGATCTCCCTGTGCTATGTGGCTGCTTCCCACTAGCTATCTTTTTTACATTTGGTAGTGTATATATGTCCATGCCACTCTCTCACTTCCTCCCAGCTTACCCTTCCCCCTCCCTGTGTCCTCAAGTCCATCCTCTACATCTGCATCTCTATTCCTGCCCTGCCCCTAGGTTCTTCAGAACCTGTTTTTTTTTTTCCTATTTTTAGATTCCATATATATGTGTTAGCATACGGTATCTGTTTTTCTCTTTCTGACTTATGTTTTTCTCTTCACTCTGTATGATAGTCTCTAGGTCCACCCACCTCACTACAAATAACTCAATTTCATTTCTTTTTATGGCTGAGTAATATTCCATTGTATATATGTGACTGGCTGCAATTTTAGATTCGAAAGGATTTTTGAGATTTCTCTGATTGGGCATTCCGTTACAGTCATTCTTCAATTAAAATATGTCTTAAATGTGTCACAGAATGCTATAATCCTACTTCAGACTATCCCTGCTCTCAAATGATTACATAAAGAGGTATTTATTTTGCCAAATAACCTAATGACATCTATTTACAGCTCAATCTTTAGTAACTGAGAGTAAGTGTGAAGCAAACTTCAAATGATAATATCACAGTGGCAATTCTTTCTTTCCATGGCTGTTCACATGCATCTGCATCTTGTCTCATTCTCACATTTATCTCATAGGTAATGATAGAAAGCATATATTTTAGGCATCTTGGCTGACTCAGTTCTTCCACCTGTCATGTGAAAGAACCTAATATTAGGGTCTGACAATGATGGTGGTATTGATGATGATGATGACTTATCTGCAGGCACTCAGTGAGACTGTGTCCTTGTACCACAGACTAGACTCAAGGACACACCCTAACCCCCAGAATCTTCCTACAACGCCATGATGAAAATACCTACATGGTATGTTAACAGCCAGAAAACTACCTTATGTGAAGAATTATTAACCTCTCTGGGTCAGGACATCACCTCATGGATGGCTGGTATTTTGAGAGACAAGAGCTATGGCTGAGATAATGTTACTGACATTATCTGACATTATCCCGATGCACAGTGAGGCCAAACAAACCAAAACGTCCGAGTTTAGAGCAGAGAAAGGTTTACACAGGACCATGCAAGGAGACAGTGGCTTGTGCTCAAAACCCCCTAACTCTCAGAAGGGTTTCAGCAAAGTCCTTTTAAAGGCAAGGTGAGGGAGGGGCATGACTGGTTGTTACAAACTTCTTGGAGTCAGAATCCTTTGTTCTTGCAGCTGTCCCCATAGGTCAGGTCATTATGTTCCTGTAAACCTCCAACAAGACCAATGTTATACTCTGTTCTGCAACTTTTTATCTCTATATGAATGGGCTTTTAAAGGTCAGAGCCCTGAGAACAGGCCATCCTGTATATTTCAGGCTATAGGCAACATTCTTTTACAAAAGGTGCAGAGCCAGCATGACTAAACACAGGCAACAAAGCACAAGGGTTAAAATAAAAGGAACAGATCTAATATAAAGCCAGATTTGTTCTTCCCTATTACAATAATATTAAGCAAGGATTTAAATATTTGGCATGGGCCAATATATTTACTCTGGAAAGGTCATTCCAGGTCTATCCTTGCCTTTCTCTTCTAAATCCTTTATCATTATTCTTCACCTAGATTAAAAATGGAGATATAGCTGCAAAGACTTTTGAATTTACCAAGGACAAGAAAAGACCAATGGCACAAGCTGTAGAGCCCTATTGCATATTATTATACACACCAGAAAAATGGCGTGTGGAATAAAAGGAAACACAGGGGATAAATAAAAAATTTATTTATGATTTATGGTCTTAAGGGGACCAACCTACATGCAAGGGCTGGAAGTGAGGTAATATTAAAACGGACCTGCATTGTCAGGTATAGAACTTGTGACATCTGACCTGCCTAGTGATACTGAGCAAAAAAGAAGAGAAGCCACAAAGAGAAGGTGGCTGTTTCGATGGGATGCGATCTCATTCATTGTCATTTAGTTTAAAAAAAACTAGTTTTCTATCATTTAGAAAAACAATCATCTTATTGACGTTTCAGTTTGTTGCTGTCCTTGGAAAGTACGAGTCTGAAAAAAGACACAAGGCTTCGCCAGAATTCTCTGTATTAACTAGTTAGGAAACAAACGAGATGGGGGAAAAGGAGAAAAGGAAGAGAGTGGACAGATCCCCAACACATAAGTATTATTAAATATTTATTTGTATTTTGTATGATAAGTTGGGTGTAGTTTCTCCTATGAATACCCACATGCACATTGCACAAACATGCATCTCACTCGCTGGGCTCAGGTGCCTCGTGTGTTCTCTACGGTGCTGCTATTAGACTCTAATTGGCTCAGGGTCATGTGGGCATCACGTTAACATGCAGGCTCTGATTTAGGAGGCTTGGGCTGCCATGAGATACCCATGTTGCTTGTACAGAGATCACACTGTGATTAACACTGCTTCTCAATCCACATTAGCTTAAAACTGAAGATCTTAATAGCACCTGCTTTCCTTTCACAGAATAGATTGTAATAAAGAGGTTACATATTTTCCCTTACTAAATTTCTAATGAGGACTTGTATCTCCAAAGACTAAGTTCCCACTCTAAGCAGATAATAGGGACTTAGGTCAAAATGAAACATGCTATAATAAGGAGCAGTGCTGCAATATCTTCAAGATAGATATTAAGCAGGTGGTTTCATAATGAAATCTTCCAATAATAATGATGAAATAATGGAACTGAAGACTGTCTACCTACACACTACAGGGTCTACTGAATTACGATTTTTTTCAAGTGAGTTTTAGCAGCAATTGTCTTGTTTTTCAAGTAAAACCCCTCATACCTCTGTAGTCAATATCCAAACATATGAAACAGATTAATGAGAAAGAGAATGCCTTTCTTTGGACGGTGTCCTTGTGTAATGATGCTAGGAAGGCTGTAAGTACCTCTGGGAAAGCCCTCTGGTGTGAAAACAACTTTTCCAGGAAAAGTTGCATTAAACCAAGCCTGAAACTAGAGCCTCACACATAAAGCAAAACACAAATGAGTCTTTGCTCGTCAAGACTGGTTTTCAGCTCAATTAACTCTGTCCCTTTCAGTCCATTGACCACAATGCCAATGATGATTTTGCTTAAAGATCACATTTATGATGTTGCTCTCCTGTCCAATAAAACCTTCAGTGCTTTCCACTGCTTTAGAAAATCAGCACATTTTTATTAATACAATGCTCAAGATTTGAAATTAATCATGCATTCTAATTTACCCTATGACACAAATCTCTTGACTAGCCTGTTTTATGTTCTCCAGCTCCAAAATAAGGACATGCAATTCAGTTGAAAGAAATTTAGAAGAAACTATTTAATTAGATAAGGTTTTTTAGCAAAATGATTATTTGGTAAGAAATGAATCCCACAAAGTACTTCCTCTGAAACATCACTGAGAAGTTTTATAATCTCTTTTGACTGTTTATTCAGAATTTTTGTTGGTTTTGAAAGATTTTATACTTGTTTGATTTTGTCAATTTCATTTTCATTCAAATATTATTGTTTTTCCCTATTTATATTAGTCATATTAATTTAGTTTATAAATCAATATGTATGTGTATGCTGGAGTAATAAGATATATAAACTCAGTAGAAATAAAATAAAATGAAAATTTATACATGTTAAAAATATTAACTAATTATCAGAGCAGGTGCAATAAATTGAAAAATAGGAAAAAGAAGGAAGGGCTTGGATAAGATAATCCTTCTAAATAACAGATCCTTTGCTTTAATTTCTTTATTATGGGTTTATTGATTCCATTCAATTACTGTTGTCATTGCTGTTGTCCAAATTACTAAAGTATAAAGTAAAATAAAATATCACAGTTCTATCATAAGTATAAGAAAATTGGCCGATACAAGAAGAATATTAAAAAATCATAAAACTATTCAAAGTCAACCATAATCTACACCTACTTTTATATACTTCCAAAAATATTTCTATGCATCTATACATGAATTTATAAGATGGAAGGTGGCTTTGTCCCAGGCACTGTGCTCAATATTTTACTTATATAACCTCATAGACTCCTCACAACAAGTTCAAAGGTAGGTGTTATCCCAATTGTTCAAATGAAACAATGGAGGTTTAAAGATGTTGAAAATTATCCCACTGTGTTGTTAATTCATAATTTGTTTAGCCAGTTCTCTATTCTTGGAAATGTCATCTGTAAAGTGAAGTTTTACTTCTTTCCTTCCAATCTGGATGCATTTTATTTCTTTTTCTTGTCAGATTGCTATGGTTAGGACTTCTAATACTATGCTAGATAGAAGTGGTGAGAGTGGGCATCTTTGTCCTTTTCCTGATTTTAGAGGAAAAGCTATCAGCTTTCACCATTGAATATGATGTTAGCTGTGGGTTTGTCATAAATGGCCTTTATTATGTTGAGATATATTCCCTCTATACCAATGTTGATGAGAGTTTTTGTCATGAATGGATGTTGAATTATGTCAAATGTTTTTTCTGCATTTATTGAGATGATCATGTGGTTTATATCTTTCCTTTTGTTAATGTGGTGTATCACATTGATTGCTTTGAGGATATTGAATGATCCTGGCCTCCTTGGAAAAAAATCCCACTTAATCGTGGTGTATGATCCTTCTTATATATTGTTAAATTCAATTTGCTAACATTTTAAAAATAATTCTTAATCCGAATAAATGTACAATCTGTAGAAAAATAAATTTGACTATTAAAAATATCATAGAGGGAGGAGCTTCAAGCGGGTGGAAGGGTAAGACGCGGAGATCACCTTCCTCCCCACAAATACATCAGAAATACATCTACATGTGGAACAACTCCTACAGAACACCTACTGAACGCTGGCAGAAGACCTCAGACCTCCCAAAAGGCAAGAAACTCCCCACGTACCTGAGTAGGGCAAAAGAAAAAAGAAAAAACAGAGACAAAGAATAGGGATGGGACCTGCACCAGTGGGAGGGACCTGTGAAGGAGGAAAGGTTTCCACACACTAGGAAGCCCCTTCACGGACGGAGACTGCAGGTGGCAGAGAGGAAGCTTTGGAGCCATGTAGGAGAGTGCAACAACAGGGGTGCGGAGGGCAAAGCAGAGAGATTCCCACACAGAGGATCGGTGCCGACCAGCACTCACCAGCCCGAGAGGTTTGTCTGCTCACCCGGTGGAGCAGGCAGGGGCTGGGAGCTGAGGCTCTGGCTTCGGAGGTCGGATCCCAGGGAGAGGACTGGGGTTGGAGGCGTGAACACAGCCTGAAGGGGTTAGTGCGCCACAGCTAGCCGGGAGGGAGTCCGGGAAAAGGTCTGGAGCTGCCGAACAGGCAAGAGACTTTTTCTTGCCTTTTTGTTTCCTGGTGCGCGAGGAGAGGGGATTCAGAGCACCGCTTAAAGGAGCTGCAGAGACGGGTGCGAGCCGCAGCTATCAGCGCAGATCCCAGAGATGGGCATGAGATGCTAAGGCTGCTGCTGCAGCCACCAAGAAACCTGTGTGAAAGCACGGGTCACTATCCACACCTCCCCTCCCGGAGCCTGTGCAGCCCGCCACTGCCAGGGTCCCGTGATCCAGGGACAACTTCCCCGGGAGAACACATGGCGTGCCTCAGGCTGGTGCAACGTCATGCTGGCCTCTGCCGCCGCAGGCTCGGCCCGCATCTGTACCCCTCCCTTCCCCCAGCCTGAGTGAGCCAGAGCCCACGAAGCAGCTGCTCCTTTAACCCCATCCTGTGTGAGTGAAGAACAGAAGCCCTCAGGCGACCTACATGCAGAGGCGGGTCCAAATCCAAAGCTGAACCTGGGAGCTGTGCAAACAAAGAAGAGAAAAGGAAATCTCACCCAGCAGCCTCAGGAGCAGCGGATTAAATCTCCACAATCAACTTGATGTACCCTGCATTTGTGGAATACCTGAATATACTACGAATCATCCCAAACTGAGGAGGTGGACTTTGGGAGCAATGATATATATATATTTTTCCCCTTTTTCCCTTTTTGTGAGTGTGTATGTGTGTGCTTCTGTGTGTGATTTTGTCTCTATAGCTTTGCTTTTACCATTTGTCCTACGGTACTGTCTGTCCATTTTTTGTTTTTTTTATTACTTAAAAATTTTTTTTTCTTAAAAATATTTTTTTAATTTTTGTTTTAATAACTTTGTTTTATTTTATTTTACTTTATTTTATTTTATTGCATCTTCTTTCTTTCTTTCTTTCTTTCTTTCTTTCTTTCTTTCTTTCTTTCTTTCTTTTCTCCCTTTTATTCTGAGCCATGTGAATGACAGGCTCTTGGTGCTCCAGCCAGGCGTCAGGACTGTGCCACTGAGGTGGGAGAGCCAAGTTCAGGACACTGGTTCACAAGAGACCTCCCAGTTCCACATAATATCAAATGTCAAAAGTCTCCCAGAGATCTCCATCTCAACGCCAAGACCCAGCCCCACTCAATGACCAACAAGCTATGGTGCAGGACAACCTATGCCAAACAACTAGCAAGACAAGAACACAACCCCATCCATTAGCAGAGAGGCTGCCTAAAATCATAATAAGGCCACAGACACCCCAAAACACACCACCAGACATGGACCTGCCCACCAGAAAGACAAGATCCAGCCTCATCCACCAGAACACAGGAATTAGTCCCCTCCACCAGGAAGCCTACACAACCCACTGAACCAACTTTAGCCACTGGGGACAGACACCAAAAACAACAGAAACTACAAACCTGCAGCCTGTGAAAAGGAGACCCCAAACAGTGAGTTAAGCAAAATGAGAAGACAGAGAATCACACAGCAGATGAAGGAGCAAGGCAAAAACCCACCAGAACTAACAAATGAAGAGGAAATAGGCAGTCTACCTGAAAAAGAATTCAGAATAATGATAGTAAAGATGATCCAAAATCTTGGAAATAGAATGGAGAAAATACAAGAAACGTTTAACAAGGACCTAGAAGAATTAAAGAGCAAACAAACAGAGATGAACAACACAATAAATGAAATTTAACATTCTCTAGAAGGGATCAATAGCAGAATAACTGAGGCAGAAGAACGGATAAGTGACCTGGAAGATAAAAGAGTGGAAATAACTACTGCAGAGCAGAATAAAGAAAAATGAATGAAAAGAATTGAGGACAGTCTCGGAGACCTCTGGGACAACATTAAACACACCAACATTCGAATTATAGGGGTCCCAGAAAAAGAAGAGAAGAAAGGGACTGAGAAAATATTTGAAGAGATTATAGTTGAAAACTTTCCTAAAATGGGAAAGGAAATAGTTAATCAAGTCCAGGAAGCACAGAGAGTCCTATACAGGATAAATCCAAGGAGAAACACGCCAAGACACATATTAATCAAACTATCAAAAATTAAATACAAAGAACAAAAATTAAAAGCAGCAAGGGAAAAACAACAAGTAACACATAAGGGAATCTCCATAAGGTTAACAGCTGATCTTGAGCAGAAACTCTGCAAGCCAGAAGGGAGTGGCAGGACATGTTTAAAGTGATGAAACAGAAAAACCTACAACCAAGATTACTCTACCCAGCAAGGATCTCATTCAGATTTGACTGAGAAATTAAAAGCTTTACAGACAAGCAAAAGCTAAGAGAATTCAGTACCACCAAGCCAGATTTACAACAAATGCTAAAGGAACTTCTCTATGCAGGAAACACAAGAGAAGGAAAAGACCTACAAAAACAAACCCAAAACAATTAAGAAAATGGTAATAGGAACATACATATCGATATTTACCTTAAATGTAAATGGATTAAATGCTCCACCCAAAAGACATAGACTGGCTGAATGGATACAAAAACAAGACCCATATATATGCTGTCTACAAGAGACCCACTTCAGACCTAGGGACACATACAGACTGAAAGTGAGGGGATGGAAAAAGTTATCCCATGCAAATGGAAATCAAAAGAAAGCTGGAGTAACAATTCTCATATCAGACAAAATAGACTTTAAAACAAAGACTATTAAAAGAGACAAAGAAGGACCCTACATAATTATTGAGGGATCAATCCAAGAAAAAGATATAACATTTGGAAATATTTATGCACCCAACATAGGAGCACCTCAGTACATAAGGCAAATACTAATAGCCATAAAAGGGGAAATCAACAGTAACACAATCATAGTAGGGGACTTTAACACCCCACTTTCACCAATGGACAGATCATCCAAAATGAAAATAAATAAGGAAACACAAGCTTTAAATGATACATCAAACAGGATGGACGTAATTGATATTTATAGGACATTCCAGCCAAAAACAACAGAATACACATTCTTCTCAAGTGCTCATGGAACATTCTCCAAGATAGATCATATCTTGGGTCACAAATCAAGGCTTGGTAAATTTAAGAAAATTGAAAGTGTATCAAGTATCTTTTCCGACCACAACGATAAGAGACTAGATAACAATTATAGGAAAAAATCTGTAAAAAATACAAACACATGGAGGCTAAACAACACACTACTTAATCGCCAAGGGATCACTGAAAAAATCAAAGAGAAAATCAAAAAATACCTAGAAACAAATGACAGTGAAAACACAATGACCCAAAACCTATGGGATGCAGCAAAAGCAGTTCTAAGAGGGAAGTTTACAGTTATAGAAGCCTACCTTAAGAAAAAAGAAACATCTCAAATAAACAACTTAACCTTACACCTAAAGCAATTAGAGAAAGAAGAACAAAACACCCCCAAAGTTAGCTGAAGGAAAGAACTCATAAAATTCAGATCAGAAATAAATGAAAAAAAATGAAGAAAACAATAGCAAAGATCAATAAAACTAAAAGCTGGTTCTTTGAGAAAATAAACAAAATTAATAAACCATTTGCCAGATTTATCAAGAAAAAAGGGGAGAAAACTCAAATCAATAGAATTAGAAATGAAAAAGAAGTAACAAGTGACACTGCAGAAATACAAAGGATCATGAGATATTACTACAAGCAACTATATGCCAATAAAATGGACAACCTGGAAGAAATGGACAAATTCTTAGAAATGCACAACCTTCCGAGAATGAACCAGGAAGAAATAGAAAATATGAACAGACCAATCACAAGCACTGAAATTAAACCTGTGATTAGAAATCTTCCAACAAACAAAAGCCCAGGACCAGATGGCTTCACAGGTGAATTCTATCAAACATTTAGAGAAGAGCTAACACCTATCCTTCTCAAACACTTCCAAAATATAGCAGAGGGAGGAACACTCCCAACTCATTCTATGAGGCCACCATCACTCTGATACCAAAACCAGACAAAGATGTCACAAAGAAATAAAACTACAGGCCAATATCACTGATGAACATAGATGCAAAAATCCTCAACAAAATATTAGCAAACAGAATCCAACAGCACATTAAAAGAATCATACACTATGATCAGGTGGGGTTTATCCCAAGAATGCAAGGATTCTTCCATATATGCAAATCAATCAACGTGATACACCATGTTAACAAATTGAAGGAGAAAAACCATATGATCATCTCAATAGATGCAGAGAAAGCTTTCGACAAAATTCAACACACATTTATGATAAAAACCCTCCAGAAAGTAGGCATAGAGGGAACTTTCCTCAACATAATAAAGGCCATATATTTTATCATATATGGCCACAGTCAACATTGTCCTCGATGGTGAAAAACTGTAGCCATTTCCACTAAGATCAAGAACAAGACAAGGTTGCCCACTCTCGCTACTATTATTCAACATAGTTTTGGAAGTCTTAGCCACAGCAATCAGAGAAGAAAAAGAAATAAAAGGAATCCAAATGGGAAAAGAAGAAGTAAACCTGTCACTGTTTGCAGATGACATCATACTATACATAGAGAATCCTAAAGATGCTACCGGAAACCTACTAGAGCTAATCAATACATTTGGTGAAGTAGCAGAATACAAAATTAATGCACAGAAATCTCTTGCATTCCTATACACTAATGATGAAAAATCTGAAAGTGAAATGAAGAAAACACTCCCATTTACCACTGCAACAAAAAGAATAAAATATCTAGGAATAAACCTACCTAAGGAGACAAAAGACCTGTATGCAGAAAATTATAAGACACTGATGAAAGAAATTAAAGATGTTACAAATAGATGGAGAGACATACCATGTTCTTGGATTCGAAGAATCAACATTGTGAAAATGACTCTACTACCCAAAGCAATCTACAGGTTCAATGCAATCCCTATCAAACTACCACTGGCATTTTTCACAGAACTAGAACAAAAAATTTCACAATTTGTATGGAAACACAAAAGACCCCGAATAGCCAAAGCAATCTGGAGAAGGAAAAACGGAGCTGTAGGAATCAGGCTCCCTGACTTCAGACTATACTACAAAGCTACAGTAATCAACAGTATGATACTGGCACAAAAACAGAAGTATAGATCAATGGAACAGGATAGAAAGCCCAGACATAAACCCATGCACATATGGTCACCTTATCTTTGATAAAGGAGGCAAGAATATACAGTGGAGAAAAGACAGCCTCTTCAATAAATGGTGCTGGGAAAACAATAGCTACATGTAAAAGAATGAAATTAGAACACTCCCTAACACCATACACAGAAATAAGCTCAAAATGGATTAAAGACCTAAATGTAAGGTCAGACACCATCAAACTCTTAGAGGAAAACATAGGCAGAACACTCTATGACATAAATCACAGCAAGATTCTTTTTGACCCACCTCCTAGAGAAATGGAAATAAAAACAGAAGTAAACAAATGGGACCTAATGAAACTTAAAAGCTTTTGCACAGCAAAGGAAACCATTAGCAAAACGAAAAGACAACCCTCAGATTGGGAGAAAATATTTGCAAATGAGGCAAATGACAAAGGATTAATCTCCTAAAACATACAAGCAACTAATGCAGCTCAATATCAAAAAAAATACAACCCAATCCAAAAATGGGCAGAAGACCTAAATAGACATTTCTCCAAAGAAGATATACAGATTGCCAACAAACACATGAAAGAATGCTCAACATCATTAATCATTAGAGAGATACAAATCAAAACTACAATGAGATATCATCTCACACCAGTCAGAAGGGCCATCATCAAAAAATCTAGAAACAATAAATGCTGGAGAGGGTGTGGAGAAAAGGGAACCCTCTTGCACTGTTGGTGGGAATGTAAATTGATACAGCCACTATGGAGAACAGTATGGACGTTCCTTAAAAAACTACAAATAGAACTACCATACGACCCAGCAATCCCACTACTGGGCATATACCCTGAGAAAACCATCATTCAAAAAGAGTCATGTACCAAAATGTTCATTGCAGCTCTATTTACAATAACCAGGACATGGAAGCAACCTAAGTGTCCATCAAGAGATGAATGGCTAAAGAATATGTGGCAATGTTATAAGTAATAATCCTAGTTATTACTTTAAAATGTATATCTCAGAAATAACTAATTTTCTTGTCAACTGCATTATTATATATAAAAAAAAGAATATGTGGCAAATATATACAATGGAATATTACTCAGCCATACAAAGAAACAAAATTGAGTTATTTGTAGTGAGGTGAATGGACCTAGAGTCTGTCATACAGAGTGAAGTAAGTCAGAAAGAGAAAAACAAATACTGTATACTAACACATATATATGGAATCTAAAAAAAAAAAAAAAAAAGATCAGAAGAACCTAGGGGCAAGACAGGAATAAAGATGCAGACCTACTAGAGAATGGACATGAGGATACGGGGAGGGGGAAGTGTAAGCTGGGACAAAGTGAGAGAGTGACATGGACATATATACACTACAAACGTAAACTAGATAGCTAGTGGGAAGCAGCCACATAGCACAGGGAGATCAGCTCTGTGCTTTGTGACCACCTAGAGGGGTGGGAGGGAGGGAGATGTAAAAGGGAAGAGATATGTGGACATATGTATATGTATAACTGATTCACTTTGTTATAAAGCAGAAACTGACACACAATTGTAAAGCAATTATACTCTAATAAAGATGTTAAATAAATAAATAAATGAAAATATCATAGTGTTCTATGGAATAAATATAAATAATAACATTTTCAATTATATTAAAATTTTAAATATTACCCCATTACAGGTAAAGTTCAATGACTTATCTTTGGAAAAAACGGCAGTGATTATTTTAAAAACAATACTATAAACATAGTATAAAGTATTAAATTTATTACACCATGTTTCTATTAGAACACCTATGCTTATTTAGGTCACAGATGACATTATTGAAAATCAAGATCCAAACTAGGTTTAAATGCTGTGCGGAATTTCTGTCTTTTATCCTCTATGAATTCTCAATCCATGTTAAGTGGCTTGTATATAGAAACCTATTGACACATTAGAAAACCCCAAAAATGTGGAAGCTTTCCCTTATGAATTACTTGTTGTATCTTAAAAAATGTCGATTCAATTTAAATAATTGTACCTTAAACCCAGAAAGTTATATGCAAAATGCTTTAGGTAGTTTAAGAGTCAGATATATTGTATTTTAACCTTTAAGTACAGAAGTAAATATAAATTTTCCATTTTAATATGAAGCCTTAACTATTCAACAGAAACAATAAAGACGCATCCTATAAATAATGTCAGTACCTCTGACATTAGTGCTTGGTGTAAGCCGTTGTTTCAATTTCTCATGGGCAATGCACCAAATCTACCTACATACATTCCCACTAGCTTTTCTGTTCTTAAAAGAATTTTAAAATCCACTCTTTGGCAAGTTCCTTTGATGACAGCATCCTCTTTCTCATTGTGTTCTCAATACAGTCTGCACTGCAGTGTTATGAATCATCCTCTCACCTCTGTTGCCGCCTGCAATGTCTCCTCTCTGAAACCTGAAATGTCTTAGGTTTATAGAGGAATCCCATCACCACCTTTACTGTGTGATCTTAACACACTCAAGTGACTTACTCTGTTGGCCAAAAAAAAAAAAAAAAAATATATATATATATATATATATGCAATAAAATCGAAACATTTTATGGATATTAATATCGTCAAGATTTATATTTTTGGTCTAACACACTATTTGCAGATTAAAATGAGGAGCATTATCTTCACAAGAGAACAAACTATCTGTTCATGATTTTAGGCAAGAAGACATTTATTTTTTTCTTAATCCAGCCCATAGAAAAGCATTTCCTTTTATGTGGCCTCAATGAAGTAAAAACATCATACTCTAAGCAAAGAAATCATGGCAAGAAACCCTCGCTCTTGTGAGCTGATATTAATACAGAAAAGAGACTTCATGGCTGGAAGGCTTCCGTGGTATTAACCAGGCTAGGGGACTGGGAGGTGCTGAGAGGGGTCCTGCAGAGCAACAGGCCACAGGAATGCAAATCTCCCATGGAGCCAGGAGTGGAGCCAGCAGGTGGCCTTGCCCGCACATCTGATGTCAGCCCACTGCTGGGCTTGGGCTGTGGAACATCTGCGAAGGCCTCTGGTGCTTCTCGTTAAGTAGAACACAGGCCACACAGTGTTCCTTCCTATGGGAAAACCACCATCAAAACAGGTATCTTCTGTACACTGAAGGTCATGCTCATGATACAAAGAAATAGGGGCATTTACCTTCAATTGTGTGGTAGTTTTAGTCTCACATATTTTCCATATGTCATTTCAGCATTTTATGAAATATATTTCTTTGGCTTTTTCATGGCTGACCAACATGTTCATGAGGGAAGAAATGTGTTCTTTCAGTTCTCTTATGATTAATGTTTTATTCTTTTGAGATATTTCTATGTGAAGGAGTTTTGGAATAACCATAACACAACTTTTCAAAATGAAGTTATAGAAGATTAACCTACCACAGGAGGAAGTGTCAGAGTATAGAGTTAAGCTATTTTCTGAGGTCCGAATCTAAAGCCTTAATTATTTGAAACCGTAATTCTACCCGGAAGTGTGTGCACGCGCACGCACACACACACACACACACACACGCTGAATATATCAGGTTATGTAGAACAAGGCACTGTCAAAAACTACTTCAATCACCACTCTTTTTTTTTTGAATTTTTAAAAGTTGCTGTGCAGCTTCTTTAATGTCATATAAAATAGATTTTTAAAATCAAAAAGTAGTATTAGTCCTATAATTAATACACCACTCTTTAAGAGCCTAATAAGAGTGAAATTTCTTAAAGATATTCATTATGCATAGTAAATATTTAAATTAGAAAGGCCAGCCAGGGTAGTAAGGGTTTTAAAGTCTCATTTAGAATTTCATGACAATGATCTTATGATTTAATTAGGTTAGTATTTTCCTCCTTAAAATATCTGTGAAAGGCAGAATTTTGCTTTCAGAAGTAAAAATGTTCAATGTCTTTGTGGGAAAACATGGATTTTTGCTGGAAATAGGTTATGCTTCCCTATAATTGGTTGATATAAATTCTAAATTGTAAAGCAATGGTTCACTTTTTACTAAAAGTCTAGTAAAGTATTAAGAGAACCATACTAAGAACTTCCTGAAATCAGGGATTATTTATTTTATATCCACATCCATACATCTGTGTCTAACCCATGATAGGTGCTCAAAATGTGTTTGTTAAATGAAGGAAGGATGGAAGGAAGGAGGGCAGTTTTGATAAATGATAAAAAGAGTAACAATATAAAATACAAAAATGGCACATGCCAATATAATAAAATATATGCAATACACAGAGGACGATATAATTCCCTCCATTCAGAATCCAAACTTTTGAGCGAGTTGTTTAACATTCTTCAAAATCCAGTTCTATCTAGATTCTGGCTAATGTCCCATGATTCTTTCCTGATAATTCCACCTCTATCCCTATGTTTCTCACCTGTTTGAGTGCATCAAACACACTTGTAGAACTTCTTCCATATCCACATAATAGAGCCCACTCGAGACCCACTGATTCAGGCTATCTCAGTTAGGTCCTTGGCATATGCACCATATATGAGAAAAGTAAGTGTTGTTCTCATGCCCAGGAAATATCAGTAAGCACTGCAGTAGTCACACCCAACAAACTGCTTTTCTTCCAACATACATTTTCTTACTTCCTCACTTTTGCTTACGCTCTTTTCCCCTTCTATTTCTAATCAACGCTTACAGATTCCTTCTAAGTTTCATATCCCTCCCTCCCACACTTAAGTCCCTGGAAAAAATGAATTGTTCACAGCTGTCTCCTCAATCACTTCATCTGTCCATCTGTCGTTCATAAGGTTGGATTATTCTAGAACAATATGCAGCACATTAAATTTGGTTGCAACCCCTCAATTGCCAGCCAATCCCAATATAAACCATGACTACAGAACTGCTGAGATTATAAGGGACTTGCTTGTAGGGACTTAGATTGGGCAGACAAGCGTCGTCTTCTCTTCACTGAGAAAGTCCTTCCACACTAAGAAGACATCTTGAGCTCTGGGACCATAGCTGAGGGTGCAGCCTCCCCAGGCATTGGACACATCTATCCCTCCATGGCCCTGAGAGAGAGGAGCCCAGGTCTTGCCCTCCTGGATCAAGTACGCTCCACTTAATCAATTCCTGGCGTGAGTTTCTCAGTGGGCTTCAACCTCCAAGATACAACCTGTGCAGGGATTATCATCAAGGAATTTTGAGAAACACAGCGGAACTCTTGTTTTCCATCCCACTAAAAAGGAGCCTAGAATTCAGAACACAGGTCTATATAGACACCTTGGGGCTCTTCCAAGGGGGAAAATGTACCTGGCATGCTTTTCTCTCTCCATGGCAACAAAAATAAACCACAAAACAACCTCTCAATATATTATCCCTCCACACAATTTTAAACTAGTTACATGGATAGATATCTGTTTTTCTCTCTAAAATGCCAATGATCTTCTTATGAGATTTATAATCATTCATTCAAAAATACATATTAAGCAACTACTCTTAAATGTGCTAATGGTGTACACAATATGTACACTGTGTAATACACACTGTGCTAAATGCTGGTGACAAGAGAGAGAAAAGAACATCCCCACCTTCAGGATGCACATAATCTGAAGGAAAATTCGTGCAAGTAAACAGGTAATTACAATGTGGCATCCTGAGTGCTGGACCAAGGACAGGAGGTTGGGAGTGTACTCGACAAGAGCTTTACACCAAGGTTTTCTGCTTTAGAAGCCGGTGCCTGTAGATTATTGGTGCTTAAGAAATGTTCATTTTATGAACTCAATCATTTTTCGAAAGCTTAAATGAAAAGTTTACATTATGCACCTCCCTCATCACCCATTCTTCAAGGTGGATGAACTCATACCATGTGGGGGATACTTTAAAGGATGAAGCAGTTAGAAAGATAATTTTATTTCTTGACTATAGAATTAAACTCTGCTGCCATGAGAATGAATACTCATCTTTAGGAGAGGGGAGTGTGAAGAGGGTCTACAGTTATTTTCCAGACTATGCAGAGAATAAACCACACCAGTGGAGAGCTGTCACTGGTATCAGAAGAATTCCAGGTCCCCTGGTGAGATATAGAAGGACCAAGCCCAGCACTCCCAGTGCCATTCAGGAGGACGTGAGTTTTAATGACGAATCACATGGAGCTTTGGAATCATTCATCTCTTGATTGATTAAGGTGTAGTGATGAGAAGGTGATGAGCCCTCAGGCAAATCAATCCTGTCACTAAATTTGGAGAAAAGTCTGATAAAATTATAGGTTGAGTGGTGGTGATGTAGAGAAAGGGACAAGGTCGGAAATTGAAGGCATTCTACCCCACAACAGATTCTCTGCTCCTTCTTCTGGGGAAGAGTAGTATGTATTTAGGGACCTGGGTCTGAAGACTCCAGGCAGTTACCAGTCATAAAGTAAAAAGTTTTCCATGATGCAGCTAAGAGCAGTATGGATGGACCGATGAGACTAGGGTGTGGCTTAGCTCGGAAGAAAAATGTAAGAGCCCCTCCCACCCACCCTCAATACACCCTAGAGGAAAGAAGGAGAGGTGGATGATTAGTTACTCTAATTTACTGTAAGCAAAATATACTTTTCTGTCTCTCTGCCTCCTATTTATTGTTACAAATGACCCTGTGTGACTCGTATGCTAGCTGTATTGGTATGTCATATGTACTTCTGCAAGAGGATATTCATCAGGGGTATTAAGGAATATGTATAACAGATTTTGTTCTGAGTAAGTGTGACAATAAATAGCCTCAAATTTACTGTTACAGAAATAAAGTTGCTACTTCAGAATTCAGGTATTTCTTCAGAAATATTTTCTAGCTATTTAACATACTGGTGGAATTGCTTTACTTCTGTTCACTGAAATTTGGCACCTACATCATTGTATTTACCACTTCATATTAATACGGTTCAGACAGAATAAGAAAGATGGCACTCAACTACATCTTTAACTAGAAATTTATTTTCTGTGCTGAAAATTTATTATACTATTCAAAAAAACTAACAAAAAATGTCCACACCAAGCTAAGTAGAAGAGAATAGAGAAAATTTGACTCTTTCAAACACTTTCAAAAAGTTTTTTTGAAATGGTATGATAGTATCTTCTGTTTGATATAATTTTTAACTGGTGACTCAGACTCTGATGGGGAAAGGGGGTCTTTCAATATTCCCCCATCCTTGGCTTGTCTCCCATATTTTGTCTGAATCTATAGAAGGACTGAGGGGCTTGGGTCATCTCAATGTGATAGAGAAGCAAGCCCTGTGACCACATAGTACCCTCTGAACGCATGCTGAATTCTTTGCAGATTCACAAGTCTGATCTGGTCCCTGGACAATGACCACTTAGATGCAATTACACTGCAGTATACAGAGGGAGCTGTTTCTGGAATTAAGTAATGATCAGGGGAGAGGAACTAGGATGAAAAGAGTAAATGTAACATCGTCCTTTCATAGGAACAAGGACAAGGCATCCATAGGGACAGAGGTTTGGCAGAGTGTTCCTTGTGATAGTTAGGGAATATGGATCCTCTGCCTATTACTTCTATTTCCTTAGTGAAATAGCAATCAAGGTCATCGCTGGTAGTTTGGAAGGGAGAAGCATATTAACAGTTTAAGGAACTATAATATGACTGTAGCAGAAAGTCCCAGTTGAGGTTGGTGGTCATTGATTTATTGGGAAACCAGTCAACACGGCCATATTTTTTTCCCATCACATTGAGTCTTGTGGCCACTGTCCAGAGTTGAATCCAATCAAGAGGTTTTTTGAATAGGCCAAGGGTAGAATAAGAGGTCGAGGGAGGTTATGATGTATTCTGGGGGGTTATGGTCTTGATGGGCTTTTTGCTGGATAAGGAGGGAAATCAAGACTTGAAGGAGAGAGAAAGGTAAAGGGACTGATGGAGAGAAAGTCCTGTAGGGAAGGAGAGTTACTAGAGTTGGAGCATTAGAGGGAGTGAGTTGGAAAGTTGAAAAGGGAAGTATGCTTGAAATTAGATCTGTGCAGGTACTGCAGTTATAATAATGTCTAAATTTGACAATGGGTATTGGTGACTGTGGAAAATGGAAAAGAAAAAAGTGATAATTTGACTACATATGAATCTGAAGTTATTTTATATCAAAACATCACAAGATTACAATACAGAAACACACTAAAAAATTTTGCCACATATATGACAAAGGGCTAATAAATTTATTAAATAAATATATCTTTTAAATCAATAAAGAAAAGAAAAACATCCCATGTTCATTGCAATCACGGACTTAGGCAATTCTCAAAATAAGATATAAAAATTGATAATAAACACATGAAGAATTATTTAAGCAAATTAAAGTATCTGTCAAGTTGGCAAAAATATTTGTGAATTATAACTCCCAATGTTGGCAGATTTATAGTAATAAAATCATTCTCATACAATGCTGGTGAAAGTTTAAATCAGAACAACTTTCTCAACTTTGGCAATCATTTTTACAGATTTCAAATATGTACATATCCTTTGACCCATGAATTCTGTATCTAGGAATTTGTTCCAGGACACAATGAGAAATTTTTTTGAGGTAAAATTGAATATAACATTATATTAGTATCGGGTGTATAACATCATGATTTGATATTTGTATACATTGTGACATAATCATCACAAAAAGTCTAGTTAACATCCATCACCATACAGTTACAGAATTTTTCTGTCTTTTTTTTTGTGCGTGTAATGAAGACTTCTAAGATCAGCTCTTTTAGTGGCTTTTTAATATGCAATACAGTATTGTTAACTACAGTCACCATGCTATACATTATATCCCCATGACATTTATTTTATAGCTGGAAATGTGTATCTGATTATTTTTATTTCAGCATTTATTTTGTATTATAATAATGAAACATTGAAATCATCTTAAATTTGAAAGCACCTTGCAGGAAATGGTTATGTAAAGGTAGATGGAATGAATCACAGGGCAATCTTTGAACATCATTTTCAAATAAAATTTAAGAACCAGGGAATCTTCATAAAAAAGTCCTATGTAACAAAAGCAAGCTACAAAACTGTAAATACCCAGTTTGCTCCCCAAATAATTATGTATGCTTGTGTGTGTGTGTGTGTTCAGGGGTGTTATGTATGCAAACAATTACGTACATGAATCCTGAAAGGAAAGTCTTAGTAGTGCTTATCTTTGGATGCTGGATGACTTAAAAATACTTTTCAATAGTATTCATGCTCCACCCCATATAGGAACACTCAGCTACATTTTGAGAGAAGTCAGTTTACAAGAAGCAAGGATGACAAAATTAGAACGAGGGTGTGTTGACATCATGTGGGTTTCTGGATCCAGTGATGCATAAATCCAGCTCCCTGTTTGCCCTTCCTGAAATTTTGTTAAATATACAAATATGTTACTCATACTTTGTTTTTTTGTTTTGTTTTGTTTTGTTTTCTTTTGTTTTTTCTTATGTAGATTTAGCTGTGTTTTTATCATTTGAATCACAGTGATAGAAAGAGATTAATATAATCCCTATTATGGATTACATAGCTATGAATTCTCGGTACATAAATCTTTGTCTTAATTTCTTGCAGTTTCCTTATTATAGATTCTTAGAAGGGACAGAGTGTGCCAAAATCTTACTGGCTGCTGTTGCAGTTAAAAGAACCGTGACATCGTTATCCTGGAGACCAGCCAGCCATATGGGAAGGTTTTGAAAGGGTGACAATATGTGGGTGTGTGTTCACCACTTCAAGGTTCTGGCCCCCAGTTTTGAAAGTCAAGAAATTGAATTTTCATTAGTGAACACAAGATTTAGAGAGAACAGTATCATCTTTAGTAGGAATGTCAATTTATGGAATCAGGACTATTACCTTCAGGTCAAATGAAATATTCATGGCATTTGATCAGTGCAACTCCCTACATGGGAGCCAAATTCTTCTACCTCTCAGGACTATTTGGCAGTCTGAAGACATTTTTAATTGTCACAACTGAGGAGTACTACTGGCATCTAGTGAGTTGAGACCAGGAATGCAGCTAAGCATCCTACATTGCATAAGATGCACCACCCCCACCAGCCATGACAAAGAATGATTCAGCCCCAAAGTCCAAAAAGCCGAGATTTAAAAACCCTGCAATAGAGGCAAACACTAGCCCAGTGATGCAAGGAATTCATCCCAACTGACCCTTTATCTTCTTTTACAGGAAGTACCAGAGGTACATTAATACTTTTTTGTAACTTTTATGTTCCCTGTTTCTAGCCTCCATGCTGACCATCTATCATCTCTTAATTCAGAAGCCTCCAAACAGACTACAACACAGTTGATTAGATTTCAGCTTTCTTGGTTCCAAACACATTCCATTCCTGTCTCCCTAGGATTATAACAAAGTCAACTTAATTGAAGTTTTAAGGTATGGCCACCGTGCTTCACTCACATAGAAAAGCTGGATCATACGATGTGCGTATTTCAGCTTTCTTAGAAATTGGCAAGTTGATTGTATCAGTTTACTTTCCTTCCAACAGAGTTTTCTTCCTTAACCTAACAAATACTTGGCATTTTCAGATTTTAAATATGTGTTGATCTGGATATAAAGTAGTATTTCATTATTGTATTAATAAGCATTTTTCTAAATTCTAGGGCAGTTGAGAATTTTGTCAATAGTTTATTAACTATTCTGCTTTCTTCTTTGGCAATTTGCCTGTAGTAGTCTTCTTTCACTTTACTATCAGCTTTTTAATTTTTTTTTTTAGTATTTCTTATTGACTTCCAGAAATCTTTATATTTCCTGGAATCTAATTATTTTTTCAGTTTTATATATTGTAAAACTATTCAATAACATTTCTTTAATGACAGCAGTCCTCATGATTGAAAAAACATCTCAGATCATTTTTAGTCTAAGAAAGTGTGTACATTAGTGTTGTCTCCAAAAAAAAAAAAGAAAGCTACTCCCTAATAGTTTAGTTTACTAATCTCATAGAAGCAAAAATAATCATCAAATGTCATGTTTCAACATCCTTTCACTTTTAATAAATATTTTCAAACTACATAATTTTCTAGTTTTACATGTTTATGTCAAGGCTCCTTAATCTGTTCTTTATTTTATCTTTGAATTTCCTTCAAAATACAGATCTTCTGCAATAAGTTCATCAATTATTACTTATATTTATGTCATTTAAGGTAGTCATAAATGTTTCATCCAAGGATATGGAAATAAACGGTGATGTTATTTGCTGGAGTTTATCTTTACTCTGAGAAAACTACAACAAAGATTTGTTTTATTTTATACAGAGATGAATGGCATGTCTCATTTACTTTTTCAGCAAATATTTATTGCATTCCCACTGGGTGATGAGTGGTGTTCTAAGTACATGAAATACACTAGTATACAAAAAAAACACTTAATTCCTGCCCTTATGAAGCTGACCTCGTGGAGAGAGAGGCAAACAATGAAGTGGATAAATATGTAAAATATGTTAGCTAGCGCCTAGGACAAAAGTTAAGTCCAAAAAGTGAGTATATGTGTGGGAGGTGACGGAGGGGAGTGTGAGTTTCTATAGAATCTCCCAAAAAAAGCCTCACTGAAATGACATTCATGGAAAGATGGAAGGTTGTGGATATTTGGAAGAAGGGCATCTCAACTAAAAGGCAGATCGAGAACAAAGGTGCAGAAGCTTGAGGCTTTAGGCAGGAAGCGATGGTTGGAGGGGAGGGAGCCAGGGAAACAGAGGAGAGGATGAGGTCAGAAAGATAATGGAGGAGCCAGATAAGGTTCTCATTCTCCATAAAATGGGAGTTTGTAGTAGAAAGCGACCACATCTGACTTCCATTTTAAAGGGATCACTGTAGCTTCTGTCTTGAGGAAGGTCGGCCAGGAGACAAGGGCATAGACAGGAGGAGTATTTAAGGATGGAGGTATCTACACTTGTGTCTCCCCACCTCCCAGTTTCTTTTTAAACCCACTCCAAACAAACCTTTGCCCTCACCCGTTGTCCATTAAGGGTAAGCATGACCTCCACACAGGTAAATCCAGTGCTCATTCTATGTCCTCACCTTAATGGACCTCTTAGGACACTGATGTCGAGCAGGACCCCCTGGGGATCCTGGGCACAAAAGCCTTCCTGTGTCCCCTGCTTCTTTATTACAAGAAACAGGCTTCATTCAGCCTCCATGACCTTCCCTGTGTTCCAATGGGGCAGGTTCAAGCATTTATTAATTAGGGAAGGGAGGGGATGCAGAGACAAGGGAGGAATGAACAGTCAGGAGAAACAATAGTGCAGCCTTGGGAGCAGGGTCCTGGGTCCCCATCAATGGATATACACAACAATACCTTTGAGCTGTTTTGCAGATACTGAAACCCTCACCAGGGGGGAGAAGTTAACTGTATGCTGCCCACAAGCACATAGACCGCAAACTGGTTGGAACCAGAAGGTTGATGATGCTGACTCCCGCTTACCTCACCCCAGCCAATCAGAACCATTACTGTAAAACTCCTTACTACCCCCTCCAGGTTGGGACACACAATTTTGAGGGCATTAGCGCACTGTGGCCCCTTTTGCCTGGCAAAGCAATAAAGCTATTCTGTTCTACTTCACCCAAAACTCTGTCTCCGAGTTTTAATTTGGTATTGGGGTACAGAGGCCAGATTCAGCTTAATACGCTTTTTCACTTGGCTTCCAGGATGTCACAATCTCTTCATTTACCTCCTAATTTATCTGCTCTTCCTTCTTAGCTCCCTTTATTTGTTTCACCTCATATCCCCAGACACTGCGTTTGCAGAATCCCAGGGCTCATTCTTCATCTTCTCTTCTCCATCTGCACTGACTCCCTAGATGATCTCAGCCAGTCTACTGGCTATAAATACCATAGAAATGCTGACAGGTCTCAATTTCTATTTCTACTGAGATTTGCTATTGAATTCAAACCTCATACATCTAATGATCTGTGATATTCATCCTCAGACAAAACCATTCTTCCAGTTGTTTAGGCTAAAAACCTTGGAATCTGAAATTAGGGCTAGAAAGCTAGGCTACAGATATTAACATGAGGGTTATCACAGGTGATTTTCAAGGAATTTCCCTAAAAATTACGTTTTTACTTGTCTCTAACAGGATAGTCATGAAAGGAGTCCCTTTTATGTTTAAACAGCACCCTTCACCACAAATGTACTTCTTACCTACATCTTAACTACAACCTGTCATAACTGAGTGTTTGTTACTAAGTCTGTCCATGTGATAGTCTAATTATTAGCTCAATTCAGTTTAAAATAAATCAATTCAGAAAACAATTTAAAATTTTCTATGTGTATTGAGATTCATTTGCACAGAAATGACAATAACTTTTACCAAAGTGACTTTTCCAGAGGATTTCCTTTCCCACCCACATAAATATATAAAGAGGAAGCCTCTGGGCCATTTTTTCCTACTGCAAAGTAGAAAGATGGCAGGTCTCCAATGCGTGTGAATAGTGTAAGTGGTAAGCCTGGATGATGTAGGGACAAAACCAACTTTTTAAGTCATCATATTTCATGGCCTACACATCTTTCTGGCACTGTCACATCTTGATTTCATTTTAACCATTTTTTTCAGCCATCTACAAAATAAAAATGCAAGGCTTTTACAAAGAAAGATTGAGAAAAATAAATCCAGATATAAACAGTACGTCTGCAGGATTGTTAGAGCAGTTCCAATTATAATGAAAGCAATGTTTTCAAGCTTTCTTGCATTATGAACATAATGCTCCCAGTATTTCAGAAGCCAGGGGTCTATTTATAATGGTCTTGGCCTCACTATGCCAAATCCTTAGCATGCAAACTGAAGCCAGAAAATCAAGGATCCAAATGACACCACATACAATGCCAAGGCAAGTTTCTTTTCCATTTCCCAAAGCCTAAGAAGACTAAGAATTTAGAAAGCCCAACTAAAAAATACACTTACCCTTCAATCTTCAAATGTGTGAAATAAAAAACAAGGCATTTGATCTCTATTTCTTGATTTAAATCTACATAAAGCAGTAGTATATTAAAAGATTCAAGGATAAAAGTGCCAGAGAACAAAGTATTGTGATTATACCTGCCTTCTGTAAATCTCAGGTGGTGAAGGAACAAAATGGATGGATGATTGATGATAAACACTGAACAACCATGGTGTGTTACCAAGTAAAATTAGCTGAGAACCTTCGTTTCCACGTAAATCATAATGAGAGTATTGGTTTTCATATCCACGTGGTATTAGGCCACTTCACAAACTGATTCCCCCAAACTCTGGAACTTGAGCTATTTTTTTTCCTCTGTTTTCCATTTCAACTATTGAATTAGTACCAAACTATCACCACTGTCTGTTTATTATTACCCAGGTTAAAAGCTATGAAGCTCTGAACATTTCCTTTATAAAAATATCTTTCTTCCTAATAGTACTAAAGTTTCCTTAGCCTCGATAGTTCCAAAGTGTCTTCTAATACAAAAATGAATTCTACTCTTTAATTCTGTATCTATTGGAAACAACAAATTAATAAACTTTCTGTTTAGCAGACATTGGCTTTTTTAAATTGCAATTCAAGGGAGATATCAATGTATACCTTCTTCTACTGAGAAGGCAAAGGAATGATTGAATCTAACACCGGTCAGACTCAAGACCCCCTCCAGATTCCCCACAACTTGCAGCTGGGGAGAGCCTCATCCAAACCTCCAAGCAAGTGACTGGAACTAACATGGTCCCCTTCAGAGCATGTCACCACTTCAGAATCTCTTGTGTTGCTCCAGGATCCCCTCCTTATCGAGGACTCTTAAAGGATTTTTTATGACTTAAAGGACAGTTTCTAAAGAGGGAAATGCTTAACAATAAGACATAAATTAGGAGTTTGGGATTAACAGATACTGACTACCATATATAAAATAGATAAACAACAAGGAACTACTGTATAGCACAGGGAACTATATTCAATATCACGTAATAACCTATAACAGAAAAGAATGTGAAAAATAACTGAATCACTTTGCTGTACACCTGAAACTAACACAATGTTGTAAATTAACTATACATCAATTTTAAAAAAATGGTTAAAAAAAGATAAGGGAAGGGGACCATAGCCAAGGAATTCAAGTGGCTTCTAGAAGCTATGAATGGCCAGCATGGAAATGGGGACCTCAGTCCCACAGCTGTAAGGAACAGAATTCTGCTAACATCCTGAATGATCAAGGAAATGGATCCTCCACCAGAGCCTCTAAACAGAAATGCAGCCTTGCCAACAACACCTTTATTTTAGCTTAGTGAAATCCATATTAGATTTATAACCTATAGAACAGCAAGATAATAAAGTTGTGTTGTTTTAAGCCTCTAAAAAAAGAAGACATACATTGTATTGATGGTATTTCCAGTATGCACATTGCTTGTCACCTTCCACGGCTGGTTGTTCCTACCCCTGTGTAATAATGGAGATTACATATCAGCCTTTCCTCTATCACAGTGAAATTAATTTTATTTAAAGATACTTAGGATCAGTTATTTAACCCGGAAATATTTATATGACATGGAAATGCTGTCTTCTGGTGGATGGCACTCATTTCTTATGGAAGCCTTCTTCTAAAGTTAGAACATTTAAATTCTTTCCTTCTTACACTTGGCGATTATCTACTTCCCTTGCCCTCGATAGAGTCCTTTCTCTACAATTCCATCCTGATACTAATATTTAACCAAAATCTCTCCTTTTTAAATTTATTTTGTAATTTTCACTAATCTAAAAGATCTTGTGAGATTATATTAGAAGACAGTAGGCATTCTCATTCATAAAGTGAGAATCTCACAGATTACTTATTTTAGAAGCAACCATAAACAATCTATCAAAATTCTCAGTCTTTTCTTATTATAGCACTTGACTTGGTTTAGCTTCCGTAAATCCGGAAAACTCTTTCATGTGACCTAATATTTTCTATCCACTTCAGCAGTATTACTCCTGATTACTAAGGTTTTTGATCTATTAAATAATCTGTTATCTTTTCAAACTTAACATTCTTTAAGTATTTTTGTAGTACAACTCCATGTAATTCATTTCCACATAATTAAATAAAATTCAGTTTAATACTGTTATTTTTTAATTGGAAATTTTTTCAGTGTGTTTAAGAACAAAAACTCAGTCTAGATTTTCAAAATGAAGAGAGGATAAAAAAGAAAAGAAGTGCTAGTATTGTATCATAGTTTTAAAACTTTGAGATGATTACCTGAGCAAGACGTGAGTAAAAAACTCACAGAACAAGAGACAGGGTTTTTCTTGTTATAAAAGCAGTAATAGAAGGGAACTTTTTCCACACTTTTTAGTGGTCTATTTATGCATTTTATGTAGAATTTATGAAGTTCTACTGCAAGATGAATAGCATCAGAAAAGCCATTGACACCATGTTCAGAGGAGTTGGAAAACATGACATGTGTGGATTACCCATCTTCTTTTCATCAAGAAGGAGCATACATTGATTCTTTTGAAAAGTGCCACGATTAAAGGGCTTGTGGGAGGCCTTTTCTGAATTTACATATAGGTACACATTCATAAGCCCTTCCACTGGCCCTTTCCAAATCCCCACAGTGTTGCCTTAACGTCAAACATCATACACTACCGTTCTGTTCAACAGCAATGATGGAGCCAAATTCATGTTTCTTATTTTGAAAACTGTGTATTTTTAAAGAGTTTGATCCACGCCTTCTACCCATGAAGTCAGTGAGATGTATTTTCCTGAGGCCAGTGAAAGGAATGAGGTAGAGGCAGGCAAGGCAGGAGAATAAGACTGGGGGTAGGTGGAAGATGTGATACAAAAGGGAGAAAAGAGTGAGAAAGTGCTCCCTGGTACCACTCCCACTTCAGCCTTGAGTGACAGAGGCACGTGCACTGCTGGGTTCCCCAAAGCTGAAACAAGAAGGCAAAGAGGCACTAAGATGGACTGGACATGTGTGCTTTTATTTCCTAGAACCCTGTAGGTAGTTGTCAAGCTCATTTCACAATTACACACACACACTCACACACAGACACACAGACAAAATCATCAGAAGATTGTGAATTCACTTACCTGCTGTTTGGTAAGATTTCTTAAGGATGGTTTTAATCTCCTTTTACATTAGGTTTGAAATTGATGCTGAGTTATGTAACTTTCTTTTAATGGCTCATATTAGGTACAAGTATATTTCTCTAAGAAATATTCAACTTAAACTCATGAGTGCACATAAGCCTCAGGATACTTTTTAGTAAGTAGATTGGTTTGTAACTAGACTTTTTTGTTTTCTATTAAAAATGAGACATTATCTTTCAAATTTCCTAATACTTAATTAGGGAACTATGCTTATTTTTCAGAAATGTAGGTAAACATTGGTCAGGAGGAAGTTTGAATAAGCTTCATAATTGAAGTCTGGGGATAATAGTGGACTATCCATCTGAAAAGTACTTAACACACTTATGGAAAGACATGCTGTCAACTGTTTGAAAGCATTCATTAAATTTGCCAAGAATCATTGCCAATATTGGTCTGATGACATTTTTGGATCTGGAAGCCCGTGATATTAAAAACATTTGAAAACAACAAGGTCCTACTGTATAGCACAGGAAATTATATCCAATATCTTGTGATAAACTAGAATGGAAAAGAATATGAAAAAGTATACATATATATTATATATATATATAAAACTGAGTCACTTTGCTGTACAGCAGAAATTAAACACAACATTGTAAATCAACTATACTTTAATAACATTTGAAAAAAATTAATGAAAATATAAAATTTACCCCTGAAAAAAGATTGTAAAAAAATAAACACTTTTTTTTTAAACACTTTTGATTTTACCTACCTTTAGAACCATACATGTGATTTAAAATTTTAAATTGTGAAAATGTTGAGTAATCTTTTTGTCTAATGCCTGGGGATTCATTTGATTTTTTAAAATAAATGCCAATTTTTTTGGCCAATTTTATTTTGTCTTTTTTTCTTTGGAGTGTTTCTTTTTTCCCCTTTGGAGCGATGCAATGTATAGGAAATTTTAGCATTCATAGAGCTACTAAAGGAAGAGAGATTGGATCAAGATTGAAAGTAACAATGTATAGAATATACAAAATGTCTCATAGAGTTTCCGGCATATCACAGGCTCTCAATAAATGATAATAGGGTAAAACTCTTAGTTGCTCTCATGTGCCTATCTATGTTTTTACTTGTATAATCCTCACACTGTGAGGGAGATGGGGAGATCCTTATCCTCATTTTACAGACAGGGAACTGAAGCGCAGAGAAGTTAGGTAATTTGCCCAAGGACAGACAGCTGGTAGATGGCAGGGGGGATCTTGAATCCAGCCATCTGCTGGCTGGATAAATACAATGGATCAAAAGGGCAAGTTTGCAAACAGCAGAAAGTGACCACAACATGGTGCCAGATGGGCTGGAGAGGTGCGAAGGGAGCAGATCACAGGGATGTGTCAGCTGTTTGAAGGAGTTTTCTCTTAAGGACACTGGGACATCACTGAAAGATTTTGAATCATGAAAGTACATGAACAAACATGACAGATTATTATTTGACTGTGGTGTGGAAAACCAATAACAAGAGGCAAAGTGGATCTCAAGCAATTGGTTAGGAGACTTATATAGAATCTAGGAGGAGAGACATTTTCCAGGTCCAGGAAGCTCGTGTGGGAGATAAAGAGATGCTTTGGGGAAGCATTTCATATCCTAAAAGTGTTCATTCTCCTCTAACTAAAATTCACATTCAAGAAAGTTCCATTACCTGCTGAGGTCACTTAAAGAAACTGAACACTGCAGTATAAACACCTAATTTAATCAGGTCAAAATTCAGCATAAATGCATCTTCCTTGAATGATGATCCTGAGTTAAGATGCCCTTGATAAATGCTCCAATCATCACCTCTCATAGCATTTTTAAATAGTGTCTTTATGTAACAGTCTTTTACTATCCAGTCTCCTCTTTGGAACCATGAGCTCTTCGAAAACCACATGCCATTTGCCCTGGGGTGCCCTGATGTGGCACAGTGCCCATCAGTCGTTACTTAATTAATGTTTTGTGGCTTTGGAATGGAAAAGGAGAATGTAGCTGCATCCCGAAGTGGTTAATTAGCTCAAGCAAATTTGTACCTGGGAAAATTTGTGGTGTATATGCCTTTGGGTAAGGAGCTTTGTGGTGTATGTGTGTGTGTGTGTGTGTGTGTGTGTGTGTGTGTGTGTATGTGGCAGGAGGAGGGGAGATAAGATGTCCTTCCTTCTTTAGGAAGTTATCTCATACTACTTAATAAGTCATTACACTAGACAATGAATTCCGTAATAAGCATTTTTTCTCTTGTGCAGCCTCACCTTTACCTAAATCCATGATCCCCTCTTGTCATAACCTACACAGACCCTTTCCACACTTTTGCAAAAGATTCCATATTTCACTGGACTTAATAAAATAAAAAAAATCCTTATGGAGAAAAGTCCTGGGAAGAATGATGTAAATTTGTGAATTACAGAGTGAACAATAGAATCTTGTGCCCATATATACTCATTCTCTGTCAGCAATTAGAAATAGTTTGTGAAAGAAGTCAAATGGTTTTCTACCTCCCTTGACCTCCTTCTAAAGTCAACTGGAATTGGTAGTTTTGGGTAAACATTTGTTGAATTTATTGAGTGCCTGTTATATGCAATTTCTATAAGGGTTACAGAAATAAAATTTTTATTCAAAATAAAAGAATGTCCCTCCCAAGAAGATGAAATTTGTGTGGAAGCTTATATAAATAAATTTTATATTCTAATGACTTGAGGAAAAAATCTAGCCACCCATGGAATTCTTATCCTTCTTGGAATATTCCTAATCACAAATTAGTAATTACATCAAAACAAAGAAAAAAACTAAAGATTCATTGAAGAGCAGACTAGACTTTCTAGTCCAGCATAACTATAGAAGTAAGCACTGAAATCATCATTTTGACTTTGCTAGAGACCATATTGTATGATTTATAAAGGATTTATTTTGAATCATAGCAGATATAGGTTCTAATCCTGTCCTTTACTTATCATTTGGGGGGTCTCAATTCACTTATCTATAAATAAGGACAATAATGCCCACTTTCAGTGGTAGGAACTGAAGGAAATAATGTATATTAAATGTCTAGCATCATGCCTACCTACCACACGATAGCAATTAGCCATAATCAACAGACTGACAGGCAGATCCCAAACTAAATCTGTATTTGAGACCTCAGCTATGGATACTTCAGATTAAGCTCTGTAGCACATTAGTTGGATGGGGAATTTCAGGGAATAAACCAGAAGTGGTAGAGAAACAAGAGTGGGGGAGAGGTGCTTAGTGTGGGCTGCATTTTTATGAGTGTGGTTCCCCAGTAAAGATGTCTTTCTTGGGTGGGAGGAAGAATGAGGGAGATAATGATATTCCCAATGAAGCCAGAAAGATTGACCATACTGAATACACATAAGGGCTGAATACAGCCATCTGATAAGGGTTTTGCTCTGTAATACACAGAGTCAATGATAGGCACTTTGGAAAGAGTTTGGAACTATGCACCCATACTTAGTGGCTGGTTTCCTCAGGTATGTGGTGATGCACATAACACCCAGGAAAACACAG
The DNA here is from genome assembly GCF_949987535.1 of Balaenoptera acutorostrata. Lineage (NCBI taxonomy): Eukaryota > Metazoa > Chordata > Mammalia > Artiodactyla > Balaenopteridae > Balaenoptera > Balaenoptera acutorostrata. The sequence goes on along the minus strand of NC_080073.1, from coordinate 63,996,604 downwards.
CAGAGCCCTTGAGCTCCATCTCCTCTCTCCATGTCTCTTTAACTCCCCTGTGTCTGGACAGTTAGGAGACATGGAGAAAAGACAAGCATCTCCTATACTTATCGTCGTAGAGCATCTACTTGATAACATTTATGATGCTATGTCTGAGGTGCTGATTCATCTCTGGAGGTGGAACATAGCCATGGAGAGAATGTGGGAGAGAAATCCAACAAAGGAAGAGCAGCTGTAGTGAAGACATAGTCACTCTGAAATATAAGCCACTGAAATCGTAAAATCAAATTGAAATATTTTTTGAGACTAACATGGTTATTAAGGGGAAAAAAGCAGGTTTATGAATCAAATTCTGGATTGCAGAATAGTTGTTATATTTAGTTAAGATCTGTTGCTAAGCTTCTCTGTCTGGAAAAGGGCCAGTATATTTCAGATCCTCTGTAACAAGTCACACCAAGAGAAATGATGGAGCGAAACAAGCCACCTACATATATTAGTGACTTTCCATTCAAAGAAGGTGTTTCCATGGTGATATTTAAATAAATGCTACCCATTAAAATTTACATCACAGATTATAACTCTGGGATCTTCAATAACTTTACTACCAATAAGCAAAATGAGAAAGAAATCATGGGACCATGTCAAGCTTTCACAACAATTAAAGACCCATAATATTAGCAAGTATTTAAAAGATTTTCAATATCCTCTGCTTGAAAGAGAAAGAAAGAAAAAGAAAGAAAGAAAGAAAGAAAGAAAGAAAGAAAGAAAGAAAGAAAGAAAGAAAGGAAGGAAGGAAGGAAGGAAGGGAGGGAGGGAGGGAGGAAGGAAGGAAGGAAGGGAGGAAGGGAGGAAGGAAGAAGAATGAAAACTCAAAGAAAAACAGATACAAACTATATCTAAATGTCATTAATTCTTGAAAACTATTTAACTGTCCATTTAACTGGTAGCATTTTGCCAGAGAAGAGCCAAAAATGCCTGAAAGTAACTAGAAATCCTTGTAACACTAAATCTCAGCCTTTCTTAGAGAAAATTTTATGGCTGAAATGGTGAACTCAGAGAATTAGCTGCTTTTTTCCCTACATATTTCATTGATAAATGACTTTTGAATTTAAATCATAAAGTTAGCAAGATGGATAAATTACTAATAGAGAGGAGAGGGCTTTTAGATTGGTTTTGTAACTTTAATAACATTAAGTAGGTGACAGCTCTAGCTAGCTACAATGCTGAGAAATACCCACTGTACGGGTTGTTACCATGAATATATTATGGACACCAAGATTAGTGCCTACTGAGGGAGTGTTTTGTTTCAAAGAGATAGAGATTTAAAGAGAAATAAATACTATTGGCATCATTTCTGGGATAGTTAAATATACATATTTTAAATACACACTTAGGAGTATATTCACTACTGTGTTAAAGTAATTTTTAAATAAAATGCCATGAAACTTTGGGGACAATATATCATCTATTTCCTCAGGGATGACAAATTAAAATATGAATGCATTAAGGCAGTGTATCAAAGTCAAAAAAATCCCTGCTAAGTTTAGTATGTGCCAAAATCCATATGTTCTTTTCAGTGTGTGCATAGGCTCCAACATTCCCGCTAAAGTTTAGAGGAGTTTGCTGCACCTGAAACTAACACAACATTGTAAATCAACTATACTCCAATAAAAATTTAAAATTTCAAAAAAAGAGGAGCTTGCTGTATATATACAAAGTATACACTCTTAAAATTTAAATGTTTGTTCTTAGCCATAAATGATTTTCCTCCTGTGTATAATATATAAGGTTAAAATAATTTTTAAAGGTATATGTATATCTTGAAAATATGCATGACATAGTATATGTAGGTTTATAAATGTGGCCTCAATAGAGCAGGTCCTTGATAAATATTTTATTACTTCTCATCAAAGCATCCCCTGCAGGATGGTCTGGCTTGATATCAGAGAACAATGAAAATATAGAGTACATCACACAAACTGACTGCAAGGAATAAGACTCTGCTTGATGAAAAAATAATACTGAACCCTTTCATTTTTAAGATTTCTCATGAATTTATAAGGATAATTATACTGTTCCCACCTGTGCAAGTTATTGAAAGTGAGTTTTCTATGTAAAACAATCTTAATGAGGAGAGGGTCTAAAAAAGTTATGAATAGGAGCAAGGATACAGAGAGTAACACACTTTATTTTAAAAGTGTGATATAGTTGCTGCAGATTTTCCTAACATTTGGGGTCAGGATGTGAGGCCAGGCAAAGGGCAAAGATGATTCAAGACCAGTAGATTCATTTACTTTGAGCCAATTATAATGAATATAACATCAAGGCTGTTTACATTTCTGCTGTCATCCATATGCATTAGCGCTAGGTTAAGTGCAAGCCGTGAGCCCCACGATGACTTCATAAATCTCCACTGTCGTTAGATAGCAAAGTCCAATGCCCTAGCCTTACTTCCTGGGAATAACCTTTGATCTTCAGATCAACAGTAAAAATAATTACTGGCTGTGGCCAGAGCGGGATTAGTCATTTTGGTTCTGAGTTGCTGCACAGCTGGAGACAGATGTGCAGATCTCCTGCACGGATCCTGAAGCATCTTCCCCAAGCGTTTATATCATGCTCGTCATTCGTTTATCAGAGGCCAAATGTTTCTCTTTTGTAAACGTGTGTAAAACATTCTCAGAATTTCAAACAATAACAAATCATGGCTGAATGTGGCCAAAATGCAAAATGGAAATCTCCCATCTGTCCAAATCAAACTGCTGTATTATCAGAAGATGAAGGCTAAAAACAACACACACACACACATTTTAATATAGATTTCAATAATTTATTCATGGAGAAAATAATATTCAGAGAAAATGCCAAAAGTTTAAATAAGAAGAAAATTACTTAAGATGTGTTAACTTATGACATTAATTTTTATAGTTAAATTGGTTTTTATTCTTTTCCTTCTTATTTCTCCATATAGTTATCAATATTATTTTTAGGAAAAATAATCTACATGAATACAGTACCCCATGCAAAAGTTTATATTTATTGTTGATAGCTTTATATGTCATTTATTCAGAGATTATTCATTCATTTATTCAGTAAGTATTATTTAGAGTCTAATAGGTGCTGGGTACAGTTGTAGACATTGGGGATGCAAATGTTAACAAGACAGAATGTAACTCTACAGGCTCAGAGGGAAGACAAATTCTACTGACAAGAGACAAGCAGTAAATGAAGAAATAAGCAAGCAACAAAACTGAGAAATAGGAGAGTGACTGAGGTGGGTGGGCAGCCTGCTGTAGATAAGGCACCAGTCAAGGTAGACCTCCCTGAAATTGGTGTCTCCTGGTGTAAGACTCAATGATGGAAAAGAATCAATCATGAGAGAACTGGGGTTAAAAACTGTCTAGGCAAAATGAGCAGCAGGTGCAAAGGTCCTGTGGGGGAATGGATGTAATATGTTTAAGGAACAGACAGAAAGCCAGCAAACCTGATCTCAGAGAACTTGCAGGCACTAATTTTCACTGGGCCTTAGAGGCTATGGTAAGGAGATCTGACTTTATCTTACACATATTTGGGGTTTTCCTAAGCATATTTTGAATCTTTTCTCCCAAGGATCATGGATAGCATGGAAAGGCTAGAACTTTCTCTTTATAAGTTAATGAATAAGAAAGAAAAATAGGTACAGTGAGGCCTATGCTAACATTAAAAAAAAAAAAAAAATCACTTAACAGACTCTTCCTGTTCTGAAAAAGAAATATATAATCCAGCCAAATTCTTTTCTATCTCCTTAGGCTATTGTCAAACACAAGGCAATAAGGGAAATTTCAGATTAGATATCAAAACCTGTCAAAAACCTCTTGGGGCTGATTTTTACATTTTATTGAGTTTGGCTCCTGGATGGTCTGATTTGCCAGGACTGCCTTTACTCGGGTGTCACACAGACACAGACTAAATAAATTTGCAGTATTTCAGGAACTCTATTGTTTTGATTCTGGTTGTTCACTAGGGCTTATCCCACTTCTTCCTCACTTGAGAAATGACTATTCAGAGGTCACACCTTACTTGAAACTAGCTTAGGATTGACAAACTTTTTTTTTTCACACATACACACTGTATTTTATTTTTACAAGAGATAAATAGACTGACACCAAGCATTGTAAATGGATGACCACAACAAAAGCAACAATAATTGCAATTACCAAACACGAAACACACTCATGCTATGTCATAATATTGACATTCAGTCCAGTAATCCTCCACTGTAACAGCTCCTTTACTTTGCAGTGAAAATTGATTTGTATATTCTTTGCCTCTGAGTCCTTGTGGGATTTTTTTTTTTTAATTCAAACAGAAAGTCACAAAAATTATAATCATCCTCATCAGCTCACTCAGTCCCGTGTAATTAATTTTTTTTTTCATCTTGATCTTTTGTTGGCACTTTTACGAGTTCATCAGTTTTTCATTAGAGTTCTGAAAATGCTTATTCATTCAGTTCAGCAGTACAGTCAGTTACCAGAAATCTGTACTTGTCAGAGTCTTTTCGATGAATTCCTTGAAGATGAAACCCTTTTATAGGAACATATTTGCAAAAGCATCAGAGTACACCCAGAACTGTCTGTAAATGACAAAAGACTTAAAAATGACCACAGTTAAAGATTTGATGAAAGTTCATAATAATGCAATTGACAAGGAAATTTAGTTATTTCTGAGATATACATTTTAAAGTAATAACTAGAATTATGACTTATAACATTATACCAGAACATATAAGATTTTTAGAAATTTCATGTAATGTCTGAAACATTTATATTAACATATTTCCATACAAATAACCCAATGAAAGTTTAGTATTAGTTGTTTTGTTTGTTTGTTTGTTTTATACTGCAGGTTCTTATTAGTCATCAATTTTATACACATCAGTGTATACATGTCAATCCCAATCGCCCAATTCAGCACACCACCATCCCCACCCCACCGCAGTTTTCCCCCCTTGGTGTCCATATGTCTGTTCTCTACATCTGTGTCTCAACTTCTGCCCTGCAAACCGGCTCATCTGTACCATTTTTCTAGGTTCCACATACATGCATTAATATACGATATTTGTTTTTCTCTTTCTGACTTACTTCACTCTGTATGACAGACTCTAACTCCATCCATGTCTCAACAAATGACTCAGTTTCATTCCTTTTTATGGCTGAGTAATATTCCATTGTATATATGTACCACAACTTCTTTAACCATTCGTCTGTCAATGGGCATTTAGGTTGCTTCCATGACCTGGCTATTGTAAATAGTGCTGCAATGAACATTGGGGTGCATGTGTCTTTTTGAATTATGGTTTTCTCTGGGTATACGCCCAGTAGTGGGATTGCTGGATCATATGGTAAATCTATTTTCAGTTTTTTAAGGAACCTCCATACTGTTCTCCATAGTGGCTGTATCAATTTACATTCCCACCAACAGTGCAAGAGGGTTCCCTTTTCTCCACACCCTCTCCAGCATTTGTTGTTTGTAGATTTTCTGATGATGCCCATTCTAACTGGTGTGAGGTGATACCTCATGGTAGTTTTGATTTGCATTTCTCTAATAATTAGTGATGTTGAGCATCTTTTCATGAGCTTCTTGGCCATCTGTATGTCTTCTTTGGAGAAATGAGGATTGACAAACTTTTTAACCTAAGCAATAAGTTCCCAAAGAAGTGAATAGCATTTTACTAAAGAATTCATTAAATTAGTGTTATTTTAATTTAGTTTCCCAAAGTTAATAACCTTATGCTGATTAAAATCCAATATGTGACTTGTAAAAACAATTAGAAAAGTACAAAGAAAATCTCATATATAATTCCATGACCTAGAGATAACCACAGTTAATATTTTTGTTTTTACCTCCCAGATATTAAGCCTTTTTAAGTCTACCTACTTTCTTATTACCTGTTTGCTTTTTGTTGTTGTTTTTAACTTAATTTACAGGGTTGCATATTCTTCTAAGACACAGAATTATTGATGATAATTGATGAACCACAATTATATAACAAATACCCTACCACCAGACCTTAAAATAGTTCTAAATACTCCCTTTTATTTAAAAAAGTTTTCTGAAGCTATAAAACTTCTAGAAGAAAACATAGGGGGTAAGCTCATTAACACTGGTTTTGACAATGACTTTTTTGGATTTGACACAAAAAACAAACAAAAGCAAAAATAAACAAGTGGAACTACACCAAACCGAAAAGCTACCGTACAGCAAAGGAAACCATCAACAAAATGAAAAGGCAGTCTACAGAATGGGAGAAAATACTTGCAAATATTACATCTGATAAGGGGTTAATATCCTAAATATACAAAGATCTTATACTGAATAGCAAAAAAAAAACAAAAAACAAAAAAAAAAACCAATTAAAAATTAGGCACAGGACCTGAATACACATTTTTCCAAAGAAGACATACACATGGCCAGTAATTACATGAAAATGTGCTCAGCATCACTAACTATCAGAGAAGTGCAAATCAAAACCACAATGAAATATTACCTCATACCTGTCAGAATGGCTATTATTAAAAAGACAACAAATAACAAATGCTGACAAGGATGCAGAGAAAAGGGAACCTTTGTGCACTGTTGGTGGGAATGTAAATTGATGCAGCCACTATGGTAAGCAGTATGGAGGTTCCTCAAAAAATCAAAACTAGAACTACCAAATGATTCAGCAATTCTACTTCTGGGTATTTACCTGAAGGAAATGAAGACACTAACTTGAAAAGATATATGCAACCCTATGTTCACTGTAACATTATTTATAGTAGTCAAGATATTGGAACAACCTAAGTGTTCATTGATCAATAAATGGATAAAGAAAATGTGGTGTATATATATATATATATATATATATATATATATACACACAATGGAATATTATTCACTATAAAAAAGAAGGAAACTGCATTTGCAACAACATGGATAAACCTAGAGGGTATTATGCTAAGTGAAATAAGTCAGACAGAGAAAGACAAATACCATATGACCTCACTGATTTGTGAAATGCAAAACAAAAAAACAAACAAAAATCTGAATTAGTAATTCTTAGATACAGAGAACAGATTGGTGGACAAAATAGGTGAAGGGGGTCAAAAGGTACAAACTGCCAACTATAAAATAAATAAGTCCTTGGGATGCAATATACAACATAGTGACTATAGTTAATAATATTGTGTTGTATACTTGAAAGTTCTGAGAGAGTAAATCTTAAAAGTTCTCATCACCAGGGAAAAAAATATAACTATATGTGGTGATCATTTTGCAATATATATACATATTGAATCATTATGTTGTACACCTGAAACTAATATAATGTTATATGTCAATTTTATCTTAATTAAGAAAAGAGAGAGATTATCCAGCCCAAAACATTGATAGCACAAACTTTAAGAAATCCTGGTTTAGAGTAAGAAATGGATAATCTTTGGAATTGAATGATATCTGTATTCTCTGTGGACTGGAGAGCAGCAGTAGTTGGTCTACAGAACAAAAGAGGAAAGAAAGAGTTTCTCAAGAGAAATACACACAGGAAAGCTAACAGCTTCCTAGTCCTTCGTTTCTATAACTTGATGGAATGGCTACATTCTTACCTCTGGCTCCATGATGTATGGAAGCATTACATACTATCCTTGTATTAATTCCTACTTAAACTAGTCACAGTTGGTGTCTGCTACTTGGTCTTTCTTTGGACTTTGCCTTAGGAAGCAGTTCCAAGAAAATGCACATTTGGTGCAGAATATAAGTGGAGGATTAGTGATTAATGCACAAGCCAAAAAAAAAAAAAAAAAAAAGAAGGAAGAAAAATACTCACCTCAAGAACAAAATAATTCTACATTGGGAAGTGGAAAGAGCAATTAAATTAAATTATTAGTGAATACTAAATGTGAAAAAATGTATTTACAATAGGCTTAAACTTGTAAAGAGAGCAATAGAAATAAATTGAAATAACTATATGGGGTGAAGTAAGTTCCCCTTTATTTTAAGCTAGTGTATTAAATATCCTGAGTCCAATTTCCTCATATGCAAAACCAGGGTAATAAAAATGATATGATTTCAAAAATGATATGATATCCCCTTTCACTTGAAATGAAAGAAAACCAAACTCTGTTTTATGAGCAATTTATGGCACAATCTTGAATCAGAAGAGCTCCTAAGTCTTAAATACACCTAAAACCAGCCACTTGTTTGTTATCAGAACTCTCTTTCTTCTTCACTCCTACTCCCAAATCTCTCCCTCATTCATTTTTTAATAGCAGTTTTCTTGGGATATAATGTATATACCATAAAGTTCATCCTTTTATAGTGTATAATTCATGAGGTTGTGCAAACCTCTCCAATATCTAATTGCAGAACTTTTTCATTTTCCCAAAACAAACCCTATACTTATTAGCAGTGACTCCCCATTCTCCCTGCCCCCAGCCCTAGTCACCCAATAATCCCCTTTCTGTCCCTACGGATTTGCCTATTCTGAACATTTCATATAAATGGAATGGCTTCTGGCTCCTTTCACTTAGCCTAATGTTTTCAAGGTTCATCCATGTTGTAGCATGTGTCACAGCTTCATTCCTTTTATCTTTATTGCTTCACTGCTTCATTTTTCTGATTATCTCTGGAGACCAAAAGCCTCAGCTTCTCTAGTCCACATGGCTCTCAAAAGATCTGAAGCTTAACTTTTTACAGATTCAGTCACTGAAGAGAGAATGGCTCCACTCTCTGGGACCCAGACACAGAGAGAGGAGCTCTGATTGGTTAAACTTTGGCAAAGCTCATCTTTAGACCAATCAACAGGTTAATGTGTGAGTAGCCTACCTTGGGTTCCCCCTAGGTACCAATCAACTGTAGTCAGGGAAACAGCACCAGGTTATGAAAATGTCTGATTTGAGGAAGCCATGTGGAGCAAAGATGGAATCATATATGAGAGTTACATTTCTCAGAATATTTGGGGATGGCTGAGTGAAGAGAAGAAATAACTTGTTCAGTGTAATTCATATGTCCAACTAGTGAATAAGAAAATAAATATTTTAAAAAATTAAGTATATGCCAGTATAAACTTTGTCAATTAGTTTATCCAAGGAAAGTTTAAGCATTCTAGAGAAATTGTGAAAGAATGGTGAAAAAAACCCACAAAAAACTAGTTGCCAGGATTTTGATTAATAGAGATCTATAAGTAATGAACACTGGTAACAACTCTAGGCGATTTTTTTCTAGGAAAGTGTAGGGTTTTGTGGGATGGAGTAGAAATGAAGGCCAGATGAACAGATCAATGAAATGGACAAATAAGTCTTTGTGTATTTATGCAGTGGAACACTGTATAGCAGGCAGCAATAGATTAGAATCTCAAAAATGTACTGTTGAGTGAAAGAAGTCACAAATAAAATATATAGTATGGTCTATTTATATAAAGGTCAAAAACAAGGGAAACAAAATAATTTATCAAGATTGTATATACAGATATAAATATATATATATATTTATAAAAGCTGTGAGACTAGCAAGTGAATTCAGTATGGTGGTTATTAACTGATGGGGATAAGGAATGACTTTGAAAGAGGGTTAGTAAAGTAGGAGATGAACTTCTAGAGTTAAGGTTCTTTCTTTCACTGTGACAGGGGCTATATGGACATATACTTTTCATTATTTTTAAATTACACGTGTACATTTTCATTCACTTTTGTGTATATGATATATTTCAAAATTGTTTAAAAAATGTGTCCACCCAAACAAATAAGAAGGGAGGAGAGAGAGAGAAAAAAGAATATGAGAATGAATTACAGTTTTGGTTTTGTTTTTTAGGAAAGAAGACAAGTGTTCCAAACTTGCTGACCTTTTCTGAAGTGATAACTGGCTAACATTTATATGTTGCTAAAGGTATATATGGAGTGGGTGGTGAGGAAAATGTTTTATGTGACCTTCAAGATAAAGATAATGTTTTTAAGATGAACATGAAAGGATATTTTGAGAATTCATTTTAGAAAAAGTTTTTTATCATTCCAAGATTTGGTGGTCAAAAATAATGTGTATCATCTGTAAAATATATGTACATATTTTTTTAAACTTATGGAAAAAAGGTGTTTATGAAATACTTTTAAAACATGAAGATTTTCAGTGAGAACTTGGTTTGTTAAAATCGTTAAAAGGTACAACTTCAAAATAGTTTGCAAGGAAAACTGATTGATATCAAAGAAGATAGAAATTTAATAACCAAATTGCAGCAAAAATGTTGGATCAATGTATCATTTTGAATTGTTTTCTAGCTGCCAGCTTCAAAACCAAGCTTAAAAAAATATCTTGAAATCAGAACAGACCTTTAAATTGCTGTCACACATTATTAAACAAAGATTCTAAAAATAATTGTATAATTAATTCAATTACATTGCACTTACTGCAGTATTAGTATTGATAAATTGGTTTTTACCATTAATAAAGTAAATTAAAACTTTATTAAAATATTTACTTCAAATATATAAATTTATTCCAAATTTATCCATTTATTTCAAAATCTTATTTATTTTCAAATTATAATTTTATCTCCTTTTAAATGTATATTTTGTGTACTGTATAATATTTATTGTCTGCTATTCCAGTGGTTTATGTGTATCATTTACATATGAATAAATATGCAATATTGTATTCATGCTACAAAATTTTAATAAAAGTTCATGATTTTTAGAAGTTTGGAGACTAATGGTCTAAAAATCTTCCTATCATCACATGAAATTTTAAATTTGGGTTTCTTGCCCTTAACCATGTGGTGAGAAAACCAATATCAGCCGTCAGGTTAATTATACAAGTATTCAAGTTCCATATCCTTTGTCATACAAATCTGTATTCTTAAACCATCTTTGTGGGGTAATTGTTTTGAATGTTCATATAATTTGCTTCCTTTTTTTTTTTTAGCCTTTAAATTTTTTAATACAAAAATACTCATACACGATGTTCCAAACACAACTTCCGACCTTAAATGCTATTTCCCCGCAACCAGCAATTCTCAAATCTACATTTCAGTATCTTCCCTCAGAAGTGAAATTCAAGTTTTTAAGTCTGCTAAAACTGGCGGTAGCACCTGGTACCCCAAAGGCAGAGCCTGGCCTCATTCTGTGAGACGCTGAGACACCAATAGGCACGTTGAGGTTTCTGTTTAATTTCATATCTCAACAGGGTGCAGTGGGCACGACGCCCGTGGACACAACACTTTAATCATTCATCAAACGCTACACGTCTCACAGGATCAAGAGTTTGGCAAGTGACAGTCGTCTGTATTAACTTTCATAAAGACAGGCTTATCTTTTCTTATTCCTGGATGCACGGACATACGGCAGTTCTAGAAGATGGCGCTGCTTGGTTCTTTCTTTAATCTGAGTTTCTAGTCACTTGCATAGAGCTTGCAAATGTTTTCTGGCTTTTCACTATTCGAGGTACCAGTTATTAAATAGTATGTTATGTAGACTATATAAGTGACAGAATTTCTAAGCAGAAAGGAAATGAATTTAGAAGGATGGATATTTTTTTCTTTTTAATTTTATTGAAGCATATTTGATTTACAATATTGTGTTAATTTCTGTGATACAGCAAAGTGACTCAGTTATACATATATATACAAATTCTTTTTCATATTATTTTCCATTATGGTTTATCACAGGATATTGAATAGAGTTCCTTGTGCTATACAGTAGGACCTTGTTGTTTATCCATACTATATGTAATAGTTTTCATGTGCTAATCCCAAACTCCCAATCCTAGAAGGATGAACTATCTAATATTGTGTACACCTATGGTTTTAGGTCCTTTGTAGTTCTGAGCCTTGCAAAACATTTTATATTTGCCTACATGAAACATCTCTTTTTTCTGGCAAATAATTTGATAGTCAGCAGATACACCATGTATCATATGAAATTCCCCTTGTCTGCCTCAGCCAAACTCAGCCCAACTTTCTTCTGCTCTCTCATTCTTGAGTAAGTTTCACTAGATTTAAAAATATTATTATTTTTATTAAAATTATTTTTTAAGAGTTTATGTGTTTGGCTTAATCAGTGAACTCTAAATCCTTGAGGACAGAGACTATGTCCTGTCATCTAAACTTGTAGATATGATCCAAGATTTATTTTTCAATAAATAAATTAGTCATACACTCATTATTCCTTACATCAGTGTTTCACAAAAGTGTTCAAAAGAATAGTACTACCTTGAAAGTCCCTATGGAAAAAGAGTTTCATTGCGAAATATTATTTTGCAGTGTATATTTTCTTACTAGAAATTTAAAATGCACATTGATCTATTAAAAGAATGCCTACAATAAATAAAACTGTTTAAATTTCTTTAACTCAGTATTTCCCAAATACATATGTCAAATCTCTTCTTTGTTCCCCTAGAACACATATTAATGTCCTGTGGATGTGGTTTTCTATGCAATATTCCTCTAAGAAATGGTATGTTATATTTCTGTTGTTAAATGTGCATGCAGAGAAAGCAATCAAGGGGAAGAGTTAAAATTATACTTATGTAATTCAGCAGGCTGTTTGCAGCTAAAGCAAAGGAAATGAATTCTAAATAGTTAAATTATTTACCCATGTAAAAAGATGTCATTGGTTTATATTAAAAGCACATGTTCTAAATTGAGAGGTAAATTCTATTCTGTATACATTGGTGGGGGGAGGGGGAGTTTTATAGTTTGACTTGTCTAAAAATGATTATAATATAATAACTGAAAAAAGTTGTTTTAAGGCTCGCCCTGCACTCCGTAGCCCTCCCTCCCCCTGCCTGAGTAAGCCAGAGCCCCCGAAGCAGCTGCTCCTTTAACCCTGTCCTGTCTGAGTGAAGAACAGATGCCCTCAAGCGACCAGCATGCAGAGGCAGGGCCAAATTCAAAGCTGAACCCCAGGAGTTGTGCGAACAAAGAAGAGAAAGGGAAATCTCTCCCAGCAGCCTCAGGAGCAGCGGATTAAATCTCCACAATCAACTTGATGTACCCTGCATCTGTGGAATACCTGAATAGACAATGAATCAACCCAAATTTAGAAGGTGGACTTTGGGAGCAATGATATATATACACTTTTCCCTTATTCTCTTTTTGTGAGTGTGTAAGTGTATGCTTCTGTGTGCGATTTTGTCTGTATAGTTTTGCTTTTACCATTTGTCCTAGGGTTCTGTCTGTCCGTTTTTTTTTTTGTTTGTTTGTTTTGTTTTTTTAGTATAGTTTTTAGAATTTGTTATCATTGGTGGATTTGTTTTTGGTTTGGTTGCTCTCTTCTTTCTTTTTTTAAAATTACTTTTAAAAAACTATTTTTAATAATTATTTTTTATTTTAATAACTTCTTTATTTATTTTATTTTATTTTATTTTCTCTTCTTCTTTCTTTCTTTCTTTCGTTTCCCCCTTTTATTCTGAGCTGTGTGGAAGACAGGCTCTTGGTGCTCCAGCCAGGCAACAGGGCTGTGCTGCTGAGGTGGGAGAACCAAGTTCAGGACATTGGTCCACAAGAGAACTCCCAGCTCCATGTAATATCAAATGGTGAAAATCTCCCAGAGATATCCATCTCAACACCAAGACCCAGCTCCACTCAACGACCAACAAGCTACAGTGTTGGACACCCTATGTCAAACTAGCAAGACAGGAACACAACCCCACCCATTAGCAGAGAGGCTGCCTAAAATCATAATGAGGCAACAGACACCCCAAAACATACCACCAGACGTGGACCTGCCCACCAGAAAGACAAGATCCAGCCTCATCCACCAGAACACAGGCACTAGTTCCCTCCACCAGGAAACCTACACAACCTGCTGAAACACCTTACCCACTGGGGGCAGACACCAAAAACAACAGAAACTACGAACCTGCAGGCTGTGAAAAGGAGACCCCAAACACAGTAAGTTAAGCAAAATGAGAAGACAGAGAAACACTCAACAGATGAAGGAACAGGGTAAAAACCCACCAGACCTAACAAATGAGGAGGAAATAGGCAGTCTACCTGAAAAAGAATTCAGAATAATGATAGTAAAGATGATCCAAATTCTTGGAAATAGAATGGAGAAAATACAAGAAACGTTTAACAAGGACCTAGAAGAACTAAAGAGCAAACAAACAACACAATAAATGAAACTAAAAATTCTCTAGAAGGGATCAATAGCAGAATAATTGAGCAGAAGAACGGATAAGTGACCTGGAATATAAAACAGTTGAAACAACTACCGCAGAGCACTATAAAGAAAAAAGAATGAAAAGAATTGAGGACAGTCTCAGAGACCACTGGGACAACATTAAATGCACTAACATTCGAATTATAAGGGTCCCCGAAGAAGAAGAGAAAAAGAAAGGGACTGAGAAAATATCTGAAGAGATTATAGTTGAAAACTTCCCTAATATGGGAAAGGAAATAGTTAATCAAGTCCTGGAAGCACAGAGAGTCCCATACAGGATAAATCCAAGGAAAACCATGCGAAGACACATATTAATCAAACTATCAAAAATTAAATACAAGGAAAAAATATTAAAAGCTGCAAGGGAAAAACAGCAAATAACATACAAGGGAATCCCCATAAGGTTAACAGCTGATCTTTCAGCAGGAACTCTGCAAGCCAGAAGAGAGTGGCAGAACATATTTAAAGTGATGAAGGGGAAGAACCTACAACCAAGATTACTCTACCCAGCAAGGATCTCATTCAGATTTGATGGAGAAATTAAAACCTTTACAGAGAAGCAAAAGCTAAGAGAATTCAGCACCACCAAATCAGCTTTACAACAAATGTTAAAGGAACTTCTCTATGCAGGAAACACAAGAGAAGGAAAAGACCTACAATAACAAACCCAAAACAATTAAGAAAATGGTAATAGGAACATACATATCAATAATTGCCTTAAATGTAAATGGATTAAATGCTCCAACCAAAAGACACAGACTGGTTGAATGGATACAAAAACAAGACCCGTATATATGCTGTCTACAAGAGATCCACTTCAGACCTAGGGACACATACAGACTGAAAGTGAGGGGACGGAAAAAGATATTCCATGCAAATGGAAATCAAAAGAAAGCTGGAATAGCAATTCTCATATCAGACAAAATAGACTTTAAAACAAAGACTATTAAAAAAGAAAAAGAAGGACCCTACATAATTATTGAGGGATCAATCCAAGAAAAAGATATAACAATTGTAAATATTTATGCACACAACATAGGAACACCTCAATACATAAGGCAAATACTAACAGCCATAAAAGGAGAAATCAACAGTAACACAATCATAGTAGGAGACTATAACACCCCACTTTCACCAATGGACAGATCATCCAAAATGAAAATAAATAAGGAAACACAAGCTTTAAATGATACATCAAACAGGATGGACATAATTGATATTTATAAGATATTCCAGCAAAAACAACAGAATACACTTTCTTCTCAAGTACTCATGGAACATTCTCCAGGATAGATCATATCTTAGGTCACAAATCAAGCCTTGGTAAATTGAAGAAAATTGAAATCGTATAAAGTATGTTTTCTGACCACAACGCTATGAGACTAGATAACAATTACAGGAAAAAAAATCTGTAAAAAATACAAACACATGGAGGCTAAACAATACACTGCTTAATAACCAAGAGACCACTGAAGAAATCAGAAAATACCTAGAAACAAATGACAATGAAAACACGACAACCCAAACCTATGGGATGCAGCAAAAGCAGTTCTAAGAGGGAAGTTTATAGCAATACAATCCTACCTTAAGAAACAAGAAACATCTCAAATAAACAACCTAAACTTACACCTGAAGCAATTACAGAAAGAAGAACAAAAAAAAGAAACCTCACAGTTAGTAGAAGGAAATAAATCATAAAGATCAGAGCAGAAATAAATGAAAAAGAAATGAAGGAATTGATAGCAAAGATCAATGAAACGTAAAGCTGATTCTTGGAGAAGATAAACAAAATTGATAAACCATTAGCCAGACTCATCAAGAGAAAAAGGGAGAAGACTCAAATCAATAGAATTAGAAATGAAAAAGGAGAAGTAACCACTGACACTGCAGAAATACAAAGGATCATTAGAGATTACTACAAGCAACTCTATGCCAATAAAATGGACAACCTGGAAGAAATGGACAGATTCTTAGAAAAGCACAACTTTCCGAGACTGAACCAGGAAGAAATAGAAAATATGAACAGACCAATCACAAGCACTGAAATTGAAACTGTGATTAAAAATCTTCCAACAAACAAAAGCTCAGGACCAGATGGCTTCACAGGTGAATTCTATCAAACATTTAGAGAAGAGTTAACACCTATCCTTCTCAAACTCTTCCAAAATATAGCAGAGGGAGGAATACTCCCAATCTCATTCTACGAGGCCACCATCACCCTGATAGCAAAACCAGACAAAGATGTCACAAAGAAAGAAAACTACAGGCTAATATCACTGATGAACATAGATGCAAAAATCCTCAACAAAATACTAGCAAACAGAATCCACCAGCACATTAAAAGGATCATACACCATGATCAAGTGGGGTTTATCCCAGGAATGCAAGGATTCTTCAATATATGCAAATCAATCAATGTGATACACCATATTAACAAATTGAAGGAGAAAAACCGTATGATCATCTCAATACATGCAGAGAAAGCTTTTGACAAAATTCAACACCCATTTATGATAAAAACCCTCCAGAAAGTAGGCATAGAGGGAAATTACCTCAACATAATAAAGGCCATATATGACAAACTCACGGCCAACATTGTCCTCAATGGTGAAAAACTGAAACCATTTCCACTAAAAACAGGAACAAGACAAGGTTGCCCACTCTCACCACTATTATTCAACATAGTTTTAGAAGTCTTAGCCACAGCAATCAGAGAAGAAAAAGAAATAAAAGGAATCCAAATTGGAAAAGAAGAAGTAAAGCTGCCACTGTTTGCTGATGACATGATAGTATACATAGAGAATCCTAAAGATGCCACCAGAAAACTACTAGAGCTAATCATTGAATTTGGTAAAGTAGCGGAATACAAAATTAATGTACAGAAATCTGCATTCCTATACACTAATGATGAAAAATCTGAAAGTGAAATTAACAAAAGACTCCCATTTACCATTGCAATGAAAAGAATAAAATATCTAGGAATAAACCTACCTACGGAGACAAAAGACTTGTATGCAGAAAATTATAAGACACTGATGAAAGAAATTAAAGATGATACAAATAGATGGAGAGATATACCATGTTCTTGGATTGGAAGAATCAACATTGTGAAAATGACTATATTATCCAAAGCAATCTACAAATTCAGTGCAATCCCTACCAAACTACCACTGGCATTTTTCACAGAACTAGAAGAAAAAATTTCACAATTTGTATGGAAACACAAAAGACCCCGAATAGCCAAAGCAATCTTGATAAGGAAAAATGGAGCTGTAGGAATCAGGCTCCTGGACTTCAGACTATATTACAAAGCTACAGTAATCAAGACAGTATGGTACTGGCACAAAAACAGAAATATAGATCAATGAAACAGGGTAGAAAGTCCAGAGATAAACCCATGCATGTATTCACCTTATTTTTGATAAAGGAGGCAAGAATATACAGTGGAGAAAAGACAACCTCTTCAATAAGTGGTCCTGGGAAACCTGGACAGCTACATGTAAAAGAATGAAATTAGAATACTCCCTAACACCATACACAGAAATAAACTCAAAATGGATTAAAGACCTAAATGTAAGGTCAGACACTATCAAACTCTTTGAGGAAAACATAGGCAGAACACTCTACAACATAAATCACAGCAAGATCCTTTTTGACCCACCTCCTAGAGAAATGCACATAAAAATAAAAATAAATAAATGGGACCTAATGAAACTTAAAAGATTTTGCACAGCAAAGGGAACCATAAACAAAATGAAAAGACAACCTTCAGAATGGGAGAAAATATTTGCAAATGAAGCAACTGACAAAGGATTAATCTCCAAAATTTGCAAGAAGCTCATGCAGCTCAATATCAAAAACACAAACAACTCAATCCAAAAATGGGCAGAAGACCTAAATAGACATTTCTTCTAAGAAGATAAACAGACTGCCAACAAACACATGAAAGAATGCTCAACATCATTAATTATTAGAGAAATGCAAATCAAAACTACAATGAGATATCTTCTCACACCGGTCAGAATGGCCATCATCAAAAAATCTAGAAACAATAAATGCTGGAGAGTATGTGGAGAAAAGAGAACCTTCTTTCACTGTTGGTGGGAATGTAAGTTTTTACAGCCACTATGGAGAACAGTATGGAGGTTCCTTAAAAAACTAAAAATAGAACTACCATATGACCCAGCAATCCCACTACTGGGCATATACCCTGTCAAAACCATAATTCAATAAGAGTCATGTACCACAATGTTCATTGCAGCTCTATTTACAATAGCCCAGACATGGAAGCAACCTAAGTGTCCATTGAGAGATGAATGGATATAGAAGATGTGGCACATATATACAATGGAATATTACTCAGCCATAAAAAGAAACGAAATTGAGTTATTTGTAGTGAGGTGGATGGACCTAGAGTCTGTCATACAGAGTGAAGTAAGTCAGAAAGAGAAAAACAAATACCGTATGCTAATACATATATATGGAATCTAAAAAACAAAAAAAGAAATGGTCATGAAGAACCTAGGGGCAAGATGGCAATAAAGACGTAGACCTACTAGCAAATGGACTTAAGGATATGGAGAGGGGGAAGGGTAAGCTGGGACAAAGTGAGAGTGGCATGGACATATATACACTACCAAATGTATAATAGATAGCTACTGGGAAGCAGCTGCATAGCACAGGCAAATAAGCTCGGTGCTTTGTGACTACCTAGAGGGGTGAGATGGGGGTGGGGGACGCAAGAGGGAAGTGATATGGGGATGTATGTATATGTATAACTGATTTACTTTGTTATAAAGCAGAAACTAACAGACAATTGTAAAGCAATTATACCCCAATAAAGATGTTAAAAAAATAACAATAAAAAATAAAAAAATAAAGTTGTTTTAAAATAATCAAATCAACAGAGCTCATAAATCCAGCACAATTGTCTGTTGCCCTCTGTAGTGTCAGCCTTAAGAATCTCCATATTTAACCTAGAGACTGTCATACAGAATGAAGTAAGTCAGAAAGAGAAAAACGAATACCATATGCTAACACATATATATGGAATCTAAAAAAAAAAAAAAAAAAGGTTATGAAGAACCTATGGGCAGGATAGGAATAAAGACACAGACGTAGAGAATGGACTTGAGGAAATGGGGAGGGGGAAGTGTAAGCTGGGACGAAGTGAGAGAATGGCATGGACTTATATATATTACCAAATGTAAAATAGATAGCTAGTGGGAAGGAGCTGCATAGCACAGGGAGATCAGCTGGGTGCTTTGTGACCACCTAGAGGGGTGGGATAGGGAGGGTGGGAGGGAGACCCAAAAGGCTGGAGATATGGGGATATATGTATATGTATAGCTGATTCACTTTGTTATAAAGCAGAAATTAACACACCATTGTAAAGCAATTATATTCCAATAAAGATGTTTAAAAAAAAACCCAAAAGCATATCCATATTTAATACCACGGGACTATCTAGGGATAGTTCACCAAACACAATAAAATAATTGTCTCCTTTTAAATTTTGACCTCAAAGAGCATTATGAATTTAACCACCAATTTTATGCTTCAAATTTAGATTCCAGTTCTCTTCTTCTCTTATTCTAAAGAAAATCTATTCTCAAAGGGTGTAATTTTTTAATTGCTGAAGTTACTGAAAACTACTTCATTGGGTAAATGAACATTTTTAATTGATAACATTTGTCCTGAAATAAAATTTGAGAATTAAAAATCAATCTCATTCATAACCTATAATGGAAAAGAATCTGAAAAGAAATATGTGTGTGTGTATATATATATATATATATATATATATATATATATATATATATATATATATATATAACTGAATCACTTTGCTGTACACTTGAAACTAACAGAACATTTTAAGTTAACTATACTTCAATTTTTTAAAATTGTTAATTAAAAAAAATCTATTTTGGACTTCTGACCTCCAAAAGTGTAAAATAATAAATTTGTGTTGGGTTAAGTCACTAAGTTTGTGATAATTTATTACAGCAATAATAGGAAACAAATACAGCTAAAGACAAATGATGTTGAACATTTTTTCATATGTTTATTCACCTTTTCATCTTTGGTAAGAGGTCTGTTCAGATCATTTGCTCATTTATTAAATTAGGTTGTTTGTGTTATTGCTGAGTTTTAAGAGTTCTTTGTATTTTTTGATACAAGTCCTTTATCAGATATCTTTTTTGCAAGTATTTTCCACCAGTCTGTGCCTTGTATATTCATTCCACAAATACCTTTGTAGAACAATTTTAATTTTAATAAAGTCTAACTTTTTCTTTCATGAAAAAATGTCAGCCTCATTCTTTTATATAGTTGCCATGGTGAGGATGATTCAATATGAATTTAGCAATGAATATATTAATTATTTGTGATATTCCTAAGATTACATATTTTATTAACTCAAAGAGATTATTTAAAGAAAATATCTTTTAGCTGAATAAATAAATTGCAAATAATTAGCTATATTTATTTATTCCTTCCAAAGCTATCAGTAATCTATATAACAAAGCAGAATGAACATCAGTGAAAGATTAATTCTTAGAGTACATGTGTGGATAGCAAACCAGCTTAAAAGTTTGACTTTTTTTAGTGCCAGAAAATATTATTTGATGGGTGTTTTTTCACATGGAAAAACAATGAGTTATTTCATTCAATCTCAACCAGGTGATTTATGGGGGATGAGGGGGGCAGAAATAAACACAAAAACATAAGAATCTAAGCCATAATGCTTTGGAATTCTTTATGCTACTGAGGGACCCAAATGCATTAATATAGATTCTGCAAACTCTTCACTCTTTACTCCCATGGAAACCTTCAAAACTACAAAGGGAAGAAGTAAGTTTTAATTTTCTGTGTATTTTATTTTGTTTCTTGAGAGACAAGGTCAAAGGAAAGTATACTTCCATTCAAAGAAGCCTCAGAACCAAGGAGAACATCTCCAATAATGAGAAAAGAATTACAATTTTCTGCCCTTCTAAATGATTAAATTACCTGAAATCAGTATGGATGTAATATGAATGACTATGAAATCGCCAAGAGTTAGGAGGAAGTGCCAGCACTCTTTTAATTTCAAACTATCTCTAAGAACTCTCTGTAACAGATAAGGGAAGAAGAGGGGGAAAAAAAGAGATGGGACAAGAAAGGAAAATAACCCTAACTTTGTACATATTTTTGGACCACACACTTGCTTTTTGAAAACTGCTTTCCACATAGCTTTCTTTCCTGTGCAAATGGTATTAATCATAATTATATGATTAATATAAATATAGACTGGGACGAGAGTCAGGTATTTAACAAATGAAGTTTATGGGTGGAAAAAGGGAAGATAAGTTTATTTCTAAATGCTGAGGGATACAACGTTTTTTTCAAACATGATGGATCCCACACATATTTTAATACTTTAGTTTGCTAGCTTTTTTGAATTACTTATTAATGGCATCTACTCTTGTAGTAAAATTCACAGCTACTTCTTATTTCTATATACACAGCATTATCACTGTGAACATTTCAAGAATTTACAGATTTTGACCTAAATAAATTAGTTTTACATTTTTTAATTTGGAAGACCAATGACTTGAAATAACACTATATATTCATTTCTACACATGTACACACAAAGAGCACTAAAATGTAGACTTGACTATAAATCATGCCAAGATAGAATGCCCTTGACTATAAATCATGACAAGATAGAATTCTATCATGCCAATGATAGAATCTATATAGTTGGGACTTTGTTTTTAAAAATGCCAGTTTCACAAAGGAAAACATAACCTGTGTGAGAAATAGTCTACTGACTTAAAATTTCACTCTATAGTCTAGCTTTTGCTGTTTTTAACACTATCGGGCATAATCATAAAAGTGAAGCTTTAATCAAACTTGGTGTCTTGACCAAATATTCACACTTCGGTTCATTGGATCTCAGAGAATGGGCAGAGAAAGCAAGGGATTACCAAAAGCTGGGAAGGGTATGGAAACAAGAGACATTTAGGAGGTCAAGAGTGGAGTTGGAAGCAGAGTTCAGTAAGTTCTAGACGTGAGTCAGAATCAGGGGAGTAGAGGACATATCAGAACGTGAAGCACAGAAACCAGAGCAGTAAGGGAGATGGACTCAGAGCAGGGAGGGTTGTGAGTGGTCACCTAATGTGGGTGTTAGTTGTATTGTTGTCTCAGGCTGGCTTTAAGGAACTTACCAGGGATGACCTATAGAAAATCTGGCATGTATAGGACTGTCAATTGGACTGCCTCATTTTTATATTTCCTTTTCAGATGTGCCTGTTGTTTGTTTGATTTTTTCCAGCAAACTAAATTGTAAACAGTTTGAGTAAAGATACTACCTCTTCTAGTTCTTGTCCACTGAAAAGAGAATAAAACGAAGTGTTGATTTCAGTTTTAGTGTTTTTATTTATTTTCTATTGCTACCATAACAAATTGCCACAAACTTAGCAGCTTAAAACAATACAAACGTATTAACTCTGAGTTCTGTAAGTCAGTAGTCTCAGCTCGTTTCTCTTTTTCACAGGCTGTAGTCAAAGTGTCAGCAGGATAGGCTCTTACTGGGATGTTCTAGGGAAGAATCTGCTTCCAAGGTCATTCAGGTTGTTCCTTGTGGGTGTAGGACTGAGGTTCCCATCTCCTTGCTGATTGTCAGCTGTGATTGTTCACAGCTTCTAAAGGCTGTCCACATTCTCTGGCTCATGCCCTCCTTCCTCATCTTCCAAGCCAGCAATGCCGGTCAAGTGCTCTCACCCTGTACCTTCCTCCTCCCACCGCCCCTCCCCACTTTCCTCTCCTGCTATATCTCTCTGTGCGGCTCTTCTGTCTCCATCTTCTGCTTCTAAGTGTTCATGTGATTACACTGGACACACCCTGATAGTCCAAGATAATCTCCCTACTTTAAAGTCTCCTAACTAGCAATCTTAATTCCATATGCAAAGTCCCTTAACAGCAGTGCCTAAATTAGTCTGTGATTAAATAACCCAGGCAAGGAAAGCTTGGGAGGAGAGGGCACCTTTAGAATTCTTCCTATAACAGTTTCACTAGGAAAAAAATTGTGTGATCCTGAGCAAAGAAAGCACCTCCCCTTAGATACAGTTTCCCTTTGCAAAATTAAGAAATTAGACCAAATAAATATTAACTTTCTTTCCAGCTCTGTGTTTATACCTAAAATCTCCTGACCTTTACAAAGGACAAGCATTCAGTTAGTGCCCAATGAATATTTGTTGTTTGAGGTGAAATAAATGGCCATGATTGTTGAAAACTGACCTTGTCTCATTTTTAGTTTTCTTTTATAAGACTATTTTATATTAATAAAAGTTTATGTAATTTATTGTATCCTACTAGATATATATTCAAATAAAAATTCATATACAATTTTAAAAGAGTAATACAGGCAAAGTTAAAAACAAAATTCCACCGCCCCATTCCCTACCCACAGATGCTCTCCCAGAATTGGTAAATTCTGCTGTTTACATTATCCAGTGTTATAGTTATGACTTTAAATAATATTTCTCTGTTTTGATGTAGAATGTACCTATTGCTTAAACCACTGTAAAAAATGAGGGAGTTACCAAAATTGCACTTCATTGTCCTCCGCCACTTACATCCCAAGTGTGTTGCTGACTGTGGCAGATTTTATTTTCCAAGATAAGCTCTTTCACCCCTCATCTGACAGTGTGATTTTGACTCTCCTCCCATTGAGATGTGGGGTGTTCATTCCCTTCCCTTGAACCTCACGTGCTTGTGAAAAGAGCAGAAGTAATGTAACTTGACTTTCGAGAGTAGGTCATAAAAGACAACACAGCTTTTTCATGGTTCTCTTGGGGTGTTCATTCTTGGAACTCAGCCACCAGGCTCTGAAGAAACCCAGATGACAAGGAGGGGCCATGTGTAGGGGTTCCAGCCAGCAGACCCAGCTGAGGTCCTAGCTGACTACTGGGATCAACCTCCAGACATGTGAGGAAGTGATGGAGATGATGCTAAGCCCAGCCACAGTCTGACTGTGGCCACTGAGAGACCCAGAGTAGTTGAGCCAAGTCAATACCTGAACCATGAGAGATAATAATAACATGATTGTTGTTTTAAGCTACTAGGTTTTGGGTCAGCAATAGGTAACTTGGACAGTTATATCTACATTTTATATTAAGTGTTATTATCACAGGATTCTGGACAGAAATACCATTATAGTTTGATTTGACGAATAGTTCATTTTATTTTATTGTTTTCTGATTTTAATTTTTTTTTAATTTTTATACAATTTTTAAAGGTTACACTCCATTTACAGTTATTACAAAATATTGGGTATATTCCGCATGTAATACAATACATCCTTGAGCCTATCTTACACCCAGTAGTTTGTACCTCACACTGTTCCACCCTTATATATTGTCCTTCCCCTGCCCCCCTCTGGTAACCCCTAGTTTGTTCTCCATATCTGTGAGTCTGCTTCTTTTTTGTTATATTCACTAGTTTCTTGTATTTTTTAGATTCTACGTGTAAGTGATATTATACAGCATTTGTTGTTCTCTGTCTGACTTATTTCACTTAACATAATGCCCTCCAAGTCCATCCATGTTACTGTAAATGGCAAAATTCCATTCTTTTTTATGTTTGAGTAATATTCCATTATATTATATTATTATATTATACATTATTATTATAATAATATGTTATCATTATATTATATTATTATAATATTCCATTATATTATATTATTCCACTATACTTAGGTTTCTTTCATATCTTGGCAATTGTAAGTAGTGTTGCTATGAACATTGGGGTGCATGTATCTTTTTGAATTAGTGTTTTTTGTTCTTTTGGGATATATACCCAGAGTGGAATTGCTGGGTCATATGGTAAGGATGACTACTCTCACCACTTTTATTCAGTATAGGTTTGGAAGTCCTAGCCACAGCAATAGGAGAAGAAAAAGAAATAAAAGGAATCCAAATTGGAAAGGAAGAAGTAAAACTGTCACTGTTTGCAGATGACATGATACTATTCATTTTAATATATAAAGAATAAAACCAAAATGTAGTGTATTATAATTATATAAATATACTTTAATACAGAATAAAGAAAGGGGATGAAGCCCCTAGAGAAGAAAATGTTTTCCTATGTCACTAAGTCCCTGAAACCCACAGGAGAATGTCCCAGACACCAAGGCCTAACATGATCTCTACTAGGTTTTTCAGCTTTCTTTTTTTTTCATGGTCATAATCAGCTGTCACTCTTATCTGAAGACATCCTCTTCTTATTGTCGTCTCAATTTTGT
The DNA here is from genome assembly GCF_949987535.1 of Balaenoptera acutorostrata. Classification (NCBI taxonomy): domain Eukaryota; kingdom Metazoa; phylum Chordata; class Mammalia; order Artiodactyla; family Balaenopteridae; genus Balaenoptera; species Balaenoptera acutorostrata. Next base: position 63,971,155 of record NC_080073.1, on the reverse strand, counting down.
TTGAGAAATTTTACCTTCATTAGAGACAAATGAGCAGGAAATATTCTGAGTTTTAAGTGTCTTTACATTGTCCTCCTACTTTCTTGATAACATGATTTGGTATAGAATTCTAAGTTGAAAATATTTTTTGAAAGAAATTGAAAGCATTGCTCCATTGTTTCCTAGTGTCCAATGTTATCTTTGATCCATTGATTCATCTTTAACTCATTTGTGTATAATCAATTTCTTGTGTTTAATCAGTTTACCAAAGAGATTTTGGAATGTTTCTCTTCATTGAGATTGGAGACATACATGTGTAGACCTTTCCTAGTTCATTCCTTTGGGCAATTTTGGGTCCTTTCAATTTGAAGAACCATGTCTTGCCACAGTTCGGGGAAATTTTCTTTTATTATCTATTTGATTGTTTTCTTCCATATTCTTGTCTCTTTCCTTCTGCTTCTGGACATGTTTTTAAATACCTCCATTTTCGATCTTCTCTCAGGTTTTTCTCATGTCATTTACATATTTGTCTTTAGCTCTGCATTATTCCATACTTTTAGATAGATCACTAGTTTGGTTTTTTAGCCTGACCCATTTTATTCTTTGGTCCATTCATTTGATTTGTTTCAATTTTGGGGAAAATATATTTATATCTTATAATTTCTGTCTTGATTTCTAAATTGTTCATTCTTCAGGAGCAATCTATTCTTAATTTATTTCTATAATAGTCTCTCAAATCTCTGAATTCTCCCAGTGTTTCTCATGAATTAGCCTCCCAGGGGGCATTTGGCAACATTTGCTTGTCACAGTCATGAAGTTTGCTACTGATATCTAGTGGGTATAGGTCAGGGATGTTGCTAAATATCCTACAATTCACAGAAACACCCACTAGAAGAATTATCTTGTCCAAAATGTCAATAGTACCAAAGTTTACACCTGTTAGAAATGTAAAATTCCCTTTGTTCCATATATCAATTTTAATTCCTTTGGTGCTTTTAATTCCTTTGGTGTTAGTGGGTATACATTCTTCCATCTATTTATGGTGTGTGTGTGTTCCAAATATGTGTTGATCTTAGTTCCTAGTTTACAAAAAGTACAAAGTTATTTCATAGATTTTCTCTCTGGTTGTGTTGTCTATTTTCCCAAGAGCTTAAATGAGAAACCCAACTATTGGTTTCTGTTAGATAGTTGGGTCATATCAACAGGTCAATAAACTGTAGAGTGCTTGATTATGGAGTAGGCAGACTACAGATCCCTTTAATTATCAAATTAAAGAGACTTTTACTCTGGGGATAAAGTGATTTACTGTATTTCACTACCAGATTGAACTTTCTTTTTTCTTCTTTTCTTTCTCTCTCACTCTCACTTTTTTAGTGTTTTCTCAGTGTCTGATGTAAAGGTCTGGAGTTATTTCAAAACCTTCTCTACTTCTCTCACAGGTCCAAATTCATTCTAGAATATCTCCCCAGACAGGTGTTAGGTTCTAGCCTTGAGGCAAATACAGCTGTTGTCAGTCATGTTATCCACAAATATGGCAAAGGAGGCAGGAGAGGGAATAGGTCTCTTCAGGCCCCACTATTACTAAATCAGTTATTTAATTAATTAATGTCCCTGATGATTCCCAGGACCCTCTCCCAGTCTTTGTATTGTCTCTGATCTTAGAATTTCTCATGGGCTCCATTAGGATTGATTTCTTTCACTTCTGGAATCTTGGCTTCGATTCTTCTGCTCTGTTTTCTCCATTAATTCTATCCCACCTGCTTTTTAGCTTCTAGGGTTTGTTTAAACTTTCTGGTCCACTGGTAGCTCTATTTCCTGTTTTCCAATACTATTGTGTTTGGGTTCTTCATTCAAAATGTTGGTTCCAATCATTTTCGTGAAACTATGGGTAGGAGGAGAGGTATTCGTACAAACCAGAAGCTTTCCTGAATCAATTACAGACCTCGGTTTTAATAGATATTCATCATTTTCTATTTCCAAATGCCCTGTATTTGGTCATGTTCCCCCCAAAACATATCCTTAGACAATGATTCCAATATAAGTGTTTTACTGAGGAAATCCTGCTCGGGGGGAAAACTAATAAGGGAGTTTCCATACCCCTCCCCCCAAAAAAACATATCACATTCCAATCTCTGGAACCTATGGATAAGTTATCTCAATGGCAATACGAACTTTACAGCTGTGATTAAGTTAAGGATCTTGAGACAGACAGATTACCTGGATTATCCAAATGGGCCAAATGCAATCACAAGCACCCTGGAAAGTGAAAGAGGGAGACAGAAGTCAGAGACTGAGAGGGATTTGAAAATGCTGGAAGATGACCTTGAAGATGGAAATGAATGAAGGACCCACAAACTGAGAAATAGCATCTAGAATCTAGGAAAGACAAGGACACAATCTTCCCGCAGGGCTTCCTGATCGATGACAGCACTGTTAACACTTTATTAGCCCAAAGGAGCCAATTTTGGACTCGTGATGTTCAGTTTATGTAATTTTAAGCCAATGAGTTTGTGATAATTTGTTATAGTGGTAATGGGAAACTAATACATCGGCTTGCTAAACCTCAGGGAAATCCATCAGAGCATCTCTGATCTGGTCTCACAGGTGCACCCTGCAGGGCTAGAACTGCCTCACCTGGAAGGGGCCTGCAGCTTGGAGATGCATATGTGCCCCGCTGATTCTTAGTTATAGGTAAATCCCCAGGTTCTTCTGGCTCTCTGCCTGAGGTGAAGAAAACACAAAACTGTAAAAAGAGTTCTTGGACTTCCCTGGTGGCACAGTGGTTAAGAATCTGCCTGCCAATGCAGGGGACACGGATTCGAGCCCTGCTCTGGGAAGATCCCACATGCCATGGAGCAACTAATCCCGTGTGCCACAACTACTGAGCCTGCACTCTAGAGCCCGCAAACCACAACTACTGAAGCCTGTGTGCCCAGAGCCTATGCTCCGCAACAAGAGAAGACACTTCAACGAGAAGCCCACACACCACAACAAAGAGTAGCCTCCACTTGCCACAACTAGAAAAAGCCGGCACACAGCAACGAAGACCCAAAGCAGCCGAAAATAAAAATAAATAAATATTTTTTTAAAAAGTGTTCTTGGATAAGCACTGACAACATTCACTATACCTCTCTTCACCCCATCTTCCTTTTAGACACTCTGCCATTGTGTGTTCAGGATTTCAGAGATGTAACACCTCTTTAAATGTCCATTTTCCAACTCTCAATCTTCAGCAATCAATTGATTTTTCTATGGTGCTAATTTCTAGTTTTCTATCTAGAACAGTCATTTTTTTTCTAAGATGTCAGTTTCTATTTCTTGCAACATAAGATTTGCACAACATGGCAGGAAATAACCTTCAGAATATGTAGGGAATTTGGTATTGGCCATCTGACTGAAATAGGGTAGAAGGCAGCCAAATTCTCATTAATATTTCAAGATGGGACTCAAACAGCTCTTAACATGAAGTGATGGAACCTGATTAAATGTATTTTCTAAGGTCATCTGTTATCAAGTGTCCTTTGGAGATAAAGATCTGGGGTATTGTTAGTTTGGTACTAGGGAACCGTATAAATGGTATAAGGAAATCAAAGACTAAGAGG